>NW_016107601.1:1234823-1236754 GCF_001604975.1 Cebus imitator
TTTTTTTTGAGACATAGTTTCACTCTTGTTGCCCAGGCTGGAGTGCAATGGTGCGACCTCGGCTCACCACAATCTCTGCCTCCCGGGTTCAAGCAGTTCTCCTGCCTCAGCCTCCCAAGTAACTGGGACTACAGGCGTGCACCACCACGCCCAGCTAATTTTTGTGTTTTTAGTAGAGACAGGATTTCACCATGTTGACCAGGATGGTCTTGATTTCTTGACCTCGTGATCTGCCCACTTCAGCCTCCCAAAGTGCTGGGATTACAGGTGTGAGCCACTGTGCCCGGCCCCTTCAAATGATTTTTAAAGGGCCTTATTTGCAGTGATACCAAGCATTTATGATTGTGAGGTCATACCCCCTGAAATAATGATCAAATGTTTGTTGCTGTTACAGCTGATTCTGTCAGATCATTTAAGGTGAATGTGTCTTCTGCAAACTGCTTTGTTCAAAATAAGATCAATTGAGCTAATTATTAATATCACAGATAAATTAACAAGTACCTTTTGAAACAATTTCTTGAATGACAAAATACTCAATTCTGGGCTAAAGGAAATCATCAAGTCTTAAGTTCACCAGAGCAACATCTACCATCCTTCATTTATATACTTATTGGGTTCAGTGTACTATTTAAATCTGTTACTAAGGTAGTTAACAAGTAGAAAAATACAGAGAGAAATTGGTCTCTGACTAAAGAAATAAGTGGCAAAGAGCATAAACTGGATGGTAATGCAAATTCTGCAGGTTATCATGGTAGCTAGTCATTACTACACTAATCAACATATTTAAAAATCTTAGTGGCCTTTTTATTAAGAGAAGAAACAATTATTTTCTGTTTATGTTTTGAAAGCCTTCCCCTGTAAAATAAAAATTCCAATGGAATCTACTTGCCAATTACTAGCTAGAATTTAAAGTAACCTAACTGGGATGTTTACTTTGAAAATATAGCTTACATGTATTATAATCATATGTATGGAAAAGTACTCAAAATTTTTGTCTCCCCCATCGCCTGTCCCAGGGGATTAATTTGATATATGTTGATTGGAAAGATGTGAAAATACAACTTTTTTTCTTTCAGTTTGGATGCCCTTCCAAGAGTCACATGTCCAAACCATCCAGATGCAATTTTAGTGGAGGACTACAGAGCTGGTGATATGATCTGTCCTGAATGCGGCTTGGTTGTAGGTGAGTAGTTGCTATGGTTTTAATTTAAATTACTGTTTAGGAGGCCGGGCGTGGTGCTCATGCCTGTAATCCCAGCACTTTGGGAGGCCGAGCCAGGCAAATCACCTGAGGTCAGGAGTTCGAGACCAGCCTGACCAACATGGTGAAACCCCGTCTCTACTAAAAATACAAAGATTAGCTGGGCGTGGTGGTGGGTGCCTATAATCCCAACTACTCGGGAGGCTGAGGCAGGAGAATCACTTGAACCTGGGAGGTGGAGGTTGCAGTTAGCCAAGATCACGCCATTGCACTACAGCGTGGGTGATAGAGCGAGACACCGTCTCAAAAAAAAAAAAAAATTGTTTAGGGTACTTCAGTTTTGCATAGTTTCCAAACTGTCATCTGATGAACACATTTTGACTTTCTTCCCTGACAAATAATTTGTTTATTTAAAAAAAAAAATTAGGAAACAGAAACAAGTAAAATTATTTGGAAATATATTTTATTGTATATCCAAATGTATAATGTGGGGTGGGAGCTAATCCTGAAGAAATGAAAAGGCCCCAGTAAATTCCTAAGTCCTTAGTCTGAAATATTTGGTAGAAGACTGGGGAGATGGGCTGACACTCATGCATATTAATGAATAAATGTAATCAAACTTTTGTGGCTTTTTTATACTTTGGGAAGTAGATAAACATGATTTTTGAGTCTCACCCAAAGGCTTTTAGTCAACAACAAAACAGATTTATTATAACTTTTTTTTTTTTTT
>NW_016107601.1:1236994-1242370 GCF_001604975.1 Cebus imitator
GCTGGGATTACAGGCGTGAGCCACCGCGCCCGGCTATTATAACTTTTATATGAAATCATCTATTCATGAATGTCTAATATAAAATTATTGCCAAAAATACCACTTAAAATTTCACCTTTGTTTCTGCTTGCTCACTAATCTAAATATGCAGCAGAACTTTAGAATAGAGATGGTCTGTTCAAAAACTATTCTTGTGGTGAGTTGCAGCATCTGAGAATAGGGGTAATATTTAGTGGTTTGAATTACTTAAGAATGAAAATTCTAGAAGGATTATGGGCAGTAGAACAGAATCATTAGTAGTGGCGTACTGTCTTACCTGGAGGCTGTCTGTAATGTTCATCCAAGAAGCCTACTTGCCTCAGACCTACAGTGGGAGTTTAAATTATAGAGTTGCTAATAGGAGTCCAGAATCACTTGCAACTATATTCTGCTGAGTAAGGAATATTAATAGCTAATAACATTTACTGTATGCTAGGCATTATTCTAAATGATTTACATATTCACTCAGTTTATCCTCACAACAAACCTGTGAGGTGAGTACTAACATTATCTTCATTTTACAGATCAGGAAACTGATGTTTAGATAGTCTAGAAGTCTGGCTCCATTGTCTGCGTGGGAGGCAGATTTCTATCTTCTATTGCCTTTCGTAATAATAATAAAATTTTAATCTGAGGTCATCAAAGTACAACCCACCATCTGTCTTTAGATGGCCTATCTGCTAATTATGACTTTCACACTTAAATGGTTGAAAAAAAAATAATATTTTGGGAAATGTGAAAATACAAATTTCAGTATGTATAGAGATGTTTTTGTTTTGTATTTTTTGATTCAGAGTTTCACTCTTGTTGCCCAAGCTGGAATGCAGTGGCACAGTCTTGGCTCACTGCAACCTCTCTGCCTTCCAGGTTCAAGTGATTCTCCTGCCTCAGCCTCCCAAGTAGCTGGGATTACAGGTGCCCACCACTATACCTGGCTAACTTTTTGTATGTTTAGTAGAGACGGAGTTTCAGCATGTTGGCCAGGCTAGTCTTGAACTCCTGACCTCAGGCGATCCACTCACCTCGGCCTCCCAAAGTGCTGGGATTACAGGTGTGAGCCACCACGCCTGGCCTGGTATCTATAAAGTTTTATTGGAATATAGCAACACTCACTTGTTTACATAGTGTATATGGCTCTTTTCACATTACAACAGAGTGTAGTAGTTGCAACAGAAACCACCTGTGTTGCTCTCATCATTTTGTTCTGCTGCTCAGCATACTAATTGCGGTGATGCAATTATAACTCAGCAGCATGTTGATCGCCACATGTTGCCATACTGCACTGTTTTATTTGTTTTTATTACCATTACATATCCATCACATCAAAACAAGAAAAATTAACTTTGAATGTCAGCTTTTAAGGCATGGTGGAGTGTGGATTATCTTGTTATGAATTAAATGGCAAAGCATTGTGTTTATTACACAGTGATGCTATAGCTGTGTTAAAAGAGTACACAGTAAGCATGGACATTACCATACTGAGCACTTATCGCAGTATTTCTAACTCAGGAAAACAACGGTCAGAAAAAAATGTAAAACAGACTATCTTAACAGAATTTTTTCACAAAAATAATAAAAATTATGCCACAACTAAAGTAAGTTTCTAAGTGGCTTATTTCTTGGTCAAGCAAGGAAAGCTATTTACCAATGATTAATTCATATTTGTTTGCAACAGTTGAAGAAATGTGTCCAGAGAAAAATTATTTATTTAAGACTGTTAGCATCTCAGCAAGAAGAGTTGCTCGAAGAGTTGAGGACAGTGGAGCAACTTCAATAGTCAAAGTCGAGGCAAATGATCTTAGGTATTTTTCTTTGGTTCTTGATGATTGGACTGATGTTATTGGTTCAGTTGTTTATTCGAGAAGTCAGTGCTGAGTTTGACAGAAGAACTAGCTTCAATGAGTTGTCTACATGGAACAGCTGTAGGAGAAAATGGTTTCAAAGCAGTTGCAAAAGTGCAAATTCAGTATAACCTGAAGTAGAATCTACTAAGATATGTTATAACTGATAAGGATAAAAATGTATGTGGAGCAGAAGACTTAGTGGGACAGATTTGCCCAGATTGTGAAAACGGAAGGTGCTTAAAAATCCTGTTTATTACATTATTCATCAGCAGTACTTTTTTAGAGAAGACTTTAATTTTACCTTGTGTTAAGGAACCAGTCATTGTGGACAATTAATTTCATTCACTTTTGGGGACATAACTATCAATATCAGTTCTGTGACTTTTTTTTTTTTTTTTTTTTTTGAGACAGAGTCTCATTCTGTTTCTCATGCTGGAGTACAGTGGTGTGATCATGACTCACTGCAGCCTCAACTCCTGTGCTCAAGCAGGACCCTGGCTGATTTTTTTTTTTTTTTGGGTAGAGATAGGTTCTCACAGTGTTGCCCAGGCTCATCTGGCCTCAAGTGATCCTCTTGCCTTGGACTTCCAAAATGCCGGGATTATAGGTGTGAGCTATCATGCTCGGCCAGTTTTGTGACATTTTTTGATAGAAATAGAAGCTGAGGCCAGGCACAGTGGCTTACGTCTGTAATCCCAGCACTTTGAGGGGCCGAGGCAGGTGGATCACCTAAGGTCAGCAGTTCAAGATCAGACTGACCAACATGGTGAAACCCTGTCTCTACTAAAAATACAAAAATTAACTGGGCGTGGTGACGAGCACCTGTAATCCCAGCTACGTAGGAGGCTGAAGCAGGAGAATTGCTTGAACCTGGGAGGTGGAATGAGCTGAGATCACGCCATTGCACTCCAGCCTGGGTGACAGAGCAAGACTCCATCTCAAAAATAATAAGAAATAGAAGCTGAATATATCTAACAAAATATTGTTAGGGTGACTTGCCTTATGAAACACTAATTTGGTGACTTAGCAGGAGCAAAGTTTTGTTGTGGTATTTTCTAAACTTAGGGGCCAAGAGTAAGATTTTTCTGAATCAGTACTGCCTTCAGCTACTACTGTTGAATACTGGATGTTTTTGAAAATTAGCTTTTGCTGCAAACTTGCTGATATTTCTTAGTGAATTCATCTTAGAGTTACAAGGCAAAATACTGCTTTTCTGTGAAACATAAACTGCAGTAAAGTCAATTTAACAAGTTACGTTTGAATCATAAGTAATGTCAAATTGACTTTATATACTTTATATACTTCCAGTGCCGTCATAAGTTAAGATAGGATATTCATTACCATATAGATTTGTAGCAGATATATTTTTCAGGCTCAAGCTATATTTTCAGCAGTGTTTTTCAGACCTGATGCAAATGCAAAGGAAATTTTCATATTTCAAAATTTGTTTTCACCGTACAGTTAAGGGGCTTGCATCTAACCTTGAATTGGTAGTCAGTAATCTGCAGTGTGACAATATTATGGTAAAAGACAATTATCAGGAAAAGAATGTAATACAGTTCTATAAATGCCTTCCAAGCAATAAATATGCTCAGTTAAAATCATATGCTCATGGACTAATATTGGTATTTGATAGTACTTATTTATGTGAAAAGAAAGTGGAATACATAAAATCTTGTTAACACGTCGACATGTGAACATTTGTCATTCATTTTGATGATAGGGAACATTAACTTTGAAATCCAGTTAGGTGAAATGTTATCCCCAAAAAAGAGAATTTTATCTTTCTCATTAGTAGACATGTATTACAGTAAATAACCTAGTTATTATATTTTACATTTCAACAATAAACAGTGGATTTTTTTCTTTTATATAAGTGCCTATTTAATATCCTTGATTTTACTCCTTAACTCACAAAGCCTAAAATATTTGCTGTGTCACTCTCTATGGAAAATGTTTGCCAACCCTTTAGTTAAATGAGAGCCTTCTAATTCTTCCACAATGTTAAGATCAAACTGATAACTGATAATGTGTACAAGTGAGACAGACATAAGATTGAAGATAATTTCAGCTTCCTAGCTCTCCTACCCTCTGTAGCGTCTTTTTTTTTTTTTTTTTTTTTTTTGGTTTTGCTCTATCGCCAGGTGCCAGGCTGGAGTGTGGTGGCTCAATCTCGGCTCACTGCAATCTCTTATTCAAGCAATTCTTGTCCCTCAGCCTACTGAGTAGCTGGGATTACAGGCATGCACCACCATGCCCAGCTAATTTTTGTATTTTTAGTAGAGACAGGGTTTCACCATGTTGTCCAGGCTAGTTTTAAACTCCTGGCTTCTAGTTATCCACCTGCCTCAGCTTCCCAAAGTTGTGACTTTACAGGCATGAGCCATGGCACCTTGCTTTCTTTTTTTTTTTTTTTGAGACGGAGTCTCACCAGGATGGTCTCGATCTCCTGACCTTGTGATCTGCCTGCCTCGGCCTCCCAGAGTGCTGGGATCACAGGCATGAGCCACCAGACCCTGCCTCATTTTTAAATAATGCAAAAATATCCTGTTATATTTTCAGCAGTCCCACTAGCCTCCCTTCCACTTTAACCAGCAAGACAGTTAAGTGAGATTAATCAATCAAAAAAGGAAGATAGAATTCACAAGGATTGTGTGCTTTCTTGTGCTTGGAATTTCTAATATTTGCTTATACTTTTCTTCTGTATCAAACCAAAGGAAGTTAATTTTGTTTTGCTTTTATTGACTTACCAGTATCAAACACCATTTTAAATCTTGAAGTCTGAAAAATTTTAAATATCCAATAAAACTTTCTGTAATAAACGACAATATTTCTTTTTGATACTGATTCTTCTGACTTAAAATATAACCAACATTTATTTTTAAATGTACGGTAGGCTCATTCACAGATGTTTGTGGTTAAATGTGTAATATGTCCTGTAAGTGAAGAATCCATTCCATTACCAAACAGGGGCAGGTGTAGAAGAATCTAGTAGCAAAGTTCTGTTTTGCTGAGACTATTATCAAGCAAATTAAGTTGGAAAAACCTTAATTGAACATGATACTGCATGAGTATAAATTAATATATGACATATACACTTGTATATATTATTGTCATCTATCAATAGTAAACTGAGATTGCATTATAATCATGTGTCACTTGATTAGGTGATTTCATCATATGAACATCATAGATGGTACTTAACAAAACCTAGATGGTATAGTATACAACACACCTAGGCTACATAGTATGGCCCATTGCTTCTAGGCTACAAACCTGTATAGTGTTATTGTACTGAATACTGTAGGCAATTTTAACTCAGAGGTTAGTACGTATGTTTAAAAAAATATGCATACCTGGTATTCTAGCTTTTGGAGCTTCTGGCCAAACTTATGTTCTAGTATGTGTTGTTTTTAACATCCTGTTCAATGTAGGCTTCGTAGGACATGTCTGACCAATTGTACCTTCACTTACTACTACTGTTTTTTTTTTT
>NW_016107601.1:1242505-1243546 GCF_001604975.1 Cebus imitator
TTGAGATAGTATCTTACTCTCTTGCCCAGGCTGGAGTATAATGCACAATCTTGGCTCACTGCAACTTTCACCTCCCAGGTTCAAGTGATTCTCATGCCTCAGCCACTCAAGTAGCTAGGATTAAAGCTGTGTACCACCACGCCCAGTTAAATTTTGTTATTTTAGTAAAGACGGGGTTTCCCCATGTTGGCTAGGCTGGTCTCAAACTCAAAACTTCAAAGAGATACTCCCCACCTCAGCTCTCAAAATACTGGGATAACAGATGTGAGCCACTGTGCCAGGCCCACTTACTACAGATACTCAGGTGCATTAACTTACCCAGTTTACCTATGAAAAGTGTGAGAAAGCTAGTAGTATCCTTTCATCCCATGTCCTGTGAGTTGTCATACAGATTCTGTGAGGGTGCATGGATTCTGCCATATATGTGAACGTGTTCAGCTCTCTCTAGAGGCAGTGCATCCAGTGTTTAATATCTAAACATAGAAAAGCTTCAGTAGTATGTGTTGTTTTTAACATCATGTTCAAATTCTCATGAAAAACAGTATTTTAACTAAAGTCAAAAATGTTATCTCTTAGTGGGTTGTAAAATACAAAGGTACAGTAAAAACACGGTATTATAATCTTAAGGGACCACCATGGTGTATATGGTCCACTTTAAGTCAAAATGTTATGCAAATGTGACTGTATATGTAATTGAATTTGCATCATCTCACTGGTTTAAAGGCATCTGCTCTTTATTGCCAGCTCAGTTCAGCCTTTACCTCTTACACTAAGAAAAGTGGGAAGAAATCAAGCTGGGCAAATACTCTACAACCCACTAAGGGATAACACTTGTGACTTTTTAAATTTAAAATACTGTTTTTCATGGGAATTTTAATCCAGACATGTGTTTCCTAATAAATGATCTTGGTATACATGATTTGATTATACTTGCCATAAAATTTTTAACATTGTCTGAAACTTTGTAGATTAAACCATATTAATTCAATAAGCATTTCAGAATTGTTTTTGGACAGTTCCCCCCACCCATTTTTTTTTTTT
>NW_016107601.1:1243646-1247857 GCF_001604975.1 Cebus imitator
TCACTGCAGCCTCCACCTCCTGGGTTCAAGTGATTCTCCTGCTTCTGCCTCTCGAGTAGCTGGAATTAGAGGCATGTGCCACCACACCTGGCTAATTTTTTGTGTTTTTATTAGACATGGTGTTTAACCATGTTGGCTGGGCTGCTATCAAACTCCTAACCTCAGGTGATCTGCCCACCTTGGCCTCCCAAAGTGCTGGGATTACAGGCGTGAGCCACCTCGCCTGGCCATTATCCCCCTTTTTAATGAAATAATTCCTAATACCAAAAGCATATTTATCTTACAAGTTTATATCTTTTTGCCTCTTCTCCTGCCTCTAATAACATTTATCTCATTGTCACTCAGTCACCTCAATCTTCTTGAGGCCCACCCACCACCAATCTCAAAACAAGGGGTATGTGTTTTTTATTTTTCTTAAAGCAGCATAATACTTCAGGAACCAATTTTTGTTTCATTTACAGTTACATTACAAACTACCTCAAAACTTAGTGGCTTCCAAAAACCAATTTCTCTTGCTCATGATTTTATGAGTCAGTAATTTGGGAAGGACTTAATCTGGGCAGTTGGCTTTGGCTGGACCTGTAGGATTTACTTCTGTGATAACTTCTTCACTTGGGTTTCTGGTTCCTCTGTGCTTCTTGACCTCCCCACATGAATCTGTCATCCTCCAGGGCTTCTTCATAGTTGTCTCACAGTAGTCGTATTTTATACTGCATGGTAGTTGATTTCTAAGAGAAATACCTCAAGAGCAAGTGTTCTGACAAAGTAGAAGCTAGACATGGGTAGGGTTATGCCTAGAACTGGCACAGGATTGATCACTTCGGTATTCTATTCGTTGTATCTATGAAAGGACCCACCTCTCTGTTAAGCCTTGTGCTGGTTGGTTACCGAGAGTGATAGAAAGATGAGATGCTGTAAGCAAACCCTGGAGCAACTCTTCGGATGAAGTGTGAAAGAGAATAGGGTAACAATACAGCATTCTGTGGTAAAAGCTGTATTACAGGTCTTCCAAGTATGGTGACTTCCTGAAGATAGTACTGTTGAATTTAGAGTGAAGCACAGTTTTTAAGAATGAGTAAGGATTTATGGAGAGAAAATTATTCCAAGTAGAGGGAACAAGAAACCTATGCCATAGGATAGAGGTCTGAACAGTAGCAGTATGTGAGTGACCAAATTTAGGATATGCCTTCGACAGGTACATCAGCTCTTCAACTTAGATGCTGCTGCTGCTATTGACCTACGTGTATTTGAGGAAAATTGAGATGTAATAAGATATCCAGGGATGGAACTTATAATGTATTTTCCAAATAGTAATTACACTGTCACCGTGAACAGTTTTTTTAGGATCTGAACATCGGGGGCAAAGTAGGCTATTATAGGCTGGTCTGGGAAATAAACTCTGGTATGCTTTGTTTCTAGGATATAATTCATTTTGAATTCCTACTCAATTTATGGCAACATAAACTGTGATTTAGAGACCGGCGATTTAGAGACTTGCTATATTATTAATATTATTTCTCTGTAAAGTATCTCTTGGTTAGAGTTCTCTTCAAAATTGTCTAATGCAAGATTTCAATAAGAATGTATAGTGACTCTAGACCAAAAATTAGGATTATTTGAAATGTCATGAGAAGGAATGGTAGGAAGGATTAAATGACCGAGGAAAGCGTGGAAGCTAATGCTATATTTCATTGTCAAAATTAGACTTACTGTTTACAGCATGTTGACTTAAATAGTTTTCCAAAGTACCTTGGATTTTCTTTTTTACTTTAAATGTAAAAATATTTGATTCTTAGAGTTAGTCCATCTTTAATAATACGTTCAGATACTTGAATTTTTACTTACCAGCACATTTGACAACAATCATAGTTTTAAACTAAATGAGTGTTAGCTCTAGCCTATGAAGACAAGTAATTTGGGGATATTGTTCTAATACTTATACTTCTGAATTCTCTACTACAGGTTGTATACCAAAGTGATTAATTTCTGGGACACAGCAGAAAAAATTGAAATTCTGGGAAATTTCTCTTCATGTTCCCTTTTTAAAAAAATTCCTTTATGAGGAACCGGGGGCGGTAGCTTGTGCTGTAATCCTGACAACTTAGGAGGCTGAGGCAGGAGGATCACTTGAGGCCAGGAGTTCAAGATCAGACTAGGCGATGTAGTGAGACCCTGTCTCTAAAAAAAAAAAAAAAAAAAGGCCGGGCGCGGTGGCTCACGCCTGTAATCCCAGCACTTTGGGAGGCCGAGGCGGGTGGATCACGAGGTCAAGAGATCGAGACCATCCTGGTCAACATGGTGAAACCCCATCTCTACTAAAACTACAAAAAAAATTAGCTGGGCATGGTGGTGCGTGCCTGTTAATCCCAGCTACTCAGGAGGCTGAGGCAGGAGAATTGCCTGAACCTAGGAGGTGGAGGTTGCGGTGAGCAGAGATCGCGCCATAGCACTCCAGCCTGGGTAACAAGAGTGAAACTCTGTCTCAAAAAAAAAAAAAAAAAAATATTAGCTGTGTGTGGTAGTGCAAGCCTATAGTCCTGGATCGAGTTCCCCTAAGTAGCTAGGAGAATGGCTTGAGCCAGGAGTTTGAGGCTGCAGTGAGCTATGATTGTGCCGCTGCACTGTAGCCTAGATGACAGATCAAAACCTCACCTCCAAAAAACAAAACAAAATTTAAATAAAGGAATTTAAAATTGCTATATTAAATTACAGTAAAAAATAGGAAGCAAAAACATTCAAGAGTCTAGGTCAGGCTAGAAAATGAGACCCTCTTCAGTATTTGCTTCCTGGCTGCTTTTGTTGTGTTGCAATTTCCCCTGCATGCTAAGCCCTTCTGGTTTTCACATTTTTGTACTATGAAATACCTTTGGTTGGATTTGCAATTGCTTGCATGGTAAAGAGGGTAAATGTCTGTTTAATTTGTCTTTGTTTGTGGTTTCCTTCAGAATATAAGGCAGAGTACCTTGATTTTTCTGGACATTCTTTCTCACCTCTCCTCTCCCCCATACTGTTACTCCTTATAGTTGAGACTGCTGGTTATTTGCCAAAATCCATTTTCCCATTCTTGCATTAGTAAGAGTCCCTGAGTTTTACGTAAGCATGTGGCTGCTTATCTAGACCATATTTCCCAGTTTCCCTTGTAGCTAGGTATGCCATGTGGTTGAGTTCTGACCAGTGGGTTTGTATTAGAAGAGATGTGTACAGCTCTGGATCCTGCCCTAAGAAAAACTGTATCCTTAATTTTTTCTCCTTCCCAATGACTAGAATGCAAACATGGTAAAGGAATTACCAACAGATGTCCCATGCTACAAAATACAAGCCATAATAAGGAAGGCTTATCAAAAAGATAGAAGGAGCTTGGGTCATACTAGCCTAGGACTATTAATTGTGGACTGTTAACATGAGAAACTTTTATCTTGTTTAAGTCACTACTAGTTTTTCTTTAATTATAGCAACCCTGCCTGTATATCCATCCTTAAAAACTTCGGGAGTGCTGTGGGAAATTTATCTTGTTTGGGTCATCTGTTAGTATGCTAGGGACTGTGCTGATGCCCAGAGAGACGGAGAGTACTGGTGGAAGAGACGTTGGAAGATTTTTCTGGACTTCGATTGACAATTCTTTATTATAGGATGAATAAGCTTAAAAATCAACATGAGGCTTATGAATATGAACTATAATTAAAAAAACAGGGATCCTATGGACTTAACAGAAACTTGTGCCCTAACATAGTTTACTCAGAGAAAGTTACAGAAACCATTTGATTTATGTGATCAATGAACTAAAGCATCCATTATGGAAATATTATGGAATATTTCTATTAAATGTCAGAAGTAACACAGCATAAGGAGACAAACAGTAAAACTGGTTTTTAAGCAGTAATAAGCAGACTTAACACTCTAAAAAAACTGAAGCAGTAAAGCAGAGAACAAATGTGAGACATACAGAGTGTAAGAAGACAAGATATCCATTAAGTTAGTAAGGCAAGGTACCGATTGTGGTACTACTTGAAGTCCAGGTGAATAAGGTAAAGTATTAAAGATAAAATAGAAGAAAACTTTGCATTCCTAGCAGAAGAGCTTAGGGCTACAAATCAAGAATTGTGCACACTGCTGGGGATTGCATCCTTTTAATATTTTAAAAATTATATTAACAGAGACTTGTAACCAACCAGTAAAAAGGTTACTTTCTTTCTTTTTTTTTTTTTTTTTTA
>NW_016107601.1:1247908-1273977 GCF_001604975.1 Cebus imitator
TTTTTAGACAGCTTTGCTCTTGTTGTCCAGGCTGGAGTACAATGGCATGATCTTGGCTCACTGCAACCTCCACCTCTCAGGTTCAAGCGATTCTTCTGCCTCAGCCTCCCGAGTAGCTGGGTTTACAGGCATGCACCACCATGCCTGGCTAATTTTGTATTTTTAGTAGAAACTGGGTTTCACTGTGTTGGTCAGGCTGGTCTCGAACTTTTGACATCAGGTGATCTGCCCACCTCAGCCTCTCAAAGTGCTGGGATTACAGATGTGAGCCACCACCAAGCCTGGCCTAAAAAGATTACTTTCAAAGGACCTAAAATCATATTGACAGATTACTTCTCTGTGACAAATGCCAAAATACAATGAAATTATCTCTAATTCCTCAGTTTGTCATTTGGTACAAAAGGGAAGTCATAGAACAGTCTTCTGTGCCAGACACAGTGCCTTACACCTGTGATCCCAGCACTTTGGGAGGCTGAGGCGGGTAGATCACCTGAGGTCAGAAGTTTGAGACCAGCCTGGCCAATATGGTGAAACCTTGTCTCTACTAAAAATACAAAAAATTAGCTGGACATGGTGGCAGACGCCTGTAATCACAGCTACTCGGGAGGCTGAGTTAGGAGAATCACCTGAACCCAGAGGTGGAGGTTGCCGTGAGCTGAGATTATGCCATTGTACTCCAGCCTGGGCAGCAAGAGCGAAACTCCAACTCAAAAAAATAAAAAGAACAACTTTTTATATGGATTTATACATAAATCTCCAGAAATACAGTACTGAATTACCTTTGCTAATTGGCTCTTGAAACGGCACTAATGACTCTTAGCATTTGTGGTTCTCCTTTAAGGTATATAGTGTGATTGTATTTCTCCCCTTTGAAGTGAAACATGACCACTTGACTGGCTTTGGCCAGTGGCATGTGAGTGGAAATGTTAGTGTCACTTTTGGTCAGAAGCCATTAGGTCTGGGTCTAATTTCCCACATTCCATTCCCCTATCCATGGTAACTGTGACGATATCTCAGGTGATAGAGATTCTGTCACCTTGAATAAGGATGGTGTAAGAAGCTTCCTGTTATCCTTTTGTAGACATGTAATGTGAATAAGAAATAAACCTTCATTTTAAGACACTGAGCTTTTAAAATTGTTATTGCATGATAACTTGATTTATCCTAACACATAAGGATTACAGAATAATAACTCTCAAACAACCGTGGTTACCTTTTTTACAACATAAGAAGCCACTATGGGCCGGGCGTGGTGGCTCATACCTGTAATCCCAGCACTTTGAGAGGCAAAGGCAGGCAGATCACATGAAGCCCAGAAGTTCAAGAGCAGCCTGGTCAACATAGGGGAACCCTGTCTCTACTAAAAATACAAAAATTAGCTGGGCGTGGTGGCACATGCCTGTAATCCCAGCTACTCAGGAGGCCAAGGCAGGAGAATCACTTCAACCTGGGAGGTGGAGGTTGCAGTGAGCCAAGATCGCACCATTGCATTCCAGCCTTGGTGACTGAGGCCTGGGTGACTGACTGAGACTCCATCTCAAAAAAAAAAAAACAAAAAGAAGACAGTATGTAAGAAACACAGTGGTCTAGTAAGAAGACAGACATTTAATAAACTCAACACTTACTCGTATTTAAGGTACTTAAGAGAAGAATGCTGTTAAGACTTTCAGTTGTATGCATAATGTTGAAATGTTTCAGTTTAAAATCAAGAGCATTGTTTTGAAAGTTTTGACTAGTGCTTTGGATATAAAATAGAAATGAAAGTTAAGTATTGAAAATGGAATATGTTTTTTGCCACTGATGTGGTTCTATATCTAGAATAGTCAAATAAAAAATTAATAGTCTATTAAAAGTGGCTGAATGTAAGCATATAAAATATAGCAATTAGTAGTTAGAAAATGAGATTTTTAACATGAGAAAAAATGTAGGTCTAGTTTTAAGCATGGCATGCATACATATTTTGAAACCTAAAAGACCTTGAGGAAAGAGTATTCCCTGGTTAAAGAAGATAAGAATTGTTCTATCGTTCCCAAAATAATATATAGGTTTGGTGTCATTTAATTCAAAATCAGTAGCATATTGGTGGGAATGAGGTTTTTTTTTGAGATGGAATTTCGCTCTTTTTGCTCAGGCTGGAGTGCAGTGGCATGATATTGGCTCACTGCAATCTCTGCCTCCTGGATTCAAGGGATTCTTCTGCCCTAGCCTCCCGAGTGGCTGGGATTACAGGCATGCACCACCACACCCAGCTAATTTTTATATTTTTAGTAAAGGCAGGGTTTCTCCATGTAGGTCAGGCTGATCTTGAACACCCAACCACAGGTGATCCACCCGCCTTGGCCTCCAAAGTGCTGGGATTACAGACGTGAGCCATCGCGCCCAGCTGGGAATGAGTTTTTAATTTATTGAGCTGTAATTGCATACAATAAAATATACAGTTTGAATTTTGACAGTGCATGTACTGGTGTAACGCACACCTTAATATAGAGACCATTTCCTTCACCTTAGAAGTCATTTTGGCCAGGCGCAGTGTCTCATGCCTGTAATCCCAGCACTTTGGGAGGCCCAGGTGGTTCCGGATCACAAGGTCAGGAATTTAAGACCAGCCTGGCCAACATGGTGAAACCCTGTCACTACTAAAAATACAAAAATTAGCTGGATGTGGTGGCGTGCGCCTGTTATCCCAGCTACTTAGGAGGCTGAGGCAGGAGAATTGCTTGAACCTGGGAGGCAGAGATTGCAGTGAGCCGATTTCATGCCACTGCACCCCAGCCTGGGCAAAAGAGTGAGACCACATCTCGTAACAAAAAAAAAAAGTCATTTTATGTCACTTGCCAGTCACTCCCATCCAGTAATAGCCACTGAACTGATTTCTGTTCTCAGATTATTTTGCCTTTTCTTCAGCCTCATATGAATGAAATCATGCAGTATGAACTTTTTTGTTACTGACATTTTGGGCTTGAAATAATTTCAGAAAAATTTCAAAAAGTTTTGAAATGTATTTATGTTATTGCATGTATCAGTAGTTTGTTTACTGAAGAATATTCCATTGCACACATTTTTCTGTTGATGGGTTGTTTCTAATGGGTAAATATACACTCACTCCATCCCTCAGTGTCCTTGGGGGACTGGTTCCAGGACCTCCCTTAAATACCAAAATTTGCTGATGCTGTAGTCTCTGATATAAAATGACATCATATTTGCCTATCACCTGTGCACATCCTCCTATATTCTTTAAATCTCTGGATTACTTACATAGTGTAAATGCTCTGTAAATAGTTGTTACCCTTTGGTCAGGGAATAATAGCAAGAAAAAATGTCTGTACATGTTCAGTGCAGGGGCATTTTTTCCCCAAATGTTTTCAATCTGCAGTTGGTTGAATCTGTGGATGCAGAATACACAGATACAGAAGGCCAACTCAGTTTAAGAATGGAATTGCCAGATTATAAGATAGGTGCCAAAGTGAACCACTTTAAACTGGCGCATGATTTTTGACAACTACTCTCGGTTTCTTCTTGAAAAATAAAGAGAGAGAATTTGTATTTTCTTCAGAATATGGTAAAATGTTTTAGTTAATATTCTTTAGACATCACTCATATATGGATTGAGAGCTATACATGTGTGAAATACATAAATACAAATATTGGGTGCATTTACTTTTTTGGATGGGGAACTTGATTAAAAATGTTAAAGATCACACTCTAGATGGAGGAAGGAATAGTGCATATATATGTATTATAGTAGTGTTAAGTTTTCTTTGATACTATTTCTTTGTTAAGTTTTCTTCACATAGACTATCTGTTGTTAACTATACAAAAATCAGTGTGTGGTAAAGAAGGAAACTAGTGGAAGTTCATATGTTTCTCTGTTTCTAGAACATTAAAGGATATGTTAAGTCTTGTGTGTTTGCTAATTGGCTGGCTTCTTTCTTTTGAAAGGTTGATTATACCCAGGCATGGCTGTCTTGTACCACCTAGCCCTTGAAAAAATTTTGTCTTGCAGCTTTCTTCCAGAGCAACATGTAAAAATACTACTCCATTTAGATTTTCCTCAAATGAAAATCCTTTATGTATTCTATTTTTTTTCTGAATGGCCTTGCCCTATTTCTTGTTACTCATGCACTTAATCTGCTGGACTAGTTGTAGTTTCATGGTATGCTAATTGAGTTATTTTGGAAACTTTATTCCTTATGAATGCTCTTTTGAGTAGTTAAATATAAAAAAAGGGAACAGCTCTTAGCACAAACCACAGATTCTTGAATAAGTCATTTAGATCATTCTTACGTATGTGGAAAAATTACATCACCACTCAGTGCTGCGTTTTCTATTTATACTATACTACCTTAAAAAAATCCATCTTGTCTTTTTAAAAATAATATAAAGCAGACAGCAAATGTAACTCATGGTAAGGTATTTCAGAAAATGCTATGAAATGAAGCATCTTCACTAACTAATGGTTTATCTTTAGATTTCTAGATAGACTTAAAAGATCTGGGCATATCTTCCTACCTTTTCATTTATGCCGTTCTCTTAATATACTCATCTATGTTAATAAAAATATTACAAGTTAATGATGACATTTGATGATTTTTTTAGCTGGGTTTGAAGAACACAGTGATTTTTGGTGGTTTTTGTTCTGTGCATGTTTGTGTTTTTATTTTGTCAAATAGGAAAGTTAGATTCTTTTTTCTCTCCTTGAAAACATGTGCATGGAAACACCATTGTATCACTTTAATTGTTGGATGCTATTAAAGGGACTAAATTTTGTCTAAAAATACTATGTTCGTGTCTATGATGAATTTAGTGAAAAGAGCTTGTCATGAAACAGGCATAATTATCTAATTTAAATTTTAGGAAAACATACAAAATAGGTGTATACACACAAATGAAAAACACAGACCAAATATGAAACTATAGTGGTCGTCACTGGGTATTGGGAATGCAGGTAATTTTTTTCTAACATACCTTTTTTTTAGTGAGCAAGTATTCTCTTCTAAAAAGGAAGAAAAATTGATCTCTTTAGTGTGATCTCTTTGGGACATGGGCTTGTTGGTGAATAATATTCACTGCACAATGGTAAGGTTTCAGTGTACAATGACAATTTATACTTTTAAGTATCTTCTTAAAATCTGTATAATTAGAATTGCTTTCTAAGTTTAGTGATGTTTATTATGAGGAGGAGGAAACAGAAGTCCATGTAATTCTGTCCATCTAACACTTTTCTCCTTATTTCAGGCCACCTGCTCAATGAGATACATTAAAATTGTCTTCTAACTTACCGCCCTGCTTCTGTCTTCCTTGGCTGTTCTCATTGCATACAGGAATGGCAGATGGGAACTCTGCCTCTAATCTCAATTCCTTTGTAATGTGGACACATGGTACTCCAAGTGATAATCTGCTTTTCCTCTGGTGATTCAGCTGCTTAAAGAAAAAACATTTTTCTTTTGGGTGTGGTGGCTCACTCCTGTAATCCCAGCACTTGGGGAGGTCAAGGTGAATGGATCGCTTGAGCCTAGGGGTTCAAGACTAGCCTGGGCAACATAGCAAAACCCCATCACTACAAAAAATACAAAAATTAGCCAGGTGGCGGTGGTGTACATCTGTAGCTGCTTTCTTGAGCCTAGGAGGCAGAGGCTGTAGTGAGCTGAAATTGTGCCACTGTACTCAAGCCTGGGTGACAGAGCGAGACCCTGTCTCAAAAAAAAAAAAAAAAAAATTTGTCAGAGCCTTCAGGAATGAATCATTCTGTTGAGCATTTGTTTACTTTAGAAAGGGTCTCACTCACCCATGCTAGAGTGCAGTGGTGCAGTCACGGCTCCTTGCAACCTCAACATCCTGGGCTCAGGTGGTCCTCCCACCTCAGCCTCCCTACAGGCACATGACACTACACCCAGCTAATTTGTTTTTGCATTTTTTGTAGAGACAGGGTTTCACTGTGTTGCCCAGGCTGGTCTCGAACTCTTGGGCTCAAGTGATCTTCCTCAACCTCCCAAAGTGCTAGGATTACAGTTGTGAACCCCACCATGCCTGGACTTTTCTTAAATCTGTCACTACGATTAGATTATATGATCACTATACTCTAATTGTTTATGAGCGTTTAAGTTAATTTTCATGTAGAAAATTAAAAAGTGAGCATGGTCTAGGTGGAATTCCTTCTGTTTTCTCTGTTCTTTGCTGTCCTCCTGATCAAATACTTGCAACAGAGCATTTAGAAACTTTTGAAGTCTTCTATGGAGATTAATGTTTTAAACTGATGCCTCTCCCTTATCATCCCCACCAAAAATGGAGGACCTCAGAATATTTGCTATCTTTCTAATTTTCATAGCAGTAAGTAGCAAATATTGAGCACTTAGTACTACTTTTGAAGCACTTTACATGCACTATACATGGGCATTATAATAACTTATTTAAACTTTATAATCTTTAAAATATGAGGTTAAGGAGAATTTTAAAGCCGAGGTAATAAAGACATAGAAATGAAGTAATATTCCAAGGCTAAGCAGCAAATGGCAGAGTTTATACTCTTGACTATTATATTAATTGACTTAATACTGTAACTTCTAATTGCTGCAGTAACTGGTTTCTGCAGTTTCTTTCTTTCTGCTTGCTATGTATACACAGATGAAATGGTCTGGTTCCTATGTTCAGCTTCATCACACTGAACTAAAAAAGCTCATGTTTTACAATTGTAGTGCAGAACAGACTATGATGTGCATTTCTGTTCTGTGTGATCTCAGACTAGTTAATCTTATTTGTAAAGTGGCAATAAAAGCGGGACCTACCTCAGGCTGTGAAGATTAAATGAGAACATTTACAGAAGGGCACAACGAATAGCATGTGTAAGTATTCAGTGTTAACCTTTGTCTACTCTGAAGGTATTGCCAGACATTGAACTTTCTCACCAAAACAGTAATTAATAAGGTTTACTTGTTTCTGCTTTTTCTGACATGATATATTTAGATGCTGCCTCTTTGCCTAAAGAGAAGAGTTTGCCTACCAGGCTTTCTTTTCAGTGATTCTAGGCTTGAAGTTTATAAATTATTTGACCAAATATATTTTTCATCAAATTGTTACTTTGGGACAGAAGCTTAGGCTTATTTTCTGTGAAGCATTTCCCATGAAAACATAGTGACTTTTTAATATTAAATTATGTGCATTAATACCATTCTGAAAAATGTTTTTTCCCATGCCTGTTGCAAATTTTGTGCATTTGGTTCTTAATCATTATTACTACCTTTGCGTCACATATGAACAGCTGTACTTTGCTACTTTTGACTAATTCTTTTTCTTCCAAGAATTAGAATATCATAGCATAATGTTTCAAGAGGATTATTATTGGACTGGCACAGTAGTTAAAGGAATTCTTTAGGACAAATGTCTGAAATGTGATATTTAAGCTGAGGCCTAGATGTCCATGTTGAGATTTCCTGGGAATAAAATGGCTTAGTTGGGCATTGGACAGTGTAGTTAAGTAAACCTTATCTTGACAAAATGATTCAGATGTGTACATATATTCTTAGGTGACCGGGTTATCGATGTGGGATCTGAATGGAGAACTTTCAGCAATGACAAAGCAACAAAAGATCCATCTCGAGTTGGAGATTCTCAGAATCCTCTTCTGAGTGATGGTGATTTGTCTACCATGATTGGCAAGGTAATAAGTCCATTTGGCAGGCATTACCAATTGCAGGGTGACCTGAGAGTTTGGAGACTTTGCATAAGTATCAGTCGCTGCACCAATGGAAAATCTGGACGTATCTAATAAGATTTGCTAGTAATATCATTGTGAATGATGGCTAACTTGTGTATTTCTTCCATTTTAAAGTGGGGAAGATCATTAAATCAAAATTAGCCTTTGTATCAGGCTCTTTTTTTCATAAATCGCATTCTGTATACACAAAACATGAGTATAGTGTGATCTTCATGAATTAATATTGATATATTCTTCGATTATCAAGAATGTCTTCTCTTTTCCCTCTGTACCACCTAAGATAAATGGAAGGTCACTGTAGCCTCTTTTCTAATATTAGCGAGTTTATGACTTATCTAAACTTTTACATTTCTTATCTGTAAAATGAGTATGAGTACTTACAGAGATTTTTGAGGGTTTCATGAGAATGTATGTAAAGTAATTCTATAATATGTACTGTGCGCTCAGTAAGTGGTAGCTGCTATTATTATGTAAGGCAGTAGCATAATTTCCTTGGCAGCCTGACTCTCTTGCTCTGTTATCCGAGTTGGAAGTAATAGTGACAGTATTACTAAGAACTAATCAAAGATGTATATTCTATTTTATGACTTCATATGTATATTGCATAGTCTCCTTTTTTTTTCTTTTTCAAACAAGTTTTGTTTAAAACTTGTCTGGCCAGGCACAGTGGTTCATTCCTGTAATCCCAGCACATTGGGAGGCTGAGGCTGGTAGATCACGAGGTCAGGAGTTCAAGACCAGCCTGGCCAAGGTGGTGAAACCCTGTCTTTACTAAAAATACAAAAATTAGCTGGGTGTGGTCATGGGTGCCAGTAATCCCGGCTATTCAGGAGGGTGAGGCAGAGAATTGTTTGAACCCCAGAGGTGGAGGTTGCAATCAGCTGAGATCACACCACTGCACTCTAGCCTGGGTGCCAGAGCGAAACTCCGTCTAAAAAAAAGAAAAAGAAACCTTTTCTGGGCAACAGGCTGGAGTAAGTACAATGGCATAATCACAGCTCACTGCAGGCACAAACAACTGGGCTCCAGTGATCCTTCCGCCCTGGCCTCCCAAGTAGCTTAGCACTACACACCCATACCACCACACTTGGTTAGTTTTGATTTTTTAAATTTTTTTAGCCAAGCCCAGTGGCTCATGATTGTAATCCCAGAGCTTTGGGAGGCCAAGGCTGGCGGATCACTTGAGGCCAGGAGTTCAAGACCAGCCTGGCCAACATGGTGAAACCCCATCTCTACTAAAAATACAAAAAAAATAGCCAGGCTTGGTAGTGGGCGCCTGTAATTCCAGCTACTCTGGTGGCTAAGACAGGAGAATCTCTTGAACCCAGGAGGCAGAGGTTGCAGTGAACCAAAATAACACCACTCTACTCTAGCCTGGGTGACAAAGCAAGACTCTGTCTCAAAAAAAAAAATTTTTTTTTGTAAAGACAGAATCTCTCTCTGTCGTCCAGATTGGTCCTGGTTTTAAGCAATCCTCCCGCCTCAGGCTCCCAAAGCACTGGGATTACAGGCATGAATTACCATGCCGAACCCTGCATATTTTGTTTTTGAGACAGGGTCTAACACTGTCGCCCAGGTGGGAGTGCGGTAGCATGATCTCAGCTCACTGCAACCTCTACCTCAGCCTCCCGAGTAGCTGGGATCATAGGTGTGGGCCATGACATCTGGCTAAGTTTTTGTTGTTTTTTTGAGAGACAGAGTTTTGCCATGTAGCCCAGGCTGGTCCCAAATTCTTGGGCTCAAGTGATCTGCCCACCGCGGCCTCCCAAGGTACTGGGATTACAGGCGTGAGCCATCGTGCCTGGCCAAGATAAAAATATTTTTAAGCTGCTACATTTTTCATATAATAAATTTCCATGTGTACTTGGGAATATTTCTGGATTTCTGTCTTGTCTTGTCCTGGTCCAGTTAGCCGAATGCCATGCCACACTGTTCTAATACTTATTAACTCTAGTTTTCCCTCATTGCTCTTCTTTTTCAGCATTTTCTTCACTAGTCTTTTCCATTTAAAAGTTAAGTTTGTTTCATTTTTTAAAACAAAATGTTGTTCACCAGCATTATTTGTATCTTTGGAGTTTATCTTGATTTTCCTTAGCTCTATTAATACAATGTTTTATGTTATTAGGTTCTCTAATAATATATTTCTGAAATAGTTTCCATTTGGTTGATAGATACTACCTTTCAATGCATTGTTGGATTCTGTTTTCTGTGGGGTTTTTTGTTTGTTTTTTGAGATGGAGTCTTGCTCTGTCACCCAGACTGGAGTGCAGTGGCGTGATCTCAGTTCACTGCAGCGTCCACCCCAGGTTCAAGTGATTCTCCTGCCTCAGTTTCCTGAGTAGCTGGGATTACAGGAGCCTGCCCCCATGTCCAGCTAATTTTTGTATTTTTAGTAGAGATGAGATTTTGCCGTGTAGATCAGGCTGGTCTCAAACTCCTGACCACAGGTGATCCACTCATCTCAGCCTCCCAAAATGTTGGGATTACAGGCGTGAGCCACCATACCCAGCCCATTTGTTTTGTTCTTTTGAGACAGGGTTTCTTTCTGTCACCCAGTCTAGAGTGCAGTGTTTCTTTCTGTCACCCTGTCTAGAGTGCAGTGGTACAGCTAACTGCAGCCTCCAACTCCCAGGCTTAAGTGACCCTCCTGCCTCAGCCTCCCGAGTAGCTGAGACCACAGGCATGCACCATCACACTCGGCCTGTTTTTTAATATTTAATATTTTCACTGGGCTTTTGGTCAGATTAATTTGCAAATTGACATAGGGAAAATTGACTTCTTCATGAGAAATCTTGTGTCCAAAAACTCATGTCATAATGCCTTTTCATTTCCTTACGTATCTTATGTAGCCTTCAGGAGATGTTTGAAAGTTTTCTTCATGAACATCTCACGTGTTTCTCAAGTTTATTCCTAGATTTTTTGTTGTTGTTGTTGTAATTGAAATACTCGCTTTCATTGTCTTTTAACTGGTTGATTATACATATGAAGGGTATTGATTTCTACTTATCTTGACCTTGCTGCTTTAATGAATTATTTATAGCATCAGCTGTTTTTTAGTGATTTTCTTGCATATTCCAGATATATAAAGATAGTATCTGCAGATAGTTTATCACCTCCTTTCCAGTTTGGTACTTCTGATTTTTCTCTTGCTTAATAATATTGGCTAGTTTTTCCAATAGTGTTACAAAATGGTAGGAGTAGGAGGTGCCTTTGTCTTGTGATTTTGGTGATGATGCTGGTAATGTTTCTCCATTAATTATATTACTGGCTTTGGGCAGAGGAGAGGAGTTTTCTAATGTAAAGAATTACTCATTTGTAGTGTACTATGAGTTATCAAAGATGAACTTGAATTTTGTTCACTTACCTTTTTAGCACCTTGGAAACAATCATGATTTTTCTCCTTAGATCTATTAATACAATGTTTTACATTATTTGATTTTCTAATAATAGCTTGTGGAACAGTCTCCACTTGATGATGATATACTACCTTTTAATATGCTATTTGATTCTATTTTCTAATATTTAATATTTTTATCATATAAGTGAAATTGGACTTTTTTCCATTGTTTTGCCAAGTTTTCATTATATTTTTATTTATATGCTTTAAGCGTCTCATATTCTGTGTTCTTTAGCAGTTGTTTAGAATTACATGTTCCTTAAGTATTTGATAGAAACCCTCTTTCAAACACCTTAACCTGATACATTTTTCACTTGAGGGATGGGCAGGATGCACAGTGCAGGTTTCTAATCTGTATAAAATCAGATCGTGTAAGTTTTATTTTCATAGAAATTGTCCATTATTCATGCTCTGCAAAATTTTTTTTCATAGTCCTAAAACTGTTTTATAGGGTACAGGAGCTGCAAGTTTTGATGAATTTGGGAATTCTAAGTACCAGAATCGGAGAACAATGAGCAGTTCTGATCGGGCAATGATGAATGCATTCAAAGAAATCACTACCATGGCAGACAGAATCAATCTACCTCGAAATATAGTTGTAAGTTCTTGTCTACCTCCTTTAAGCCATTCTGGCATTGACTTAGCATAATTTAACGAACACATGAAATTTTGGTATTGCAACTAATTAAATAGCATAGAGTTAAACTTAGTTTCTCTGCTTTGAAGGATCGAACAAATAATTTATTCAAGCAAGTGTATGAACAGAAGAGCCTGAAGGGAAGAGCTAACGATGCTATAGCTTCCGCTTGTCTCTATATTGCCTGTAGACAAGAAGGGGTTCCTAGGACATTTAAAGGTAAGTTTTTAGCTTTTTTTCTTTTTTTTGAGATGGAGTGTTGCTCTGTCACCCAGGCTGGAGTACAGTGGCGCAATCTTGGCTCACTGCAACCTCCGCCCCACAGGTTCAAGCAATTCTCCTGCCTCAGCCTCCTGAGTAGCTGGGATTACAGGCACGTGCCATCAAGCCCAGCTAATTTTTGTAGAGATGGGGTTTTGCTATGTTGGCCATACTGGTCTCGAACTCCTGACACCAGGTGATCTGCCCACCTTGGCCTTCCAAAGTGCTGTAATTAACAGGCGTGATAGTGTATACCTTTACTTTTAGCTACTTGGGAGGCTGAGGCAGAAGAATTGCTTGAACCCGGGAGGCGGAGGTTGCAGTGAGCTGAGATCAGGCCACTGCACTGCAGCCTGGGTGACAGAGCAACAGTCCGTCTCAGGGAAAAAAAAAAAGAAAATGGCAGTGAAGTTTTTTCTTTTGAGATATATTGTTTGCACTTTTACACTTCAGTTGGAGGCTTAGAAAGAACTGGTATTTTTTATCCAGTTTGCAGTTACATGTGAACACGTGACCAGTTGTTCACAGTGTTGCACACTGACTTTCACTACCAAAGCTCAGTTTAGCTGAAGACTATACTTACCCTTCATTCATCCAGTCAGTATTTTTTATGTTTTCTTATGTAAAAGTGAAGAGGTGATGGCCTTGATCATCTTTTTTATTGTTATAAGTACAACAGGGCTTTTGTTAAATTTCTTCAGAAAGTGTATGATGGTTGCATCTGGGAATAACACCGTCAGATATTTTTTCTCATCGAGCCATAGCTCATAATCGCAGGGATTTCATGTACACATGACATTGTGTTGCCTAAGAGACACTCTTCAGCTTCTTTCATCTTGATAACACACCGCTTACAACAGATTAATATGTAAATATCAAAGAATTTTTCTTTAAAGAAATCTACTTGCATGGATTAATCTTTAGAGAAGTTAATATTTTGAAAGATTAAGACCTAAATTTAAAGAGTGAGGAACATTAGGCTGGGTGCAGTGACTCACACCTGTAATCCCTGTACTTTGGGAGGCTGAGGCAGGTAGGTCACCTGAGGTCAGGAGTTCAAAGCAAGTCTGGCCAAAATGGTGAAACCTCATCTCTACTAAAAATAGAAAAATCAGCCAGGTATGGTGGTGCACGCCTGTAGTCCCAGCTACTCAGGAGGCTGAGGCAGAAGAATCACTTGAGCCCGGGAGGTGGAGGTTGCAGTGAGCTGCGATCATGCCACTGCGCTCCAGCCTGGGTGACAGACTGTCTCAAAAACAAAGTGTGATGAGCATTAAAGTTAACTGAGAAATTTGCAGTTACCTCTGTGGGAAGTATCACTGAGAGGATTAGGGTTTCATCTTTAAGGCATGATTGAATGTTTTACAATTAGAACGTATATTATGTTTATAATAAGAAATGGTAGATTTTAAAATGAACTATATGGCTTAAATAATTGACATATTTAAACTTTTTTTCTTTTAGAAATATGTGCTGTATCACGAATTTCTAAGAAAGAAATTGGTCGGTGTTTTAAACTTATTTTGAAAGCGCTAGAAACCAGTGTGGATTTGATTACAACTGGGGACTTTATGTCCAGGTTCTGTTCCAACCTTTGTCTTCCTAAACAAGTGCAGATGGCAGCTACACATATAGCCCGTAAAGCTGTGGAATTGGACTTGGTTCCCGGGAGGAGCCCCATCTCTGTGGCAGCAGCAGCTATTTACATGGCCTCACAGGCATCAGCTGAAAAGAGGACCCAAAAAGGTAGGGTTTGTCCTCAGGAAGTGTGGCAGTAAACTGTGAATTTTGCAACATGTGATTGTTTTTCCATTATAAGTGTGAAGCAGGTAAATATCAATAATCCACGTCTTGCCGGGCGGGGTAGCTCATCCGGGTGGGTCACCTGAGGTCAGGAGTTCGAGACAAGCCTGACCAACATGGTGAAACCTCATCTCTACTAAACTTACAAAATGAGCCTGTAGGCCCTGCTACTCAGGAGGCTGAGGTAGGGGAATTGCTTGAACTTGGGAGGCAGAGGTTTCAGTGAGCCGAGATGGTGCCATTGCACTCCAGCCTGGGTGACAGCAAGACTCTGTATCAAAACAAACAAACAAACAGACAAAAACAACCCACATTTAAGACATCATTCCTCAGCCTCAAAACGTTAAGAAAATATGTTTTGCTTTTAAGTAGCTCATAAAATGTTCAGAGAGAGAAACCTGTTACACAAACTAAAGTTTTTTTGTTTTTTTTTTATCTTTTATTTTTACAAGTTCTTTTTTGTCCCCTAAATGTATTATTCCTGATCATTTTGAATACTCATTTCCTCCCCGAACTTACCTTTTTAAATCTTAGGGGTCAGGGAGGCATGCTTTGTTTCTCACTGCTTGGCATGGGATCCTACAGATAGACACACTGTCAAATATGTGTTGGCCATCAACCTTTAACATTCTGTGAAGCCTGGTTTTTTTTTTCTTTTTCCCATCTTGTACAGTATTTTACAAATTTTAATACAAATTCTGAAATAAGTAGACGTAAATAGTTCAGCCTTCTAAAACCATGTTTGAATTTAGTGTTATAGGAAAACTTTCACCAGAAGTAGTAAGTGGATTTCTTTTCGTTTTTTCTTTTTGAACAGTCTCGCTCTGTTGCCCAGGCTGGAGTGCAGTAGTACAATCTCAGCTGACTGCAACCTTCGCCTCTTGGGTTTAAGTACTATTCTTGTGCCTCAGTTTTCTGGTTCTCGTCCCTCAGCTTCCTGAGTAACTGGGACTGCAGGCACATGTCACCACGCTCAGCTAATTTTTGGATTTTTAGTAGAGATGGGGTTTCACCATGTTGGCCAGGCTGGTTTCCAATGCCTGGCCTCGTGATTTGCCTGCCCACCTCCGCCTCCCAATGTGCTAGGATTATAGACACAAGCCACCAGGCCTGGCCCAGTGACTCCCTTTTAAATTTAGAAGTGACTACTCCTTTCTAAATCTTTGAGGATTATAGAAATTATTCATGAGCAAATGCATATAAAGAAATTCACAAGCTAGGTGCAGTGACCAGTCTGGCCAACATGGCAAAATCTTGTCTCTCCTAAAAATACAAAAATCAACCAAGCATAGTGGTGCACACCTGTAGGAGGCTGAGACATGAGAATCTCTTGAACCTGGGAGGCAGAGGTTGCAGTGAGTCTAGATCCCACCGCTATACTTCGGCCTGGGAGACGGAGAGACTCGTCTCAAAACAAACAAAAAAGTGAGTTAGTGGATTGCTGGCCTCAATAACTTTGTAATACCCTATTCACAGCAGCCTTCAGCTTAGGCTGTATGTTGATAAGAGTCATAAATGATACAGAGGAATAATTAGAGAAAGGAAGCCAATCATTAGTTATTTAAATGAGCCATTATCCATTCCCTTTGGCCTTCACTCATGTTTTAAGGAAATTTTGAATCTAGTAAAATTGAGAAGTTGGAGCTAGGCAGCTTGTTCTTGAGGCACATTCTTAGTTGTAAAGTTTATTCTAATGAGCAACACAAAAACATTAATCTTGGTGCTTTCTGCTTTTTAGCTTTATATGAAATGTCTTCAAATTTAAGGTCCTTTTCTTCCCTGCACAGCAGGCAATTGACAGTCAAATTGTTGGCATTTATTGGAATTTAGATCTAGAATAATGCAGTGAGATAAAGAAATTTAAAATTAGCTAATTGCACAGTGATGGGAAGCATTCACAGTGAAAATCACTAGAATCTCACTGATTTGAATCAACTGAAAAGGTGGTAAAATGAGTTTGTATTAAAATACGTTTAGGTTGGGCACGGTGGCTCACGCCTGTAATCCCAGCACTTTGGGAGGCCAAGGCGGGTGGATCACCTGAGGTCAGGGGTTTGAGACCAGCCTGGACAACTTGGTGAAACTTCATCTCTACTAAAAATATAAAAATTTGCTGGGTGTAGTGGCAGGTGCCTATAATCCCAGCTACTCAGGAGGCTGAGGCAGGAGAATTTCTTGAACCTCAGAGGCAGAGGTTGTAGTGAGCCAAGATCTTGCCATCACACTCCAGCCTGGGTGACAGAGTGAGACTCCATCTCTAAATAAATAAATGATGTTTAAAAATCCATTTTAATAAAATATTCATAATACGTAACCAAATATTGTAGTGGCAGTCCTTTGTTATTTCTTTTAACGACTTTGAAAGGAAAAAAGGGATAGTGACTTTAAAGGGTAAATGTGGGTCTGTTAAGATTCTGTAACAGACTAGAAATGTTCATATGAGCTCGAAATACTTGCTTAAGTATGTGCTTGTATCAGTGAAAAAATATAAAAATTTACGTATGCTTTAATAAATAGCTGTTGATCTCTGATGTATTACATAGAAAAAAGATTGTAGAACAGTATTTATAGTGTCACATTTTGTTTTTAATAAGGACCTCTTAACAGAAGTTAGCTGGGGGAGATTTTACATGGGAGCTTTCAAACACATAAATGTAAAGTGAATTTCTTTACAAGAATGTATTTGTGGAGTACTTCTGTAATCCTCAAAGATTTATAAAGAAAAAGGAGCAGTTCTAAATATGATATCCAGTATAGTATAACACTCCTACAGCTAAGATCTGAAGACTATTCACGTTTTATATTAGTTAAACCCTTTAAAACATTGACAGCCCTGTAAAGTAGTAACTACTAGTACCATTTTTATTGTCACTAACTTTAGCTCCCACTTTCTACCTTTTAGTATGTATTTCATTATTAGTTTTTAGAAATTAGCACTTCTGGGTTTGTCTTTAAGTTTGGCACTTTATACTATCATATCTCACAAATTACAATGCAGGTAGTAAACAGGAGGTAGGATGGAAGTGACAGTTAATGTTTTGCTTTTTGTCTTTTAGAAATTGGAGATATTGCTGGTGTTGCTGACGTTACAATCAGACAGTCCTACAGACTCATCTATCCTCGAGCCCCAGATCTGTTTCCTACAGACTTCAAATTTGACACCCCAGTGGACAAACTACCACAGCTATAAATTGAGGCAGCTAAGTCAAATTCATGAATACAGAACTTTGCCTATTGTACATAGCCTATACAAAATGCTGCGTCAAGCCTTTCGTGAGGAAGAACAAGACGTGGTACGCATTCCAGGGCTGACTACTATTGCTTGGCATTCTGTATGTATATAGTAGTGAAACATATTTAATGATTTAAATTTCTTATCAGATTTCTTTTGTAGCAATCTAGGAAACTGTATTTTGGAAGATATTCGAAATTATGTAATTCTTGAATAAAACATTTTGCAGACTAAAGTTTTTGTTATAATTACATGTTACGTGTAACTTATACATAATTACAAATAATGCAAATCATTGCAGCTAATAAAGCTGATAGGTTCTCAATTTGCATTATTTTTCTTATATATACAGTTTTTTTGATCCATGGAAAGAGCAAAAGCTTTTGAGAACCGTTGTTAATATCAACATCATATTTAGTTTCCAGTTTGAAAGGATGTGTATGTGATTTATTAATATGTATGTTATTAAACAAAAAGTGATGAGCTTGGACCTTGAAAGGTACCAGATTGAGAAAGATTAAAATGTTCTAAATATGTGATTTTCTCAGCTTATTGAGCAGAGAAGATGATGCTGGTAAGTTAGTAGTAGCAGCAGATCAACAGATTTTAATTTCTGGATGTTAAAATCTAATGCTGTAGAATCTGCATATCTCTGGTTCTATTTTATTCTTTGTTATGCTTACTGGTATGCTCAGAGGCTAAAGAGCATTTCATTTATTATTTATTTACTTAGTTTTTGAGACATAGTCTCACTCTTTTGCCCAGGCTGGAGTGCAGTGGTGTGATCTCAGCTCACTTCAACCTCTGCCTCCCAGGTTCAAGGGATAAGGGATTCTCCTGCCTTAGCCTCACGAGTACCTGGGATTACAGACAGGCTCCCACTACCACACCCAGCTAATTTTTTTTCTGTTTTTAGTAGAGATGGTTTCGCCATGTTGGCCAGGCTGGTTTAGAACTCCTGACCTCAAGTCCGTCGTCCTCAGTCTCCCACAGTGCTTAGATTACAGGCGTGAGCCACCACACCTAGCTTAAAGACCATTTTAAATAAGATTTAAATGGGCCTGGGATTTTCCAGGAGCTGTTTTTAACCAGCACGCTTTACGTGATTGTGATGTGTTAGAAGTTTTGTGTATCACTCTTTGAGGAACAATGATGTAGGGTCATTTGACCTCTACTCATTGTAAGAGAAGACCAACATTTTGCTCTTTGATCAGGTAGTTTTTACAAGGGACTTGTATCCATCTAGACATCGCCACTATTCACTGCTCTGGAAACAGATGTCATGGTTCTGAAACATCTGAAAGGAGGTTAGCACCAGATTAGAAAGACAGTCTCCTGTTGTGGCCTAGTGAGCAAGGTCAGACTCTGGCTCATAGAGGGACTTTCCTTTAGAAGAGCAGACCTCCACTGCCATTCTGCTGACCATGGAACGGGAATGGGTATTGGTACCATGAAGACAAGTGGTATTTCTCCCATGAAAAAAACATAAGGCACTCACCCAGTATTGCTCAAAGCTGGGGGAGAACACCAGAAAAGATACTATCATCCAGTCATGTAGAACCTGTCCCACCCAGCGTGAGACCTAGGAAGAAGGAAGTTTCAGTCTGTATCTCCCTCTGGGCGCCATCTTTGAGCCCTAGCACCACACATTTCCACGTATGGACTAAGAGGAACAGTGGTGCCCTCTAGTGCTCCCAGATTCTAGTGACTAGCCAGAGGTCCCCGTTCAGTGATGACAGTGACCACTCTGCAGTTATCAAAGGTTATTTTTGCACTTATCAAAGGTCAGTACCTACACATTATAGACAATTAGGAAAATACATAATGAAGATACCTGTAAGTTGCCCAGAAATAACCATGATTTTGGTGGGTTTGTTATGTTTTTGAGACTGGGTCTCACTCTGTCGCCCAGGCAGGAGTGCAGTGGCGCAATCTCCGCCCACTGCAACTTCTGCATCCCAGGTTCAAGCGATTCTAGTGCCTCAGCCTCCCAGGTAGCTGAGATTATAGGCGCGTGCCACTGTGTCCACTAATTTTTGTATCTTTAATAGAAACAGGGTTTCAGCATGTTGGCCAGGCTGGTCTTGAACTCCATCCGTGTGCATCGGCCTCCCAAAGTGCTGGGATCACAGGTGTGAGCCACCATGCCTGGCCGGAAGCCACTTTCATTGATAATCTCTGCTATTATTCTGTGAGTTCAAGGATTTGATTATACATTTCATGGAATCTGAGCTTCAGTGCTCTGGTCCAATCTCCCCATTTTGTACATCAGAGCAGTGTAGAGAAATGAAATCTGCACAAGTTCTCTTAGTAGCAGCAGAGACGGGATGGACTGAGGTCTCAGTCACTCAGTCCAGTGTTCTTTCCATGGAACCATACCATTGAAGGTCACCTCACAGGAAGTTGCCTGAGGACCAACTTTAGTTGTACCCTTCAAATAGAATTTCATTCAGTTACTAAAGCAAATACTTAAAGGGAAAACTTTTTGAGAGTTTTTGAATTATTTTTAAATCAGCTAAGGTGACAGTTAATAGCCAGAAATTGTTTAGCCTTTCCTCCAAACTCAAATGCTGCTTAAACTAGATGCCTTTTGATAGTAAGCGTTTGTGTTCAAAGCAACAAATATACTTTATCAATGGTTGTGTTTGGTTCCTGAGCTAATTTTGTTTCACAGGTGCAAGATTTACTTTAATTATCAAGATGAACAGCTGTGGGAGTCAGCCTATTACCCATATGGTCCTAATCCAGCCAAGAGGCCTCTGTGCCTCATGCCAATATTTCCAATTGTCAGTGGCCCTGACTTTTCCTGTTGTTGGAGTTTTGATCTCATCTGCCAATTGTGGAGCTACTGTAAGATCTTCTGATCCCCTGAACACCTCCTCATTCTCCCCATCCCAGATACACACACACCCTTCATAAGGACCTCAGTATTGTAAGGCATTGCTACAAGAGCACCATTCAGCTGATCTCTAGGCCACAGAGGCCCCAGCATCTTTCATAAGCATAAACTTCTACTCGTAATCCTCACTGGCATTTCTTGGGAAGTATTTAAACCGGCATTTCAGGAGACTCAAGCTTGCACTTGGTGAAAGAGGAGGAGGGAAAAGGTGACTCCGAGAGGAAAAAACCTCTCTTTCCCTCTACCCACACACTACTAAACTTTTCTGACACTGTAATATGGGGGTATTTCACCACACAAACTTAGTAATTCTCACAGAGACACCAGCTTGGTGTCCTATAATTCAATTCTGGCACTGCTTACCTGGTCATATATGCATCAGATCCCACAGGTTAAGGGCGCATTCCCACAAGAACTGCCCCCCCACTTCAGATACCAATTGCAAGTAGTAGGTTGTCACCAAATCTTTGGCAAAAAGTTGGGGCTCTCATCGGCCCCCTTTGGGTTCTATTATTGTGCTAGAGCATCTCTCATGACTCAAACACATTTAACAGCTTATTATCAAGGATATTACAAAAGATACAGTTGAACAGATAAAGAGATACATAGAGCAAATATGTGGGAAGAGCACTGATGGCCTCTCTGGGCACACCTCCCTCGTGGAATCTTCACGTGTTCAGCTGCCTGGAAGCTCTCTGAATCCTCTCCTTTTGGATTTTATGAAGGCTTCATTATGTAGGCAGGATGGATTACATCACTGGTCATTGGTATCAACTTTCAGCACCTCTGGATCTTGGGGAGGAGGGTGGGACTAACCCCTCTAATTACGCGGTTGGTTCCCTAGGCAACCTGCCCTCATCTGAGGCTATTCAGCAGCCTGCCAAGAATCATCTCATTAGAACAAAAGATGCTCCCATCACCCAGAAAATTCCAAGGGATTTAGGAGCTTTCAGACTCCCTGATCATTCAGGAAATTACTAAGGTCCTATCCAAGTGCCAGTCTAAATCCCAAGACCTCCAAGAAGTCTTCACTGAATTCATAAAATTCAAGGTTTATTTGCTTGGAACTGTATAAAGTGAGTTTGGCACATCTTGTAGTGTAAGAAAGCAAGGAGTTACTCAAAGACTAATGGGTCAGTTTGAGGCAATCTGAACATCCAAAAAAAAGTAATGGTTTATAATACAATAAATTTAAAAATCCATGCAGCCACAGTAATACACAATACCAACAACAAAAGCAAAGAAAAACTGAGGGGACAAAAAGCAAAAACTTAAGAACAAGCTAAGAATGGCTGCTAATCAATACAGAAGGAATACTAGAGTTAGAAAATTATTTTGCAACTCCCAGTGTAATAATTCACATGAAGATAATCAATTGGAAGGATAAAACCACTGAAAGGAAGGTTTTGGGAAATAGAATAAAAATATCAACTATTATCTCAAATTGCTTATTAGTTACAAAGGAAAAATACATCTTTATTAAGAGAGTTCTGGGGATCCACCTTAACCATGTGATTGAACTTGGCTCAGTAACATATTTGACATTGCATATTGACTTATGAAGTATGCCATAGCACTGATGTTGTATTACTGAAAAAAAAAATTGGAATTTTAATCTATTTTCATCTTATGTTTTTGGAAGTTGACTGTTGACTGGTCTAATTTAAAATCAATTTTTAAAAAGGTTTGCAATGTAGCAGAAAAAGCACCAGGCAAGAGATTGGTTTTGGCTTTGCCATTTAGCAGCTTTTAGCAGCTATGTAAACGAGGACAACTGCACTCTACCCACTTCACAGGTGTACTCGAGGATTAAATGAGATCATATATGTGAGAATACCTAATTATAAGATATTAGTAATTTTTAATTTTTATTTTTTTGAGACATGTCTCCCGCTGTCACTCAGGGTGGAGTGCAGTGGTGCAATCTTGCTCACTGCAGCCTTGACCTCCTGGGCTCAAGCGATCCTCCTATCTCAGCCTCTGAGTAGCTGGGACTACAAGTGCACATCACTACACTCAAATATTTTTTCTTTTTTTTTGAGTCTTGGAGTCTCGCTCTGTTGCCCAGGCTGGAGTGCAGTGGCGTGATCTTGGCTCACACTTCCCTCTTCAGGCGATTCTCATGCCTCAGCCCTCTGAGTAGCCGGGATTACAGGCGTCTGCCACTGCACCTGGCTAATTTTTGTATTTTTAGTAGAGACGGGGTTTCACCATGTTGGCCGGGCTGGCCTCGAACTTCTGATCTTTGGTGATCTGCCTGCCTCAGCTTCCCAAAGTGCTGGGATTATAGGTGTGAGCCACCGTGCCCGGCCATTTTTCTTTTTTTTTTTTTTTTTTAAGAGTCGAGGTCTTGCTATGTTGTCCGGGCTGGTCTTGAACTCCTGAGCTGAAGCAATCCATCCTCCTGCCTCAGCCTGCCAAAGTGCTGGTATTACAGGCATGCATCACCGTGCCTGGACACTATTTACTTCTAAAAGGGGAAAAATTCATTAATACTAGAAGCAGGCAATGACTTCAGTTCAGTGATCCAATTAACATCAGATGAGAAGCAATGAGTAAAGTAGATCTTAGTAGAAAGGCAAAAATAGGCAAATTTTAAAAAGTCAGCAAGAGTAGGAACACATAAAGTGCACTAGGAGGCTGGGCATGGTGGCTCACGCCTGCAGTCCCAGCACTTCTGGAGGCCAAGGCAGGCGGATCACTTGAGGTCAGGAGATTGAGACCAGCCTGGCCAACATGGCGAAACCCCGCCTCTACTAAAAATACAAAAATTAGCCAGGCATGGTAGTGGGCACCTGTAATCCCAACTACTTGGGAGGCTGAGGCAGGAGAATTGCTTTAACCTGGGAGGCGGAGGTTGCAGTGAGCTGAGATCGTGCCACTGCACTCCAGCCTGGGCAACAGAGTGAGACTGTATCAAAAACAAAACAAAACAAAACAAAAACCACAACAAAACAAACTAAATGAACGGCTGGGCGCGGTGGCTCATGCCTGTAATCTCAACACTTCGGGAGGCCAAGATGAGTGAATCACCTGAGGTCAGGAGTTCATGAACAGCCTGGCCAACATGGTGAAACCCCATCTCTAATAAAAATACAAAAAAAGTTGGCCGGGCCTGGTGGTAGTTGCCTCTAATCCCAGCTACTTGGTAGGCTCAGGCAGGAAAATCGCTTGAACCAGGAAGGCGGAGGTTGCAGTGAGCCGAGATCGCACACTTTCACTCCAACCTGGGCAATAAGAGCAAAACTCCGTCTCACAAAAAAAAAAAAAAAAAAAGGAAAAAAAAAAAGAAAAGTGCACTAGGAAAGCCTGGTGCCAAGTTGATGATCTCAATATCCTGGTTTTCTGACTCTCGTTATATGTGTTCACACCTGGGAGAGACACAGTGCTGATTATTTGAAGGGAGGAGGGGTGTTTTGCAGATTACTCCACAAAATTATATAATCTTGACAATACCAAGCTGATATTTAATTTACACAAATGCAACTACAATTACTTGCCATGTGCATGCACATGAGAGAGAAAGAAAAACAATTTACATGTTATAACCAGTCTTGCCTCTTACATACTAAAGATCTCTTAACAAATCTTACCTTTCAGAATGAGCATGACAAGGGAGCTGAGTTTACTGTTCCTCAGCTGCTCTCAATTTCTTCATGTCTTTTGTAGTGTGTACATTCACTGTACTAAATGATTCTAGCACTTAAATTTACGAAAAACATACTAAATTTACGGTTGGAAGACATAACAGTAAATGCATGCCTATAGTTGGTAACACACTGTGAGAGAATGAGCTTTTCAAATTTCAAACTTTCTAAGAAGCCAAAGTAGACTATTTTTATGGGTAAGTTAAAGAATTTAAATAATTACAATTCTATGAATGTTTTGCTTTACTTAATTTCTAAATGAGTTTTACTGCATAAGACTAAAATTTTAGTTATATGCAAATTTACACAAGGTGAACTACTCCAAATGATGTTGAATTAAGGAAGTGTTATTGTGTATTTTTGTGCCATCTCTTTTGGTATTGACTGCATCACAAAGAGTTATTTTAGAGCCAATTACTTTATTTATTTATTTATTTATAAGACAGTCTCAGTCTGTCACCTAGGTGATTCTCCTGCCTCAGCCTCTTGAGTAGTTGGGATAACAGGCGTGTGGCTAATTTTTAGCATAGAGGAAGTTTTGCCTTGTTGGCCAAGCTGGTCTCTAACTCCTGACCTCAGTGATTCACCTGCCTTGGCCTCTCAATGTGTTGGGATTACGGGCGTGAGCCACCACATCCGGCCTAATTACTATTTTTATAATTTTAACTGTCTTGCTGATTTGAGCAAGCATAAGATGTCATTATTTATATTTACAAAGTAGATAATATATATGAATAATAAGAAAATTTCATGTATTTCCTGGAAATGAACTTTTCCTTAGTATATGGTGAATAGCTTTGCTTCCTTATGAAGCCTTTTAATAATCAATATGCTGAAATCCACATTCTTGCCATTTTTATTGCTTTAGCAACAAAGATACTATAAATTACTACATGAACATGTTAGGTGAAACTATTTGAATTTTAACTATCAATATCAAAATGATTTTTAAAAACTTTAGTCTTTTTCAATTTATGGAGACTTGTTTTATGATTAACCAGAAGCATCAGTATCTCTTAGAAATTTACCGGAAATGTAAAATAGCAGGCCCCATCTACCACATCAGAAACTAGGGGTGAGGCTGCTGTGTTTTAGCAAGTCCTCTGAGGCCAGGTGTGGTGGCTCATGCCTGTAATCCAAGCACTTTGGAGGCCAAGGCGGGTGGATCACCTGAGGTTGGGAGTTCAAGACCATCCTGGCCAACATGGTGAAGCCCCATCTCTAATAAAAATACAAAAATTAGCTGGGCATGGAGGCAGGTGCCTGTAATCCCAGCTACTCCGGAGGCTGAGGCAGGAGAATAGCTTGAACCCAGATGACGGAGGTTACAGTGAGCCAAGATCGCACCACTGCACGCCAGCCTGGGCAACAGAGCAAGACTCCATCTCAATCAATCAATCAATCAATCAATCAAAGAGGTGGGGCTTGAGGTTTTAACAGAGTTGTACATAGAAGAGTGGAGCAGGGAGCTGAGACATACACAAGAGTGATTATAAGGACGAGTTTGGGTGTTAAACCTGAAAAAGGAAAGACCAGTGAGTAACTTTAATCCAACAATGCACTTCACCAGATCTCATTCTTCTGCCTTCCCACCAAATAACCACTGTCTTTTGTTTAACATTCCCTTAACAATTTTATTATTTTTGTTTGGTAATAAACTTTTATTCTCTTTTTTTGAGATGTAGTCTCACTCTGTCGCCCAGGTTGGAGTGCAGTGGCATAATCTCAGCTCATTGCAACCTCTGCCTCTGGGGTTCAGGCAATTCTCCTGCCTCAGCCTCCCGAGTAGTTGGGATTACAGGTGTGCACTATCATGCCAGGCTAATTTTTGTATTTTTTTTAGTAGAGACAGGGGCTTCACCATGTTGGCCAGGTTGGTCTCAAACTCCTGACCTCAGGTGATCTGCCCGCCTCGGCCTCCCAAAATTGCTGGGATTACAGGCGTGAGCCACTGTGCCCGGCTGGTAATAAACTCTCCAAAAGAATTATGTTGTATGTAGTTTTCTGTGATTAGCTTCTTCCACATATTTTTTTCTTTTGTATTGTTCCCTATAGCTGGAGTTAATTTTGATTGATCTATAATATTTTGTGGTGTAAATATGTGATATTAAACCATTATCTCCCGCCGATGGGAATTTAGGTTGTTCCCAGTTTCTGCTATTACAAACAGTGCTATGAACATTCTTGTTCATGACACTTGGCGAATATGCATAACAGTTTCTTTTTAACATAAGTGAAATTGCTGGGTACCAAAGTATGTGTATGTTCGAATTTCATAATGCCAAATTGTGTTTCCAAAGTGGTTATTTCTTTACAGTCCCCACAGCAATTTCAAGGAAACTCATTGTACTCCATCACTTGACATCAGAATTTTAAATTTTGTCATTGAATGGGTGCAAAGTTATATCTCAGTGTGATCTTGATTTGTAGTTCTCTGATTACTATTGTGGTTGGGCAATTTTTTTTTTTTTTTTTTTTTTTT
>NW_016107601.1:1274017-1300226 GCF_001604975.1 Cebus imitator
TTTTTTTAAGTTCTAGGGTATATATATGTGCAGGTTACATAGGCAAACGTGTGCCATGGTAATCTGCCACACCTATCAACCCATTACCTAAGTATTAAGCCCAGCATGTATTAGCCATTTTTCCCGATCCTCTCCCTCCTCCTGATGGACCCCAATGTGTGTTGTTTCCTTCCCTTTGTTCATGTGTTCTCACTGTTCAGCCCCCACTTTTGAGAACATGTGGTGTTTGGCTTGCTGAGGATAATGGCTTCCAGTTCCACCCATGTCCCTGCAAAGGGCATGATTTTATGCTTTTCTATGGCCGCATAGTATATCATGTGTGTATGTACCACATTTTCTTTATCCAGTCTATCATTGATGGACATTTGGGTTGATTCCATGTCTCTGCTATTGTGAATAGTGCTGCAATGAACATACATGTGCATGTATCTTCGAAACAATTATTTACATCCTTTGGGTACATACCCAGTAATGGTGTTGCTGGGTCAAATGGTATTTCTGGTTCTAGGTCTTTGAGGAATCACCACACTGTCTTCCACAACGGTTGAACTAATTTACATTCCCAACAGTGTAAAGGCATTCCTATCTCTCTGCAGTCTTGCCAGCATCTGTTTCTTGACTTTTTAATGTGATTGGCCATTTATATCTTTGTGGACATGTAAAATATCCATTTATATCTTTGATCTTTCTCATTGTTCTTTTCCTTATTGAAACATGTTAGATATTACACATGGTAGAAATTATCTTCTTCCAGTTTCTGCCTTATCTTTTAACTTTGTCCTTTGATAACAGATGTTGCTAATTTTATTATAGTTGTATTTATCAATCTTTCCTGCATTTTCGTGCTTTCTTATAACATATTCTCAGTGATTTATGATGTTCTGCTTTTGACACTTCCTGTAGAATCTATTTGAAATGTTTATGTATGATGTGACAGGAATTCAATTTTTTACATTTCCACATGGATTAATTTTTCCTAACTCTATTTATGTAACACTTACTTCTTCCTCCACTGAGTTATGTCTCTTCTACATGTTAAAATTCCAGATACATGTGGGCTTGTTCCTTGACTCTCTACTGTCCTAATACACACCAATCCTACACCTTTTAAGTCTTACATATGTTTGTAACTACATAACTTATATCTAATTATTTAGCATATATATAATAGAATTACTACATAATTACCATATCTTCATAAGTCTTGGTATCTAGTAGGGCAAATTCTCCTTTCTTTAAAAAATTCCTATTCTTAATCCTTTGCTCTTCTAATGAACTTTAGAGTAAGCTTGTAAAGTTGCACAAAAAAAATCATTGGGATTCTGATTGGGGTTGTACAGAATCTACAGATTAATTTGAGGAAAACTGACATCCCATCATAAAGAAGACCTGTATTTACTTAGGTCTTCCATAATGTTTCCCAGGAAGGTTTTTCTTACAGGTCTTGTATGTCTTTTGTTATATTTATTTTTAGGTAACTTAGTTGTTACCATTGTAAAAGTTGTTTTTCGAATATCATGGACTCTAATTGTTTGATGGTATAGAAACATAACCATCAACTTTTTTGTCTTCATTTTAAATCCAGTATCTTGGCTAAACTATTATTCCTAGCAAATTGCAGTCTTTTTAGTTTTCTAGGTAGACAATCGTATCATCTATCTGATCTATTTCCCCCTTTGAATCCTTATGCCACTTAGAGTAGCAAATCATGTTGAAAAGTAGTAGTAATGACAGGTATCCTAGTCCTATTCCTAATTTTAAAGGGAATGCTTCCAATGTTTCCTCATATGAAATATCATTAGTTTCAGTTTTTTGTGGTTTTAAAAAATATAAAAAACATTTATCAAGTTAAAGAAATTCCTTTTTTTAAAAAAAAATCAAGAATGAGATTAGCTTTTCCTTTATCACTTTTTCTCCTTCAATCTGTTAGTATGGCAACTACAGACTTTCTAATTTTAAGCCATCCTTGCATTCCTGGCATAAATCCAATTTGATGTGTCTTTTCCAAACATCACTGAACCTAGTAATACTTTATTATTTTGCATGAATACAAATGAAATTTGCTAGTAATGTACTTTCCTTGTCTATTTTATCTAGATTATACTGATTTCATAAAATGAGTTGAGAAATAAAATCAGTTATAAAATCAAAGAGAGTTCTAAGACAACCACTGTTAATGAGACAGATGCCTCTAGAAAACCATTTGAAAAGCCATCCAGCAGAATGCTTCCCCATTCCTACAGAACTCACTTTCTGGTCTCTAAACTGCTTTTGATGTTTCTTTTCATCTAAAAAAAAATATACAGTGTGCAGTAACCTTTTTTCTGAGACAGTCTTGCTTTGTTGCCCAGGACACAGTGCAGTGGCACAATCTTGGCTCTTTCCAACTTCTGCCGCCCAGGTTCAAGCGATTCTTCTGCCTCAGCCTCCCCAGTAACTGGGATTACAGGCATATGCCACTGTGGCCAGCTAATTTTTGTATTTTTAGTAGAGATGAGGTTTCACCATGTTGGTCAGGCTGGTCTTCAACTCCTGACCTCAAGCCATCCACCCACCTTGGCCTCCCAAAGTGTTGGGATTACAGGTGTGAGCCACCACACCCAGCTGCAGTAACCTTTTAATGAAAACACAGGGCTAGGCACAGTGGCTCATACCTGCAATCTCAGCACTTTGGAAGGCTGAGGCAGGAGGATCACTTGAGCCCGGGAGTTCGAGACCAGTTTGGGCAATGTGGCACATGTCTGTAGTCTCAGCTACTTAGGAGGCTGAGGTGGGAGGATTACTCGAGCTTGGGAAGTAAAGGCCACAATGAACTGTAGTTGCACCACTGCACTCCAGCCTGGGTGACCCTGTCTCAATAAAACAAAATAAAACAAAACAAAAAAACCTGCCACTGTTTGTGCAGCTATTGTTTAACAGATGACCCAGGTATTCTGGTGATGCTACCGTGTGGCTGTTATCCTGAACACATTTTTTCAGTGTATTAATGGTATATTTTTTACTGTTAAGTATTTATGTGTAAATAAACATAAAACAATGATTGCTTATCAGCAGCACATAAATTCAAAGTCAGAAATGACAATGATGGTAAAACACCACAGGCTGTCTGTATGAGTGGCTGTGATAATGACACCTTTGCCTTCTGATGGGTCAATGTACACAAACTTTGTTTCATATAGAAATTTAAAATATTTTATAGTTACCTTCAGGTTATGAGTATAGGTGGATATGATACGGAAACCCTCCCTACTCTTGACATTTAGTTTTTCACAGTGTGTCTAAAATCTACTTTGATATTAGGTGACGCTCCCATAGCTTTAGCTTGAGTGGATTTTGCATTACATAGTTTTCCTCATACTTTTACTTTTGGCTTCTCCATATACTTCTATTTCAGATGTATCTTTTTGCAAATATTATACAGCCAGATTTCTCTTTTTAAAATCGAACCTTAAAAATCCTGGTTTTAACTAGTGAGTTTGCTCCATTTACATTAATTATGCTTTGGATTCATTTCTACTATCTTGTCTTTGGTTTAGAATTTATACTCACTATACAGTGAATAGCCTTGGCATTTTACAGTGAACCTAAAATCTAAAGTTAATCAATAACTTAACATTCCAACAATAAAAAGACTACAGAATACTATAGCTCCAGTCTTCACTATCCTGACTTTCCTGCTACTGCTATCTAGAATGTGTGCTTAGGAAAAAAACAAGAAAACTCAAAATTCAATAATCCCTTCTTTTCTCTTTGATTTAGATATACCCAGGTGTTTGCCATTTTGCTTGTTCAAAAACCTTTTTGGTATCTGTGTCACCCTTCTGGGATCATTTTCCTTCTTCTTGAAGCACATTCTTTAGAACACCCATTAGAACAGCAAGCACTCCCCTTTAAAAAAATATCAACTGCCCCAATTCTTACAAGAATAATTTTAGGCCGGGCGCGGTGGCTCAAGCCTGTAATCCCAGCACGTTGGGAGGCCGAGGCGGGTGGATCACGAGGTCAAGAGATCGAGACCATCCTGGTCAATGTGGTGAAACCCCGTCTCTATTAAAAACTACAAAAAATTAGCTGGGCATGGTGGCGCGTGCCTGTAGTCCCAGATACTCAGGAGGCTGAGGCAGGAGAATTGCCTGAACCCAGGAGGCGGAGGTTGCGGTGAGCCGAGATCGTGCCATTGCACTCCAGCCTGGGTAACAAGAGCGAAACTCTGTCTCCAAGAAAAAAAAAAAAAAAAAAAAAAAAAGAAGAATAATTTTATTTTTATGTAATTCTAGGTTAACCTTTTTTTCCCCAACACTCTTAAGATAATATTCCACTACTTCCATTGTTGCAATTGAGAAGTCAGCTGTTAGTCTTGCCTTTATAGACATTTAGCCCCTTCTCTCTGGAGAGTTTCAATATGTTTTCTTTGGTGATCTTCCATTTCACAATGGTTCTACACATACATTTACATTTATTCTGTTTGGGAAATATTGTACTGCTTGGTGATTTTTCATCTCTGAGAAACTCGCAGCCATTATGTCTTTATTGCATCTCATTCTTTCCTCGAGTCTCCATTCCATCTTCCATATCTCTTAATCTCCCTTTTATATTTTCCATCTTCCTTTATTTGGGAATAATTTTTCAGAGTTTCCAATCTCCAATTTTCTTCAGCTGTCTAATCTGCTGTTTAATCTTTCCACTGAATTTCATATTTGAACAATTTTTCATTTTTGGATTTTACAAATGTTTAATTTTGTTAACATTTTCATTTCACATATTTATACTGATAATTTTAGATATATAAATACTTTATATATAGCTATCCTATATCATTTTTTTTTTTTTTTTTAAAGATGGGGTCTTGCTCTGTTACCCAGGCTAACTACAATGCAGTAGTATGGTAACAGCTCACTGTAGCCTTGACCTCCGGGCTCAAGCAATCTTCTGACTTCAGCCTCCAAAGTAGCTGAGACTACAGATGCATGCCACCATGTCTGGCTAATTTTTGGCTTTTTTTTTTTTTTTTTTTTTGGTAGAGATGGGGTCTCACTGTGTTACCCAGGTTAGCCTCAAACTCCTAACCTCAAGCAATCCTCCTGCCTTGGCTTCCCAAAATGTTGGAATTATAGGCATGAGCCATTGTGCCTGGCTGATAATTCTAAGGTATGAAATCTCTAACAGGGATATCTAAATTTAATATTTTTGTTAGTTCTTATTCGAGGTAACTTGCTGTCTCTCTCATATGTTTAAGGATTTCTGACAGTGTATTACTTGATCTTAATCTGTGGAAATCTGATGGTCCCATCCTGGAGAAGCTTCCATCCAGAGAATATTTCCTTTTACTGTCAGGAAAAGAGTGACATGCAAACTAAAATTTGAACTCTTCTAGAGGATTTAAGCACAGAACGTTAAGTCCTGATGCTATTGCAAGGTTTCTTATCCTCACAATTATGTTGCTAGAGAAATCTATCCTTGGTAACTCCACTTCTCCTGGATGCCTGCATTTTCAAAACCAGCTCCTTGTCACGTGATGCCTATCTTCTCCAACTTCTGCTGCTCTGCCATACTCTGTAGACTCGGCTTCCGGTTCTCTCAGTATTCCTACTTTTGTGCTTGAGCACTCCCACTCTAACTCTTAGGTTCTGAAGCCCTAACTTGTCCAGACTTTGCTCAAGTTTGTTTGCTTGTTTTAGGGTAAAGGGTTGCCAGAGACCACTCTTACCTTTAATGAAATCAGCAATACCTCAAATTACATATCTTATTGATGGTCTTCCACTAATTTTATATGTGTGTGTATACATATTAATTATTTTTAATAACTTTTAAGTCTCTACCCATCATACTAATGTATAGAGCCAGTATCTCAGAGAAACTCTAGACCTCAAAAGACGGCTAGAAGGTAAATAAGAATTCTAAATTTAAATTAAGATTATGATCTGTGGATTAGTATTTGATTATTTGGATTTTTCCTATTTACTTCTTCAGTTGCTTTGGGAATACTGGCAGTATCTGCAAAAATCTCGTTAGATTTGAATCTATATGGCAGATTTACCAAGTCAATATATGATAGCAATTTCCATTATGTCCTCAATTTGTGTTACAGGGGAACATGGTTCGTTTTATATTTCTAAAATATTCCATTTGTAATTTCTAAGTAAGATTAGTATAAAATGACTAGTATTCTGTTTCATTCATTTGCCTTTTTAAGAAGTCAGGTAGTAAATTAAAATAAGTTAACCTCAAACAAGAGAAAAGTACATACGATACTGGTGCTTTCATCTTAATATTAAAGCAGGCTGTTTTCCATTCATCAACATGTTGTTGCTTAAAAAAAAATCTTCCTAACCTCAGTATCTATACACAGTAAGCAGTCCATAAATATGCTTCAAATAAAAGATGATACTGACCTTACAGGAGCAGAATACAAACTTTTCCCATTATTCCCAGCGAAGTAGACAATTTGCTCTGAATGTTCATGGTTTTTGCCTTCCCTAGGGCAAAAAGTACTTACAAGAAGGCTTACTAAAGTTAATTAGTCTTTGAGATTTTGAACACAGAAAAGTTAAAGAATATTTTAGTCATTAGGAAATTTCTAAAAAGAAAGAATACTTAAAACCAAAGTTACAAATTTCAATCTATTTAGACTTTAATTTGTGCATTTGTGATAACTTATGACTGCAAAACACTTGTTTTCCTAGAATGACATAGTGAAAGGCACATTTCATTTGAATGCATAGTGTACCATTCTAAAATATCCTAATTTCTTTACAAAGTGCTTGAGCAGTCATACACATACAGTAATAGCAAAATATATTTACACTCTATAAAGCTTAAAAATTTAAATCTAAAATATATATAAACTACAGAAAAAAATTAGTGCTTTCTTCAGCTTAATTGTGTAAATAGACCCTGCCCTCTAATTTTTTTAGTGATTGACTTCAATTAAAAAAAAATTCTGTACACTGTGTAGCTATAAAATGCTATGTCAGTTTTTAATGCTAAAAGCCTATTTTAGACATTACTTTCTTTGCATATTTGAGAACCAAAAAAGGTGAGCAGACTGTACCTCAAAAGTATTTAGTGTTTTAATGTTGTATTAACACTGTTTAAATTAAAGCCAGACAATTAAGCTAAGTTCCTCTATTGTCCTGTGCCAAGGAAGTTAACTGGCATTTTAAAATAACTTTAAACCACATATTCTTCCCTCTTTCTATAATATTTTCTCCCAAAGGATCTTGAGTAATAAACAATTTGGAAGGTAATGTAAATGATCTCTGGACAATTTTAATTGTTCTCAGAGTACAATGAAAAGATGCTAAAACATCCCAGCAAAGCTGAAATATTTATAAATGTTTTTAGCTCAACTCTCCATAAATCAGTGTGCTTTTTCATGTTCCTCATAAGATTTACACCTAAACAATTTTTAAGAGATGAGCTCACTGTGATTAAATAGTTAATTCAGTAAGGTTACTTAATAGCTTGCTATTCCTGAGGTATAATGACCCTAACATGCTAAGCACAGGATCAAAGATGCCATTACTAAACTAAGAAAAAACAATAAAGTCATAGACTAGGAGGAAAAAAATGTAAAATCAAACCAAACCAAAATAAAAAAGTACAGGCAAGTGGAAAGTCATGGTTTACAAAAAGACAACCCTATAAGAGTATAAAAAGCCACAGACGGATCCTCTGAAGAGTTGTATAAAATATTTGATCAAATTATTTTTGAGACTTTTGAGGTACAGCTTTAGTGTTATAATTTTTTTTATAAAATATAGACTGTTTTATCAAAAATATTTATACATTCTGTTACAATATATTGCTTTTGCCCTCAGTAACTGCCAATATAAAATCTGGATCCAGTGGCCTAAAATATACAAATGCACTTAATGTAAATGCTGGAGTTTGAGGTGTCTGCTTGGCCACTGTACAAAAGTGATGAAGTGGTGAAATTAAATAACAAGCCTACAACACAGAATACATTACGACTTGCACATATACATGTTCACAGCATGTATACAATGATAATCCCTATGGTTTAACCAACTTATAGTTCCCTTCTACAGCAGACACAAAAACAAGGTCAAATAGGTTGGTAGATTAGAGTGACTATCAAAAAAGGAGTAATCAGTTCACTGATTCTGGAAGAAGATATGACTGAACATACTGAGTGTCTAGACTTTGGGAATGCATACAGGTAACAATATCTTGGTTCAGCTGATTAGAAGTTCTCATTCTTAACATCTTAAGTAAATGCTGATCTTGTTTGTTTCAGCACTGTTTAATAAACAAAATAAATTGTTTGGCAAGCAGCTCTGTTGGAAAGCTATAAGCCTCTGTTACATGGTTGATAAAATAAGGCAATATAAAGTTTTCTCCTAATAAATATAGAACATTTATAAAATAAGACATCAATTTTTAAAAAAAAAATCAAACCCCAAATTGTGTACAAACTATGTTTTTTGATATTACAGTAATTTCTTTTTTTTTTTTTTTATTAAAAAAAGAGCATTTGCCTTATTCAAACAGAATCACTTTGTGTGAACAGTAATAGCATTCCAAGCCCTTTTTTTCTTTTTGTAAAACACAGTTAAGTGACTAATTTTCCTCCCACTTAAGGCAGGCATATGGCAAAGGTAGGGACTATAAAAGAGTGGTTTTTTTTTCTTTCTTTTTTAAAATAGAGCATTGATCCAAAAGTATTTGTGATGGATTTTCATGGCCGATGTTTACTCAACTTAAACTCCATGAAACTGTTTCCAGTGCTCATATTTATGCTGAAGTACATTGAGAAGCCACTTTTCAAGAAGTATTAGAATGGTACTTTTTAAACAAATCTTCATGTTTCAGTTAAAAAAAAAAAAAACTCAGAAGCTATTGGTGGCACAGAGAGCAAATGAAGGGCTGCTATTTTTTAAGAGGTCTTCTTGTGAGTCAGTCTGCTTGGTTTTGCAGTATCTAGTAACTTAACACCAATCAGCAATGTAGTCAAAATCTCTGAACATTTCCTGTTCCTCATCCGAAAGTATCCTTGGTTCTCGAGGTGGAGTGAGAATAGGTGCTTCTGAGGTAAATTCATCATCAAAATTACTAACATCTTCTCGTCCTCTTATGGTAGGTACAAATGGTGGCTTTACTTTTTTGTCCATCAGAGCACTCCAATCAATTAGCTGGATTATAAAATAGAAAATTACTAGTTTAGTTTTCTACATTTAATCACATTAGTTTCATAAAAAATTTAAAATAGTCGCACTTACCCGGAAAAATGGGTGCTTTTTTACATCTTCTGCATCTTTCTCACCAGCCCCAAGGCGCCGTTCAGGATTTCTTCTTAACAACTAGCACAATGTATTAAAAAGTTAAAATAAAACCAACAGACTAAAATTGACTGATAAGAATTATTACTTTAAAAACTCAGATGTATTTTGTCTGTTTTTGTCTAAGCCATGCAACACTTATGAACTGAAAAACAACTTCTGAAGTTCTACCGGGAAATTTTCTTTAGTATAAAAAATTGAAGTAGTCAAAAAAAAATTCTTATTTTAATTCTTACCCTTCTCATTATGGAAATGGCTTCTGTAGATAAGAACCTTGGATACCTTACTTCATCATTTACAATACTGTCAAAAACTTCCTCTTCATCATCACCAGGAAAGGGAGACTAGAAGAAATACCTTTGAGTTAAGTTAAAGCAAGTTTTAAGACGGTAAAATCTTATCGCCTATTCAAAGTACAACCAAGATCCAGGCAGTGAAAAAGAAAAAAAAAAAAATCCATACCTACCAAAACAAGAACAACAACAAAAAAACTATAGGAAGTGACAATAGATATGTATCTATTACAGAGGGAATATACCATATACTCTTTCTGAAATCTTTAAATTTTATAGAAATTTATAAAAGTTTGTCTATCTCATGTACGTCCATCATATCATTAAAATTTTGTCTTATCTTATTATGACATGACCTTTCAATTAATTTCATTCTATTCCATTTCATTCCACTCCATTCCATTTTATTTTATTCAGTCAATCACCTATTTGGCCAGATAGTCAATTTTTAGAGTGTCTAAAAGACAGTGGGGAATATTTAGTTCATAGATACAATCCTGAAGAACCTTAATCTTGTGGAAAGACAGAAGAAAATGGATAAGGTTAATATGGTAATAAGTGTTACGTAATAAAGGAAAGCAGTCTGTGGAAATACATCATATATGAATGTGCTTTGGATTTTAAAGTCAGTAGTAAATTAACAGTGGTAAAACACAATTAGAAATTAGCAGGCATAATGACTGTACTAAGCAGCAGCTACTAACAAAATTGGACTGAAAAGAACCCAAAAAGCACACACTGCCAGGCATTTTTTAATGCGCTAAATACAAAAAGTCTTAGGGCATTTCAGTAAGCAGAATATTAAAATAATTTTTCATGATGGCCCTGAGTCACAAAAAAGTAGTTACATTATATTCAGTATGACAATTTGATTCACAAAGAGATAAGCTTTCACCTTGGCTGAAAACGTGTCTATCAAATGTGACTGCCTGTCACAGAATTTCAGATGGCTTAAAAATCACTCAATTATTTTTAAAATCAGAAAGCAAGTGTGTAAGTATCATTTAATTCCTCAAAATCACTAAAATGAATCAGTATCTTGAACCTTATTTTCTCATTGGCTGTTGAAGAAATATAGGCCTACTTATTCTCATTAGATTTGATTTGGCTGCTTGCTTCCAATTAAGTTTTAAAGAATAATAAGCAGAAAGCAATATCCAGGGAATGGGAGCAATCTTTAAGGAATCTGTGAAAATAAATTCAGAATCCAACTTCTTAAGGCTGAGCCTTCTAATCTTCTAATCTGACTGCACATAGCTAAAAAAATTTCAAAGATTTCAATTACCAAAACCTTAGTTTGTTCATTTACTCACTCAAAATATATAAATCAAATATACTACCTGGGACATGCAGTACACTCAAAATACTTAAATCAAATGTAGTACATGGAACAATCTAATTTTTGGGGGGACTGAAACAGCAAGTCAGGGGATGAGTTTTAAGTTTAGTTCTTTTACCAGCTACCTGCTTGTGGAGATACTAAGAAGAAAATGCAAGAAACAACTGTGAAGAAATAGCCAGATTCATTGTCTTTTATCTTCTAGGTAATTAAGAGCTCAATCAACCAGCTCTTTTAAAAAATATGAAACAGAAGCTTCCTTGTTTTCTGCCAAACCCTCCAGTGGCTTTATAATAGGAGGGAGTAGAATCAACTGGCTATTAATGCTACAGTATTTTATAATAAACTCATATATTTTACATGTCCTCTATAACACGGAGAACAAGTTTTAAGCAAGCACATAATTGAATCTCATAATATCATACTTACTTGAATATTAAACAAAACAAAACAAAAAACCCCATAATGTTACTTTTAAAATAAAGAAAGGGGTGGGGAGGAGTTCAAGTATGCCAGAGTTTACAGAGGATTATTTTATGAGAAATTTTGGCACTCTCAGAAAGTAAAAGCCACTGTGGACTGGGACTAAAATAAATCTTTCCAACCTAAACACTGCACAACAGCTTTTCTAAATAGAGGTGAAAATTCAGATCTGAACCACTGGTCTTAAGAACAGAAACAAGGCTGGATGAATTGAATATCCTATCCTGGAGCAGCAAAGCACAATGCTTTAGAGATATATTCTGGAGCCAGAGTGACAAGGCTAAAATTCCAGCTCTACCACATGAGAGCTGTGTGATGTTAAGTAAGTTATTAATCTCTTTGTGTCTCTATTTACATCTTGGAAAATGGGCATAAGATCACTATTGAGCTTACGAAAGGCTGTTACAAAATTAAATGAATATTTAAAGCACACAGAACAGTGCTTAGCACATGATAAATTTTATTTTAATTAGCCATACTTCTCCTTTTACAAAGAATCGACTTCAATTTGACATACCAAAAGGGGCTATCCATTTGGATAAACTAAAACGATTTATTTGTTTGGGGTAAGTGCCAATAAATGAAACACAGAACAAAACTTTAGAAATTTCTGATATTCAATTTGATGATTTGTTCATTCAGCTTCTAACTTCTTTAAACTTTTAAGTGTGTAACAAAGATTGTTGGCATGGGGAAACTGCAGAATAATGAACCAATCCCTTAAAGTAAATTTTCTTGCATCTCCAGTTCATGCCCCTTCAAGTAGTCTTCAATTATTAAAAGATTTACTCTTTCCCAATTTCACCACAATTCAACATTCCCAACAATTTATAACATAATACATTATTAGCCTGTTATTATTGCTTTATTTAACGTAACTATTTCCTAATGGTAATAATTTCTATGTACAACTCAATTATCCTCAGAAATTTAAGTTAATCTACAGAAAACAGTAGGAGAAAAATGCTAATCTTTTTAACTCTACCGTTTTTGAAGGCAACATTTCTTTCTTTTTCTAAATTATAATTTATTTTATTTAACAATCTAGGAAGTTTGTAGCCATAAGCAGTTCTAGTGCAATTTCAGGTGCAATTGGATATTCAGGAATCTCGGTAGAGCTGTTAATGTAAAATACATGCATACTTTTGAGAGCACATGTGAAGGTATCTCTCTAAAATTGATCTAATTGGTTTCATTCTCAGCAAACTGACCTGAGCCCCTCAACATGGCTTTTATCGTGCCTGATGTTAATGCACATTCTGTTTTTATAATAAATTCATGGCCATTGGATGATATCAATTTGAAAAATGCCATGCCAAAAATCCATGGCATCATCAGGGCCTTCACAGCCACCATAGGTTTTCTCCTCTCCATTCATTTAGTTCTTATGAAATTCTACTTTGCTTCCTCAGGAACTTTAATAGTTTCCTGGTGAGGCAAGGACGCACAGTGTGTCACTCACTTCCATCTGGAGGAAGTCAAAGGTAACATTTATTTCTGACCAATCTATAGTGGGCTTTTCTTTACAGGTACAGAGTACACTCTTTTTATCAGTCTTCTATTATTCTATTCCCTATAAAGACTATGTCTTAAAATCAGAAAACATAACCAAAGCACAATACTGAAATGCAAGGAACTATTTTCAAAGCACTGGCAATGCATTCCACAAACTACATAAAAACTTTATTGAAGGTATTAAAGAAAGATAGCTGACTACTAGTATACTATAAATATTTATAAAACATAAATTCCATTCCACTCATACTGAAGATAGTATTAGGTGGTTTTATAAATCACATTGCTTTATTATTTCAATCATCCTTCCCCTGTTCTCTTACCTATTTCACACTGCTTACCTCACCAACAAGCATTTCATATATAAGCACACCAAGGCCCCACCAATCTACAGCCCTTGTGTAAGAAGTTTCTGTTAATACTTCTGGGGCAAGAAATTCAGGAGTGCCACAAAATGTGCTTGTTCTGTCTCCATATCCCATTCCTGGAAAAGATACGATTTAAACATTTGTTAGCAAATGAAACAAATCTAGCATAAAAATAATCAAAGATATCTTTGGGAGGCAAAATTAAAGTTGCACATTTGTGCATGGTAAACAAATTCAGACATATTAAATACATTTAAAGAAAACAGTAAAATCTAGTATAGCAAAAACTGCAATAGCAATGCTACTAATTAATGGGTAAAAATAAGCAGAATATCCATGTTTCTTTTCAGTTACTATTTTTTCTTGAAATTACAAGGGAGCTAAGAAATCACAACAAAATGAACTGATTGTGAAGTTCTATCATCTTTCTAATTGAATCTTAAATAAACTTATTTACTTCATTATAAAAACAACATTATAAAAAAATAAGTTTCAAAAATACCAAAAAGCAAGCCCTTGGATAATCAGAAGCTGACCAAATGTGTCATATAATATAGAGAGATAGGGCCGTGAACAGTGGCTCACACCTGTAATCCCAGCAGTTTGGGAGGCCAAGGCGGGTGGATCACCTGAGGTCAAGAATTCAAAACCAGCCTGGCCAACATGGTGAAAGCCGTGTCTACATAAAACAAAAGATACAAAAGAACAAAAATTAGCTGAATGTGATGGCGCCCACCATTACACCTGTAATCCCAGCCCCTCAGGAGGCTGAGGCAGGAGAGTTGCAGTGAGCTGAGATCCTGCCATTGCACTCCAGCCTGGGTGACAAGAGCAAAATTCTGTCTCAAAAAAAATAAAGTAATTAAAAAAATAAAAAATATGTGTGTGTGTATGTAGAGAGGTGGGGGACAGAGGTGAGAGGGGGGCAGGGTGGGGGGGGAGAGAGAGAGAGAGAGAAAGAGAGAGAGAGCACGTGCATGAGCGCAAAATAGTATGGGTTGAACATCCTTAATTCAAAAATCCAAAATCTAAGATTTTACATCCAAAATTGGAAACATTTTGGGTATCAACATAATGCCATAAATAGAGAATTTCATAAGTATTTAACAGATGCTTAGTTTCGTGCACAAAATTATTAAAAATATATAAATTTACCTTCAGGCTATGTATAAGGCATATATGAAACATATTTAAATTTCGTGTGAAGACTTGGGTCTTGGCCCCAAGATATCTCATTATGTATATATGCAAATATTTCAAAATCCAAATATATCTGAAATTCAAAATACTTCTCATTCTAAGCATTTTGGATAAGTGATACTCAGCCTTTATTAATATTTTAGCTAACTAGATTTTAGGTATATGTTCCTCATGTTTATTAATATGTTAATCAAATATAGTCTACATACTGAAGATGCTGTCTCTATGTATTCCAAAGCGTTAAAAACTTGTCATTAGTGTCATCTTATTAGGAATTTTAAAGAAAATCCCTCAATTCTAAATTAAGAACAATTAGGTATGCATATATAGTGACTGTAAAACAGAAATGAATTTGTATGTCTATGAACCAAGACTTGAAGGGCACAATTAGATACAGTAGCATATAGGGGTGAAGAAATTTTTTTGGCAAAAATTTTTTTAACACTATCATAATGTTTTTTATTTTCTTTGATAAAATATTATTTTAAAAAACAGTGATATAGTATTAATATCTATTTAAGTTCTGACCAGCCTTTTAGTGACTTGGCCAAAATTAGGAAAAAGTTAATTACAAAGAAATAGAAATTATGTTTCTTATAGACTGGTAGGCGTCCATGTAAGTGGTTAATATTAGGCTCTAGACTAATACCTGGTTTAAGTTCCAGTTCTGTCACTTGTTAACTGTGAGAGCTTGGGAAAGTTGTCTAACAACAAAGCCTAGGTTTCCTCATCTGTATTATGAGGGTTATAATACCATCAACCAGTATGGAATGATAAGACAAGGAAGACCCAGATGGGTGAGGAGGTGGGAAAGGGATGGATGGTGAGAAATTACTTAATGGGTACAATGTATATTATCTGTATACAATGTATATTATCTGTATACAATAGCCGTGATTTCATCACTACACAATCTATTCATGTAAATTATCAACTAGCAACCAGACTTCCTGGGGCAAATAAATGATTTTTGTTTGGGTAGTGTTTGAGGTGTCTATTGACTATTCAGGTAGAGCTGTCTAGTAGATAGTTGAATATATATCCATAGGAAAGGAAATAATAGATTTGGGAGTCATTAGGATATAGCTGCTAGTCAAAAAATGGCAGTGAAGAGCAGCCTGCTAAGGAGAGATGCTGAGAAACAAAAGCATTTAGATCAACCGTGTCCAATAAAAAGAAGCCCAGTTAGAGAAAAGACTTACTTGACTCAGCAATTAGATCAGTGGATATGTGATGGACATATTTCTACAGAGTTCATTTATTTATTCATCCAACTACTTATTAATCAAACGCTTATTGAATACTTAAGATGTACTATGGACTGTGTTATATACTACGGAAACAAAGCTAAATAAGAAACAAGAAGCCACCAGTGTAGAGGGAGACAATCTTGGTACTAGTAAATAGAACTATGTCCGTTTTTTACAGTTGAGGAAATAGACTCAAAGAGGTTGAAATTAAGTTTTCCAACAAAAAACAGCAAATACCGGCAAAGCCACAATTCAAACCTAGGACTGTTTGGTGCCTAAGCCCATGATCTTTATCCTTTCTTATGTTACCTCCAATTCAAATTTCCCCAACTTATTTTTGAATATACAAAAAACATACTTGACATATCTATCTCTGTTTATTTTCTATTTTTAAATGTTTCCAGTTTTAAGAAGCTGAAGTAAATTATCAGGCCTATGAAATTCACTGTGTATAGTCTCACCAGAATAAACTATTTTGGTGCTTAATCAATAATTTCTTAAAATAGTGACAGAATTATTAATCGTGCAGAGAAGCTTATTATGATTTCTATACATCTAACCTTATTTGTAGTCACAGAACAAATTCTTAATATGATAAATAGGTTATATGAACAATTTCTTTATTATATCTACAATATCCAACTGAAGAATAAATTAAAAACAGTTTGTTTTCCATAGACAAACTTGAAAATTACTGATGTACAAAGGAACAGTATTTTATCAGAAAACAAACTTTAAAACATTCAATTACCTTCTTTGCAAAGACCAAAATCAGCAATTTTCACAAAGCCCTCTGTATCTAGCAATAAGTTATCCAATTTCAAATCTCTGTTCAGGATAAAAAGATACAGCATGGAAAAAAAAATTAAAGAAATCAGTAGGTTATAGAGTTAAAAAAATAATTTCAACTGGAACTGTATTTTTTCTTTACTAAAAATGGGTTTTCCAAGTTATGATTTGAGATTTAAATACTATTATCACAAGCATTCAGTTTTCTTCCTTTTGGTAAGTTTACTTACCAGAAGTAAGTAAACTTACTTTTATATCAGATAGCTTATGAGAAATTCTTCTCCTGTTACATAAAAAAGGAAAAATGTATTTAATTTGTTATTTGTGTTTATCTAATTTAATTCAATTTTTTTTTAAGAGAGTCTTGTTCTGTCACTCAGGCTGGAATGCAGTGCTGTGATCTTGGCTCACTGCAACCTTCACTTTCCTGGTTAAAGCAATGCTCATGCCTCAGCCTCCCAAGTAGCTGGGACTACAGGTGCCCACCACCAAGTCCAGCTAATTTTTCTGTATTTGTTGTAGAGATGGGTTTCACCATGTTGGCAGGCTGGTCTCGAACTCTTGACCTCAAGCGATCCATCTGCCTTGACCTCAAAAGTGCTGGGACTACAGGCATGAGCCACTGTGGCTGGCCAACTTAATCCAATTTTAAAGTCTGCTTATATACCATCCATAGAAAGAACTGTAAGGCTGACAGTATTAATAAAACATCAGAGGGCAAGTTTAATCATCTAAAAGAATAAGAGAAAGCTGTCCATCCATACTAATAGATTACAAATTAGGCAAATTGACAATATTTTATCTATTTTTATAAACTTATTTTTTATTTTTGTGACACAAGGTCTCACTCTGTTGTCCAAGTGGAGTGCAGTGGTATAGTAATGGCTCACTGCAGCCTCAACCTCCCAGGCTCAAGCAATTCTCCCACCTTAGCTGCCTGAGTAGCTAAGAGTATAGACAGATGCCACCACTCCTAGATGATTTTTAAATTTTTTGTAGAAACAGGATATCACTATGTTACCCAGGCTAGTCTCAAACTCCTGGGCTGAAGCAATCCTCCCATCTTGGCCTCCCCAAATGCTGGGGTTACAGGCATGAGCCACTGTGCCCAGGAAATAGTTTATCCTTTAGGTAAAATAGGACCTTATCATGAAAACATCATTAGAAGCTTAAATAAACCAACTAGGCATGGTGGCTCATACCTATAATCCCAGCACTTTGGGAGGCTGAGGAGGGTAGATCACCTGAGGTCAGGAGTTCAAGACCAGCCTGGCCAACATGGTGAAAACCCGTCTATACTAAAAATACAAAATTAGCTGGGTGTGGTGGCAGACACCTATAACTCCAGGTACTCAGGAGGCTGAGGCAGGAGAATTGCTCGAACCCAGGAGGCGGAGATTGCTGAGAGCCAAGATCACGCACTGTACTCCAGCCTGGGCGAACAAAAGCAAAACTCCACCTCAAAAAAAAGAAAAAAAAAAAGAAAGAACCTTAAATAATCCAATGTTTATAGTCTTCTACTTCTGACTAGCCTTCTCATAATCTGCCTGGTCTTGGGCAGAATGCTAGTAAAGTGTGGTTCACAGACTAGCTGCTGGGTCACAAATTGCTTGTTACTAGTCTGCAATTTGATAAGGAGCTTTTGCCAATACAGAGATCGGCTACGTCACCAACATACTATTTTTTTTAAAGACAGTGTGTCACCATGTTGGTCAGGCTGGTCTTGAACTCCTGGCCTCAGGTGATCCGCCCGCCTTGGCCTACAAAGTGCTTGGATTACAGGCGTTAGCCACCACGCCCAGCCACCAACATACTATTTAGTGTAGTTGACAGCAAGGCTTCTTAATGAGGGAAACAGTATAATGTTTTACACTCTCACAAGCGACTTATCATGGACACATTTTTAGCAGTATTGGTCTATAGAAGTCTTTTGCAATGGGTCGTTTGAATGCAAAATATTCACTAGGATGAATACTGTTGAGAAATACACTATCATAGACCAACTCATAATTTGACGATTTTAATTAGAAAAATGTGCTATGGATTAGGAAACAAAGTTCATGATATAATCATTGTGCTGACTTTCAAAATTGGTGTTTGATTTATCAGATGAAGGAGAAAATTAAGAAGCTGGATAAACATAAAATGTCCTTTTTAAGAAAAAACAAAACACTATCTTTAATTCTAAATCACACCAAAGCAAGGCATTAGAAAAAAATTAAAAATTTACTTACCTATAAACAATTTTGTGTTCATGTAAATACTGCAACCCAAGAACTACACAAGCAGCATAAAATCTGTTTGAAGAATTAAATCAACAGGAGTTTAATAAATTTCACTACTCTTGAATCCCAGCTTACACGTTTGTACTTCAAAGCAGACCTGTCATTAATGTATTTCACAAATATTTATTTAGTCCCTACTATGAATTACACATTGTACTAGACATTAGGGGTAAAATTTAAAAATTAGAAAAGTAGTCTTGACAATGCAAGCCATTAACTTTGCCTAGTGGAGTCACTGAGAACCTCAGAGGGGACATTTGATCTGGTTTTGTAGGAGGAATTACAATGTACCATAAGGACAAAGGACAGTGTGACAGGCAGAAGTTTTGTGGGTGAAATACAGGGTACTTACCTGGGAGAAAAAAGAAACAGAGGTGCAAAGGCATAACATGTTTGATAACAAGTAAGTTTGGTGTGGCTGAAGGTTGGGTGTAAATGGGGAAGAAGCTGGAGATTAGCCTGAAAAAGACAGCCTGGGTGAAGGACCTTGAATGTCCTTTATGAATACTGAAATTTTTTCTCCTTGTGACAGAGAATCAAACTATTTTTATCAGAGGAGAATAATGACATTTATATTAGAGTTTTCTGGTAGCAATGTGAAGGCTGGAGAAGTAGGTAGAGATCCAGAGGAAAAAAGGACAGATAAGGCTTTTATCATAGTATGGATGAAAAGATCCTGAGAACATCCACTGTAGTGGCAACAAAGAGTAAGATTCACAAGAACTTAAAAATTCATGACAGAAGGTGGTATCCCATTACAGGATAAGGAAGTGGGAAGAGCTAACTTTCAAGATAACTAAGATAACTTTCAAGGTTTCCATCTCAGTAAAATGAACAGATAAAAGAAACAGAAGTAGCCAAGGTTCTGTGACAAAAGTAAGTTTGGCATTTCGCATGTTGACTTTGTCTGTGGGGCAGGTGATGATATCTGAAAGTTGGGTTTATGGGTTTGGATCTCAGAAACCTTGGGCCAAGGAGAAAATAATAATTCTTGAGGTACAGGACCATGTTTGTCTTTTTCAGTTTTTATCCTAAATGCATAGCATAATGCTGATATACATGACAGGCTTATTGAACAAGGAGGAAATAAATGAATAGATTTAAAAATGAATCGATTTAAAAACTCTTCAGTGTAGAATAGCCTATAAAGAGGTACTTAAGAGAATTGGCTTTTAATTATAAAAGTAATAACATGAATATTTTCTCTATAAAACATAATACCCTTGTCCAAAGTACACTATTTCATCCACCTAGCTCCATCTCACCTCAGCTCCACTGCCTTTCACAGAGATAACAATTCTTGTCACTTTGTTTAACATTATTACAAACTTTCAGAATATATTTACATTCACATGTAGATAATACAGCTATGTTTTATAGTTACCTATTTTTATAAAAATGGGTCAATAATTTTTAAATGCGGGGCTTGGTGGGGATGGTCAGGGTCCACCAGGCAGTTTCATCAGGGCTTAGGCTCCCCAACACAGAAATAAAAAACAAAAACAAAAATAAAATGTTAACTACTTAAAAATACTTGATTATACACTAAAAATTATATAACTTACCAGAAGTTTTAAGGATCTACTGAAGTTTATTAAAATAAACACAAGCTTAACATTGCTTAAGATGGTCAGGCACAGTGGCTCTCATACCTGTAATCCCAGCATTTTGGGAGGCCGAGGCAGGCAGATCAAATGAGGTCAGGAATTTGAGACAAGCCTGGCCCAACATAGTGAAACCCTGTCTCTACTAAAAATACAAAAATTAGCCGGGTGTGGTGGCCTGTGCCTGTAGTCAGTCCCAGCTACCTGGGAGGCTGAGGCAGGACAATCTCTTGAACCTGGGAGGCAGAGGTTGCAGTGAGTCAAGATCCAGTCACTGCACTCCACCCTGGGTGACAGAGCGAGACTGTCTCAAAGAGAAAAAAAAATTGCTTTAGATAGTTAAACATAATTTTCTTGCAAACTTATTTTAGTGGCAAAACACTATGGTAACAATTAAAAAATACCTATTTTTTTTTTTTTTTTTTGAGCTGGGAGTCTTACTCTGTCACCCAGGCTGGAGTTGCAGTGGCATGATCTTGGCTCACTGCAACCTCCGCCCCTGGAGTTCAAGTGATTCTCCTGTTTCAGCTTCCCAAGTAGCTGGGATTACGGGCACCTACTACCTCGTCCAGCTAATGGGGGTTACACCATGTTGGCCAGGCTGCTCTAGAACTCCTGAGCTTCAGTGTTCCGCCCGCCTCTGCCTCCCAAAGCACTGGGATTGTAGGCATGAGCGGCTCCTGGCCGATTTCTTTCTTTGTAAACAGATTGCCTTAATTGGGTATTCTATCTAAAATACGTATTTTTTTGAATGCTCCTGTGTGTCAGGTATTGTGTCAGTCATTTTCATTTATTAGCTAATTTAATCTTCAATCAAGCCTTAAGATAAACATTTTACAGAAGCAGGAAATGAAGCTCAGAAAAAATAAGTAATACATCTAAAGTCAGACTATATAACAAAGCTAGAAATCAAGGTATTTTGATTCTATGGGTTCAATCAATAAAAATTCACTGATTGCCTAATATGTGCCAGGTATCCATTTAGGTGTTTCACTAATAAACAGGACAGACATGGTCCCTGCTCCTCTCCTTTAGTGAAATAAGACAGACGATAAAAATTTACATCACATGATTTCATGTAGAAATAAAATGATCTAAAAGATAAAACAGAAAATAGAGTGAACCGAATTGGTTAGTGATGTGATATTTTAGCTAGGATACTCAGAAAATTACCTTTAAAGAAATGACATTTGATCTGAGAGCTGAATGATAAAGGGAAGTACTTCAGATTTGGAGTTCTGTAATATAGCACTGTATTCTTCCATTTTCACTGGATTTTATGGTTTTATTTGTATATAATTTATATTCTCAGCAAAAATAACAGTTTCTTAAGGCAAACTACATTTATATATTATTTTAAAAACAAAAACAAGCTTAAAAAATAAAACCAAACAAATTCCCATGGCAGCATAAGGCTAGGCATAATTGTAATGCTCTGCTTTAAATATTGAGAAAATGATTTATTGGTAGCCTTCTACTACTTTTTGGCTTTTGCCTCCTTTTAAAATGTTTCAGTACCCATTAGAATTAACCCCTATTTCCTCAACTGAAACTTGAAGGTTATGACAGTATTACACCTATCTGCTCTAAATGCCTCTAATGGTTATGACAAGAATCAAATAGAGGAATCAAACTGAAAGTACAACATGAATGTCAGTTGCTATTTCATCAGATTATAGACGTGGAATGAAAACTAAACAGTAAATACAATAGAGATTACTACTGGGTTTATGCTTCCTATCATTTGGCATATATTCTACAGGTAGAGTTGACTGGACTTGTTAACAGCCTGAGTGTTGAAGGTAAGGGAAAAAGAACATCAAGAATGACTTTCTGTGTTCTGGCTTGAACCTGATATTGCTGTTTAATAAAATAGGGAAGACTAGGAGAGTAGCAGGCCTGGAGGAGTAATGGATGAAGAGGGTAGAAACATGGAAAAAATCAGTTCGGTTTAAGATGTTAAATAAGATACTTAGCCACACAAACGGAAAAGCTAGCTGACAACTGAATATTATTAGAGTTGGAAGTTTAGGTAAGAGGACAAGGCTGGAGACACAAATCTGGTAAACATCAGCATGCGGGGTATAGGTATTAATAGCACTTTCTTAGGTTCAAATCCTAGCTACACCCTTTAACAGCTATAAAATTGGGATAATAACGGTGAAAATATACACACATGCATATATAATTTCAAGTGTTTACTACTATTTAATCTATTTGAATAAGCCAAACCTTGAATTCAAAAGCTACAAAAAGGGTTTAGTCTGCTTTTTGTCTCTCTGTTTGGAGGCAACGCATATACCAGTTTCTTTTATAGTTGTTCAGAGATATTTTAAGCACAAGGAAGCAAATATTTGATAGATACTCTTTTAAATTATCCTTTAGAAAGGTAAACACAAATATTTTATATAAATATACGATACAGACTCTTCTGTACTTTCTTTTCAAAAACTAACAGTGAATTTTGAGTATAATTTGTCTTCAAAGCTGTAATCATGGATGGCATTCTCCAGTGAGAAAATCTAATAGCAAAAAAAAAAGAAATTTTACTAAAATGAACCTAAAATGTTTATCTAAACTATCAATTGTGATTTAGGGTAATCCATGACATTTTCAACACAGACAACAGAATACATACAAAAAGTATTTGCCAAAAAGGTATATAAGGAGTTCTAATATTTCTTGCAAAGAACTATTTTGTTAGGAAAAAAAATCTAAAATTCACAGAATCTCTTTTCTTCCCCAGAATGAAATCAGTCATGGAAAAACTCAGACAAATGTCTAAAGCATACTCACACAGCTCTTGGTTCAGAAAAGACATCAGTATGAATGTGCATCATTAGGTCCCCACCGGCAGCATATTCCATTACAAAGCAAACATGCTCTTTGGTTTGAAAACATGCAAAAAGGTTCACCAAAAAGGGATGCCTTACACTATTCACAGTTTCAAAAATTCTTTTTTCACACATCAGGCTGTAAAAGAAAAGATTTAAAAATAAGCAGACTAAAAATAATTCTAGTTAGAAATAATATTCTTTATAAATTACTTTATAAATTAATATTCTTTATATTTAATTTATATAAATGTAAATTAAAATAAGCACAATTTTAACTACAACTTAAAAATCATAACATGTCTTAGTTTTGAAATATGTGCTATGAAAACTGATCTACCTAAAATATGTATCTTTAGTTGAAATATATTAATAGAAACTAAAACATAATTAGCATGACATAAAAGATTACAGAGTACACACTGATAGTCTTAGAATAGCAAATATATGGTTAGTGGTTATAGTTAATTTTTTTAAAAGGCTTAATTAAGCATGAATTATAAAAATTCTTCAGGAATTGGTCAGAGAATTTAGCAATTTAAAGCATATTTTGAAAAATTTAAAGTTTGTGGTGAAGGTAGTTTCAAGGACAGTATCTATAATTCACAAGCTACAGTATTCAATTTTTTTATCATATAAAATTGATATGAAGTTGAGAGGTACAGACATGCTGCATAAAACTATAAAAGACTAGAAAATAAAGAGGCTACATGGCAGTTTCTAAATGTTACTACACTATTATAAATAAACTCATAGAAGATTAAAAAGAATGAATAGTTTTTATTGGTCACCATTTAAATTTGCTAGAAAATAATGTACTAAAAACTGCTTTGGACAAGATCTGTAGGACACATTCTAAAACATCTGCTTTATTAAGCCAATCTTAATTTTGGGTAAATGTAGATAAAACAATCAGATGAAATAAGACAGCACTAAGACATTTTAGGCTTAAGTAGATGACAAACGTGTTCTCTTCATTGTCTATAGTTTTGTGTGGTTTTTTTGTGACAGGGTCTTGCTCTGTCTTTCAGGAGCTGAAATGCAGTGACATGATCATGGCTCACTTAACCTTGAACTCTGGGTTCAAGTGAACCTCCTGCCTCAGCTTCCTGAGTAGCTGGTACTACAGGCACATACTACCATGCCTAGCTTTTATTTTTTGATAGGAACAGGGTCTCACTATGTTGCCCAGGTTTGTCTTGAACTTCTGGTCTCAAGCAATCCTCCTGCCTTGGCCTCCCAAAGTACTGAGATTACAGGTATGAACCACCAGGCCAGCCATAGTTTTTATTTATGGATGACTCACTAATTCATTACAGGTGAATTTATGAATGAATCAATTATTCTGGACTGGACAGGTGTTAGGTTAGAACTGGGTGGAAACATGTAAGATGTATAAAAGATTTGAGACTCACTGGCTGGACTACCCCTTGAAATGACTAATGTCATTCGCAAGAATTATTTAAATTACAATAATGATAATACATCTGCATAGATGTCTTAGGACAATGAGATGAAGGAGGAAGGCTCTTTATAGATCCAAATTGTCACTATAATTTTAATTTCATGCATTATATAACACAAAAAAAAGCTACTGCACAGGAATCTAACTTGTCCCACATTATCTAAATTTTGCATTGTCCATAAAAGTCCATGCAACAGTCCAAACTTATTTAAAACTTCAAAGCTTATTCATCCTGTCCAGAACATTTCCCTCTAAATAATCATCACTCTTCTCTCCTTATTCCCAAATAACTTCTGTCTACCAAAACTCAGCAAAAATCCAACATCTTTTATAAGACTCTACCTAAATCCTGCTCTGAATACTTCTAATGATGATGTCAGGAATCAAACAAAGGGGTCAAAGTGAAAGGGCAACACAATGTCAGTTGCTGTTTCATCAGATTATAGATGTGAAATGAAAATTTAAGAATAAATACAATAGAGATTTACCATTGGTTCTATGCTTTCCATGACTTGGGATATATTCTAGCGGTGAAGTTGACTGGACTTGCTAATAGTTTGAGTGTTGTAGGTAAGGGAAAAAGGAGCACCAAGAATGACTGTGTTCTTGCGTGAACAACTGTTCATGCTGTTTAATAAAATAGGGAAGCCTAGAAGAGTAGCACACCTGGGGAGCAATACACCACATGTATTATGGTATAGTAGTACACCAGTACACTGATTTCCTCCTAAGAACTGCTTATTGACTGTATTGGTTATTTTTACCTCAACTCTATCTAGCCACCTTTACTACATAATGTATTTATGCCTTGTTTCCCTAAATGGCTAGTTCTCTCCTAACATGTTTTGTGTACTTTCTTCAAAGTTCATTACATTATTAGATAAGTTAGAAACCTGAAAACTTATATAAATAGTTATTTTAGTCAGGGGAAAACATCACCATTAATAAAACCAAGGTCTTAGGACTGAATCCTACATAAGCTGGTTAGCTGTGCTTTCTTCTACAAATACAAAAATATACTTCCAACCTTATTCTGTTGTGTTGAAATATAAGTTGGAAAGAAAAGGAAGCTAAGTGAGGTGGCACTGCAATAACATAAACACAATATCCTTACTCAGCAGCTGAAGGGCAGATAGGACTTAAAGAGTGTGTTTACTAATGGTAGGTACATAGAACATGATTATTGTTCATAAATTATTTAACATTTTACTTTAGAATCCATAATTTGTGTTAATTTAAAAAGAGGCTGATTTGAAATTTTCTATGATTTATTTAAAAAGGTAATTTCTAAGTAAAATAAAATAATACAAGCTATAGAAAGAAAATTTAGACTAGGAGAACTGTCATTAAGAATAATAAAGTTGGCCGGGCGCGGTGGCTCAAGCCTGTAATCCCAGCACTTTGGGAGGCCGAGGCGGGTGGATCACGAGGTCAAGAGATCGAGACCATCCTGGTCAACATGGTGAAACCCCGTCTCTACTA
>NW_016107601.1:1300716-1316304 GCF_001604975.1 Cebus imitator
ACACACACACACACACACACACGCACACATAAAATAAAGTATTCTAGAAACAACTATTAAAAAATAAACAATAACACTGAATTCTATGGCTTAAGATTAAAATTCTGCTCAGTTATAATAAGTTTAGTTTTAGTTATTAACTATTTATACTTGTAAATAATGAAATATATTATTTTTAAAACTATGCTAGTCTTTAAAAAAAACCTCATAATATAATAATAAAAACTCATAAACTGATTTTTTTTCTGGCCTTCTTCCAGATATGCTAGAAATTTCAAACTACTCCTTTTTCTTACCTTCCTTCCTCAAATTTCTCTAAGAGTGAGTTTTATTTCTCTTTCTTGAATTTTTCTTCTCTCTCTTTTTATACCAGTTCTACTCAAGATTTTTAAATTTTCAGGTTACTGAAAAGTACAGAGATTTAAGTAAGGACTGGGCGTGGTGGCTTACACCTGTAATCCCAACACTTCCGGGAAGCCAAGGAAGATTGCTTGAAGCCAGGAGTTTGAGACCAGCTTGGGCAACATTGCAAGACCCCGACTCTATGGGGGAAAGGATGGATCAGTTGTATGCACCTGTGGTCCCAGTGGGAAGCTGAAGCAAGAAGATAGCTTGCGCCCAAAAATTCAAGGCTGCAGTGAACTAGGATAACGCCACTGCACTCCAGTATGGGTGACACAGTGAGACCCTGTCTCTGCACAAGACTGGATTAATTTTCAGTAGAGATAATAGCCTAGATTTTGGCTACAGATCATCCTTTGATCTGAACTTTCTGTAGATTTAATTAGAAATTAATTATCTACAAAGATTCAGCACAAAGAAGTAACAGGGTGGCAGAAAGCTCAAGATTAATAGAAGTAGTAAACGGTTTCCTATTATTTTAGAAAGTAAATGTCTTTACCACTTAATAATCTGGAGAAAAGCAAATATTCATTTAGGAAAGAAAAACATTTGACCCTTCTATTATTCTAAGTATAAACAGACTTAGAATCAAAGACTTGCTTTACTGGGATCACAGACTTGCTTTAATCATCTGCTTGTATAACATAAAAGCAATTCTAAACCTGTAATATGGTGTTTAAAATATTTTATGAATATCCAGCAAGATCTTTAGTATCAGGTAACAGTGAAAAAGAAAGAGAGGTGAAAAATAAATCAAAAAGGAAAAGTTTATTTAACATTAAAAAAAAAAACCTCAATCTTTTGAGACCTGTCCTTATTCTAGGAACTACCCATATGGTGGGAAAAAAACCATTAAAAGTTGCAATTTGGCATATCTATATAGCACTTAATGCAACTCAGTAAGGCAAGTATTACCAAAACAAATATATTTTAAAATATACGGGTTAACGGGCTCAAAGATGTTCAGTGAAATGCCCTGGGGTCAAATCCTTACTATGGAGGAGCAATAAAGACTAGAAAAGTCAGCCTTCTCAGTCATAGTCCAGCGCTCTCTTCATTATACAGGGCTGTCTACCATTGATATTAATATACGCTTCCTAGTGGTATAAAAAAAATGTCCAATGAAAGCCTCTTTCTGTGATAAATATGCCAATTTTATATAATAATGTCCATATTTAATTATTCTGTAATAAGATAGTCATTTCTTAAAGTATATTCTCTAAGTGAATTACAATCTTAACCCCCCAAATCCTTGCATTTTGATACTGTATAAGATGTATCTACAACTTACTTTATTAGACACAGAAAGGTAAGATGTTATGGTCAAAAACCATGTTTTTAAGAAAAATAGAGGGAAAAAATAAGATATATGTTGCTTTATAAAATAAACTATTCTGTTAACTGTAGATTATTTGTAAATGATGTTTTATCATTTCATTTAAGATCTATGTATCTTTTTTTGGTATCCAGTAACTGGTTAATTGACACAAGAAGGGTAAAAAGGAAATGGCTAAATAGAAAAACTATTTAATGTCTACCTGATGTGAAATATAGACACATTATATTTAATTTCTTCATATATTATTGTGAAATTGTAAACTTTTGCTGTTGTGATACATACATTTCAATTCAGAAAAATAAACAATTTCATTTTAAAAAACTAACCTGTCTACTTCATCTCGAGCCACAATGTCTCCTTTCTTTAAAGCTTTTATAGCAAACATCTCATTTGTGTGTCTATATTCAGCTAAAAGCACCTGAAATAAGATTAAAATAATTATTTTCTACTTGAGTTATTAATGCTGTAGCTATTCGAAAAAAATTCCAAAAGATTACCTTTCCAAAATGGCCTCTTCCCAAGACAGCACAACACCTGAAATCTTGTAGATTAAACTGAAACTTTTGCTGAGATCTGAAAAGAGAAATTTCAGTTAAAAATAAGACAATAAAGTATGGTACCAAACACGTAGTAGCAAAACTTGGTATATATTCTTTACCTTCTATCCTCAAGTTCTTGAATACCACTATATTCTAGGCCTGGCTGAGGAATATCAGGCTTGTATTCAGATTGAGATTTTGGAAGTATACTATTTCTGTCATTCTCAATGTCAAAAACAGTCTCTGAATCCTGTAAAATTAAATTAAATACTCATTAAACCATAGAAATACCCAGAAAGCAACTTATTTGGTAATGATAAAATCGAGGAAAATATTTCAGAAATCAATATAAATGTTAAAGAGTGAAAAGAAAAATTCAGATAGTCATTCTTTAAAAATTTTTTTTTTCTTTTTTTAGAGGCGGGTCTCACTATGTTGCCCAGAGTGGTCTTGAACTCCTGACCTCAAGTTATCTTTCTACTTCAGCCTCCCAAGTAGCTGAGGCCATTAATTTTATATTAAACTTATCCAAAAAATACAAAAAAAACTGGGACAGGTGTGGTGGCTTACGCCTGTAATCCTAGCACTTTGGGAGGCCAAGGTGGACAGATCACCTGAGGTTGAGAGTTCGAGAACAGCATGACCAACATGGAGAAATCCCATCTCTACTAAAAATACAAAATTAGCCAGGTGTGGTGGCGCATGCCTGTAATCCCAGCTACTCAGGAGGCTGAGGCAGGAGAATGACTTGAACCTGGGAGGCAAAGGTTGCACTCCAGCCTGGGCAACAACAGTGAAACTCTGTCTCAAAAACAAACAAGCAAGCAAGCAAACAAACAACAAAAGGGAAAACTAACACATTATCATCTTCAATGCATACTGTCAATCAAGTTAGAAGAATAGTGTTTCCGGCAGTATGTCATGTAGTATTAACCACACTCCTATCGTTACCTATTCTATTTAAGTAGCCTATTCTATCTCTTCTGGCCCATGAGCATCCAGAGGCTAACGCCAATGTCTTGCTAACATTAAGAAGTTGGTTATCTCCTATTTAGCTGAAACTAGACCATAAGAAACAAAAATAATACACAGCTCAGTGGCAACTTTAAATGGAAACGTACACCTTATTCACTATGATGCTTTTACTGCTAATTCATTTGGTGAAGAGGAATTATGCAAGGTTTAAAATGGCTTGCCTGTCCTGGTGTATCCAAAACTCTTAATTCAGAAGATTCATCTATTTCTCCAAGGGAAGAAGCTCGTGGTGGGGCTGGAGGAGGTTCAGGCTCAAGATCAAAGTCCAATTTGGTTACTGTAGAATCACTTATGGAAGATAAAGTAACTCACCAAAACAGTAATAGAAAGTCTGTATTTTAAACAGCTTTAAAATTAAAGCAAATGATTTACTTATTAAGTAAACAGAAGACTACTTTCAAGATACTACTTGGGAAAAAACAAGACTCTCAGTACACCTGCTATAATCAACATGTAAGAATGTCCCATTAACTTGTATAAGAGATGCTTAAAATCTCAGACACATACCTAGCTGGAGGTGCTAGTTCTGGGATGCGTACATCAACCACTGGCACTGTAGTAGGCCCAGGAGCTTGAGGACTGAAGGTGCCAGAATGATTTACTGTAGGAATAGCTCTTCTTACTAGCCTTCCCCAAGTGGCAATATTAATATTCATTTGAGGAGCTCTGAGAAATGTTTTGCCTGTAGATATTGAGAATAACAGAAATAAAACAAGTAATTTCTTTATATAACCAAAGGCCATAATTTAAAAATTCATATTCATCAGTTTATAATCTATGAGGAACAAACAAAATTTGTCACTTAAAAAAACTAGTTTTTAGCTATTTGCTAGTAAAGGCAAATAAAAATAGTGTAAGTTTTAAAAATAAATAGGTAAGAATTTTTTTTTAAGTCTAGTAGTAATATGTGGTTATGGTTTTAAAAAGAAATCTTATATTTTAGAGATATAAGCTATAATATTTATGAATAAATCGGCATTATGTCTGGGTTTCCTTCAAATTTGAGAAAGTAGTGAGAGGATGGTATATGGATAAAATAAAATTGGCCATGAGTTGATTATTGTTGAAGCTGGGTGACTGTACATTTCACTAGTCTCTCCACTTACGGACACATTTAAAATATTCCTTAATAAAAAGTTAGAAATAAATGAATAAATAAACAAACAAACATAGATGGCTATTACTATTAAAGTAGTAACTAGATTAAGAAAATAACAAAATGCTATGTATTTGATTGTTAGTAATTACCTTGTTGTTTTGAAAAAATTTTCTTTTGTCTTTGAAGTTTTGGTCTTCTTTCAATAACTGGATTAAAAAAGGTAACCTGCAGTGAAGAAAATTCAAGTTGACATGAAAATAGCATTGGATTTATGGTTCATGAAATCCACTAAACTTATAAAATTTGAAAGCTCAAGGGAATCTTAAGTTATAGTTTAGTCCAGCCCCTCATTTTCTAGATAAGAAAACAGACATAGGATGAGTAGTTGATTTGTCTCAAGATCACATACCTATTCAGTGGCATAGCTCAGACAAGAACTCAAGTCATCTGTCTTTCAGCCTAACATTCTATCTACTTCTGTATCATGCTGCCTACATACGTAATTTCAACTGTAGTTAGGCACATTAAATAAAATACATTTATTACCTCTGCAAATAAAGTACCCTGTGGTTCCAAATAGAGACACATGCCATGCCGTTGGTTGTCTAAAAAATCTTCTAACCTCAGAAATTTTACAGCACACAGAGATCGCCAATCACGCCAATAAACTGAAATTTCCAGTTCACGTGACTAGGATAATTTAAAAAAAAAAATAAAGAAAACAGAAAAGACATCATTGGACACACACTTGAATAAAATATCACAAAAAATATGAAATACAAATACAATAAACAAAAATAACACAAAGGTCACACTGTTTTAAAGAGGTTTGTAATGTTTCTCAACTGTATTACTTTAACAAACTTACACATTTTAATTAAAAAAAAAAAACCAAAACATATTGTGACATTTTCCAGCTGAGGTATTCTTAAAGTATACATAAGGGGGAACAACCAATACAGATGAATAACCACAAAAACTCCTTCTCTTACAGCTTCAATCTTTTGGATTTCCCTCCTCTAATTCGCCATCATGTGCTATGTTACTGCTATGTTACTACCCCAATGCTTGCTTCAAAGAACTCATTTGAAACTTTGTCTCATTGCTGAGCCTGAAAAAGTTCTGCAAACAGCATTTGTTCTGTACCAACAATGTGCCACATATTGTGCTAATAAGTACTTTAAGAATATTAGGTTATTTAATTTTCTTTTCTTTGGAGGGGTGTCTCTTTTTTAGGTTATTTAATTTTCAAAAGAATACCACTCGGTAGCAAGACCCATTCTGCAATGGAGGGGCGGAAAGGCGAAATTCAGATGAAGCTTTATACAGAAAGATACTCATTTATTATAATAATAAAAAATAACTTACAAAGCAAATTAGCAAGAATTTGAACGTTCAAACCCCAGGAAAAAGTTAAGTATATTATACCACAGCCATATGAGAGAATGCACTGTTCAAGTTGAACAATAAAGAAAAAAAATAAAAAAAATTTTTTTTTAAAAAGAGAATACACTGTAGACATTGAAATAATGCTTATGTGGAGAAATACATTTAAGGTTTTAATAACCAGTGTTTAAATACACCTGTAGAACATAGTGTCTAAGCTGGGGTCAATTCATACACTAACCTCTACTGTTGTAATGTATATACTTTTTAATTATAAAGTACTGGACTTTTCTATTATTTTATTGTTCAGGCTTCTGTACACCATCAACAAAAAGAGATAAATGTTTCCCTTTTTAGGGCTCTACAAAGCAATAAATTACTTATTTGATATAACCAATTTCAATTTATAAACTTATGCATCTTATTATCTAAGCTCTTGGTATAAATAGCAAAAAAATCTATGGACTTTAAATTATAAATCTAGTTGATGCAAATGAACATAAAAACACCTATAAAAAATGCAACAACAACAAAAAAGAATCAAAATGCAATGTGCCAGAGGGCTTCATAGCCAAACATGAAAAGAATTAGAAAAATACATCTATGGCAATGAGGATGTGATTTCAAGGCTTCCCATCTCATTTCTTCTTTCTGAATCATAATTAATATGGGAAAGATTTGTCATGAAAGAAGTATGAGTAGAATATAATTATTTTAAGACTAGCAAATGGCATACAGAAGAGATTGGGTACGAAGACTATAACATCCAAGTTAAAAGCATATTTTGGAAGCAGTTACTTTGGGAAATAAACTGGAAGAAGAATCATGTCAGGATTGGTAATTTAGCCTCCATTATTTTAGATGAGAGGAAGGTAGGTCTACTTTCACCTGCCTTCTTCCACTGTCTCAAGGAAGAATTGCTATGGATGAAGAAGATGCAGGGGACAAAGGCTTGTTATGAATCAGGAAGATGCAAGATGCACACATGCTAGAGATGGAATTAGTACTTGCTAAAAGTTCTTACATTTTTACACTGGCTAAAATGGTAAGATTTTTGTCTCATTGTGAATAAGAGAACTGAATCTAGAATCAAAGAGAAAACTGCTTGGTAGACCTAAGGAATCTCTGTGTGTTATCTGGAAGTTTAAGATCTGAAAGGAAACGAAAAAGCATCAGCCTCACGCGTGGTGGAGAGCAACAAATTTAAAAATGTGTTGCAATTGAAAAAAGAACAGTACACATCTATCATAAAAGAATTAGCACAAAGAATGCTGAGGTTTCCAAGGTGTTCGCTGAGGAGCCCTGGGGTGCCTGAGAATATTTTCACTTTTCATAGGAAACACAGCGACATCTACAGGACACTGTGAGAACTAGTTCATAGTTTCAACATTAGAACATTCCATATTCCTTCTGGTGATGTCATATCTTTGCTAAGGTGGGTTTTCAACAATAGTAAAAAGCAATTTCATATGAAGAATCATTGAAGAAAAGAGATGGGAGTGTAGAGTCCTTATGATCCCAAGCTTTGGGAAGTTATATAGTATATAAAAGGCAGACATGTCCCATTAGTTAATTGTAACTATGTACTAATGGAATAAATATATTGTTTTCTCTCAGTATTTGTATTTTTCAAAAACTCCTGATTTAAGATGTAAATACTAACTAATAAGCACTTCTTAATAAATGGAACTGTTGGGTATTTCTTTAGGTCGTTGCTTTGTAGTTTCGCTGTGTTCTCGGCCGGGTTCTAGGCACCATGGCTCCCAGTGGGAGGAAACAGAAGGCTGAGGCCGCGGTGGTTGCCACTGCCAAGAAGCTAGTAAATGGCGGGGAGGGAGTGGAGGAGGCGACCATTGTTACTGAGCATTACTCGAGGTGATGCGTCTGTGGGCGCAATGCTGCGGCCCTGAGCCAGGCGTTGTGCCCAGAGGTCCCACAGCTTCCAGTAAAGGTGAACCTGGCCAAACCCCGGAGGGGCAACTTCAAGGTGACGCTGCTGCAGTGCAGAGCTCTGAACTGCGATTAAGAAGGGGGCCCCCACGCAAACTCAAATTCCCTGAGGCTCAAGAGGTGGTGGAAGAGTTAAAGTACCTGTCTTAGGGAGATTTGGGTAGAAGTCCTCATGCTGAGCTTTGTGTCCCTGGTGGCATTGTAACACTAATGATGGAACATGGCCAAACTTCAGTCATGTGCCTGAAGCCATGGTTTCCTCCCCACCAGAAAGGAAGGTTCAATTGTGAGACAACCCTCTAGTAAGGCACTGTAAAAGTTACTGGATTTGGTTTAATAAAAGTTGAAATAAAGTATCTGAGTAACAGAAAAAAAAGAAACATTAGAAAGACACTGAACTGAGAAAGTTTGGGAACTTTGATAGAAGTAAAGGACAGCTGGGCTCCACTGCTGAAATAAAAAGGGCAAAAGAAGAAAATGAGAAAGCCTCCCTTGCCAAAAAGAAAAGAAAGGTCAAAAAAACTTTCTACTGCCACTAAAAAAGAGAATATTACTCAATGCCCGGAAAATTTAAGAGCTGGGGAAAGGTGAGATTTCTGCAAACGTGTACACAAGAGATGATATTCACTGGTCTTCAATGTGCTTCTGAGAACAACACAGGCTTTTGAAATTTATCAGTTAGGGTCCTAGCAGCTGGCAGATAGTACACCGAAAGAGTTTTTAAACAGAGTTTTTAAAATCAGCTACTTATGGAGATGTGATTAAAGTTAAACCAACAAGGAATGAAAAGAATCTGAGGTCAAGCAACAGCAGAAATCCATTATCACTCTTAGCCTGAAAGGACAAGAGGAACTATTAATTATTGCCAGAATCTGATTTAGGTTAAATCTTAAAAAAGGAACTATCCAACAGTTGTGGCCATAGCTGAACGCTGTTGTGAAAAGCAAGGCAAGGCAGGCAAGGAGAAATGGAAACACACACTGCAACTTTCCTTTCTTCCTGCCCTTGGATCTCCTAACACTGTCTCTTATTCTAAGTCAAAGCCAAGTAATTCAAGTAAACTTTGTAGTCATCAGCCCACAAACAAGGTAGGACAGGGAAGGAAGGAGACTGGAATCCACTGGGAAAAAATAGAAAACCACCACTTTAGGTAACAATATACGTTTTCAGTTCAGGAGTCCAATGAGAGTGATTCTCCAGCTGGAACAAATGTAACAAAAAGAAGGAAACTTTGGGATCATTTGGGAGGATGAGAAATACAGAGGGCAGAGGAGGAGACAAAGATAATGGAAAATACAAGGCCATGATCTTGGCAGGAAAAGTTGGCCTGATATAGATGTGGGTTACTGCCTCTGCTCCCTAGACAAACTATGATAGAAACTACTATGCTATATCAACTATGCACAACTGCTTCCTATGTCAACCACATCATACAAAAAGTTCCAAAGACTTGTAATTATTCCAAACGTATTATATACTTTTTCTGCCTCCATGTCTTTACATATATAGTTCCTATTTCTAATCTTATATCTTATTATCCAACTCAAACCTATATTGTTACACAAGATTAAATTTCTTAACTATTCTTTCCCCCATCCCAGTCCAAATTCTCTCTTCTCATCAAAGCCAAATTAAACATCCATTTCCTCTACAAAGGCATTCTTTAAATCCAGCCCACATTTTTTCATCAAGGTTTTTTAGCTGTAGCTGTCTTTTTATGTATCCTTGTAGGAACCTATGTTTTCAAGTCTGAGGACTCATGGTTGTCATCATTCTGGATATTACTGATTGCTTCTGGAACTCCACTCTGTGTGTTAGTCATTCTTAGTTTATCCTTCATGTCTCTTACTCTCTCTTTCATGTTTTTCATTTCTGTGTCGTTTTGTGCTGTATTCTGGGCAACTTCGCTCTTTCAGGGCACTAACTCTTCTTTTCTTTAACATATCTTCTTAGTTTTCCATTTCGGAAGTTATATTTCCTATTTTTTTTAGTTCTACTTGGTTCTCTTTCTCACCAGCATCAACAATTTATCAATAATGGCCAATAATACTTCATCTCCACCTTTCCCCCATAAGTATCTGAAGCAAATTTCAGACATCAATAATTTCATTTATTTTAAAACTCTGCTTAGTTTTTTTGGTTCATCACCCATCCTTTGCTCATGTTTTCAAATTCTTCTATTCTTTATATACTATGATCATTTAAATATTTAAATATAAACTTTGAAATATTTTTAAAATCCCATTATCTGCTTCTGCTTGCTCATGGTGGCCATACCCTCACGTATTTTAAAATTTTGGATGCAAGCTCATGTTGGTGGAATTATTATTCCCTAAGCTTCTGAAATACAATAGTTTTTTATTTTGTCTCAAATAATTTATCTTTAACCTATCATACCTTAGAGTCCTTTACGGAAGGAATACCTCTGGCACTTTTGCATTCTTTTGCATTTCTTTTAAAAATGTTGCTTAAATTTCATTAATTTTTAAAATTGTTTTCTTATTTGTGTGTGTTTATTTATTTATTGAATAGAATGACGTCTCTCTGTGTTGCCCAGGCTGGTCTCAAACTCCTGGTCTCAAACCATTCTCCCACCTCAGCCTCCCAAAGTGCTGGGATTACAGGCATAAGCCACTGTACCTGGGCTCTTTTGCCAGGCACAGTGCCAAATGGAGGTCTTGAGTATTAATTTACACATCAGAGAGGTAAGTAAAAGCTAAAATGCCTATACTATGCTGTAAAGATGCATGCCCTCCCTGCTCAGATTCCAACCTGTCTATTTGGGAATCATTATATTGACTAGAGTGTGTTACATTCTTTGGGTATGTTGCAGAAAAAAAAAAAGGTTAAGAAAAGCTCCTTTTCAGTTTTAATTCTTTTCATTCATCTCATTAATACTTAGTGAATATGTATACTAAGTATCTTCTGTGACAGAGATACAAAGATAAGTAACATATGGTCCAGCTCTCAAATAGTTCATAGTGTTGTTGGAGAGACAGAAATGTAAATCAATACTGGCAATACAGTGGCATATACAATATGCACAATAACACAAAACAGAGAGCTGACCAACTTTTTTGTAAGGGCCAGATAAAGGATATTCAACCTCTATAGTTACCAAAAAGAAAAGCATTGGGATAAAAATGCCTTGTGTATGCATGCACACTTAATAAATTTCTGTAGAATAGGTCACATCTTAATCCTACGCCACTTAGTAGTTCTGTTACCCTGGGCAAGTTATTTAACCTTTCTGGGTCTCAGATTGCTTGCCTGTAAAATATGCATTAATGATATCAACCTTGTAGGGCTGTGTGAGAATTAAAGGAGGTTAATACAACTCCAGCACATAAGTCAATCTCAATATGTTGCCTGCCTGACCAACATGGAGAAACCCTGTCTCTACTAAAAATACAAAAAATTAGTTAGGCGTGGTGGTGCATGCCTGTAATTCCAGTTACTCGGGAGGCTAAGGCAGAAGAATCACTTGAACCTGGGAGGTGGAGTTTGCAGTGAGCCGAGATTGCACCATTGCAATTGCACTCCAGCCTGAGTGACAAGAGTGAAACTCTATCCTCCCCCCCACCAAAAAAAAAGAATAAGAGATCAGAAGAAAGAAGTAGTTAGAAATATAAGTGTTAATAGGGATAACTAATGAAACAAGGCTATAGGAGAATAGAAAGAATGGAAACTAGGGGGCAACTTGAATCATCATACAATCTATACAGGAAGGAGAGGGACTTCATTCTCTGGAACCAAGGAGGAAGATACAAAAAAAAAATTAGCAGGTGATAGGAGAAATTTGATGCCTAATTGTCTTAAATCTAATCTATAAACAAATCAAAGGTAGAGGACTTTGAGGTGGGATAGAAGACTTAAAGAGACAAGTAAAAGAAAAGCTGCTGGTAATGAAATAAAAATGTGAAATGTGAAATAACTTTTACAAGCCTAGCTGAGATTGAAAACTAAAATTCCTAACAGTAAATGTGATCAATTTCAGCAGCATTCAGGATATAGAACAGAGAAGATAGATGGTAGAACTGATTTGCTGTTGGGAGTTTCCACAGCAGGTAGGTATAAAGATAAGGCTAAAGGATGCTATGGTGGTATCAGTAAAGAAATGCTTCACACTAACATTTGTTTTAGGGTAAATAGAGAAGAAAATTAAGTTTGGAAGGGGTTGATGGCATGAAAATATCCTGAAGAATCAAGGAAATGAAAATATTTGATCAAACACCTAGCCTTGATAAGAAAAGATCTGGAAGAAAAGCAATAACAAGTGCTATTGTTTACTGAATACCATTCTGTAAAGGTACTATTCTAGGTGCATTAATTAATTAATGAAACGGTCTCATTAGCTGAGCGTGGTGGCATGTACTTACAATCCCAGCTATTTGGGAGGCTGAGGCAGAGAACTGCTTGAACCCACAAGGTGGTGGTTGCGGTGAGCTGAGACTGCGCCACTGTACTCCAGCCTAAGCGACAGAATGAGACTCTGTCTCAACAACAACAACAACAACAACAAAAAAAGAGAGAGACAGAGAAAGGGTCTCACTCTGTTGCCCAGCCTGGAGTGCAGTGGCATGATCTCAGCTCACTGCTGCATTCAACTCCTGGGCTCAAGTAATCCTGCCTCAGCCTTCCCAGTAGTTGGGACTACAGGCTAATTATTCTAGGTGCTTTATGTAGTTATATCATTTAGGAGAACAAGAGACTTGGTGAAAGGTTGGTATATTGAATTTAAGATTTCAATTTGTGGAGCACACAATTCATTTAAAATGACAAAGGAGTAAAGGTATACTACAGTTGTGGAGTTCAAAGACGTTTAAATAATGGTATATTATATGTGTTACTTACATACACAGTCCACCCTCTGTATCTGTGGGTTAGTTATCTGTGGATTAAACCAACCATGACTGAAAATGTTTGGGGAATAAAAGAACAGTTTTATTTGTGCTAATATGTAGACTTTTTTTTGGCCAATACTCCCTAAAAAAATATGGTGTAACAATTTATATAGTATTTACATTGCACTGGGTATTATAATTACTCTAGAGATGATTTAAAGTATATAGGAGGATGTGGGTCGGTTATGTGCAAATATACCATTTTATATAAAGAACTTGAGCATCCATGGATTTTGGTATGGGGAGAAGGAGTCCTGAAATCATTCCCCATGGATACCAAGGGACAATTATATACAGATATTTTATATCCCTCATAATGATGGCAAATGTTGGAGGGAAAAATAAAAGTCATCCTTAATTAGCATCAGAGAGTACCTGATGTTCAAGAATAATAGAAACAAAAGAGAAAATGAAGTAGGCAATTCTATACAGTTAACCCATGAACAATATAAGTTTGAAATGCACAAGCCCACTTATATGTGGAATTTTTTTCAATAGATATATTGAAACCTTTTTTGGAGATTTGCAACAGTTTGAAAAAACTTGCAGATGAATCACAGTGTAGAAATATCAAAAACATTACAACAAAGATATGTCCTGAACACATAAAATATATGTAGATAGTAGTCTATTTTATCATTCACTACCATAAGATAAACAAATCTATTACAAAATTAAAATTTATCAAACGTACATACACTTACAGACCAGACCTGGTACCATTTGTAGTCAAGAGAAATATAAGCAAACATGAAGATGCAATATTAAATCATAACTGCATAAAATTAACTATAATACTACGCTGCTGTAATAATTTTGTAGCCACCTCCTAATGCTCTTGTGGTGAGCTCAAGTGTTAACATATCCATTTAAAACATATGTAAATCTAATTATTTCTGCCTGAGCAGTTCATCTCTCCAGTAAATTGTATATGGCAGTAAAAAGTGCTCTGCCTCAGTTCTTGCATATTTTTCATGGTGTTCAGTGCAATACCATAAACCCTGAATAACACTATAGGGCTCTTACAAAGTACCACTAGTGATGCTGGAAGTGCTCCCAAGAAGCAGAGAAAAATCATGACATTATAAGAAGAAGCTGAACTGCTTCATGTGCATCCTATAGATTGAGGTTTGCGGTTGTTGCTTCTGCCATTTCAACATAAATGAATCCAAAATAAGAACCATTGTAAAAGAAGAAAAGGAAATTTCTGAAGCTGCTGCTACAGCTAGGCCAGCAGGCACAAAAACCTTGTACTTTTGGCAAAATAGACTGTGTTATCAATAAGGTTTCTGGTCAACAGTAGACTATTAGTATTGAAGTCAAAAATGTTATGTGGATTTTAGAGTGCAGAAGTTGGGAATGTGGGCTTGTGCCACCTAACCCCTGCATTGCTCAAGAGTCAACTGTACAGTTCATAATCTCAAAGAAGTCATATAGCCCCAGAGGAACAGATGACATGTTATTTTTAACAGCAGTGGAATCTGGAAACAGCAAAGGAGAGGTAAAAAGGGTAAGTGTTTTATAGCTTTGTTACAAGTTAAAAAACAGTATCTCAGATTAAACAATATTCCCAAATGTCAGACAGTTTATAATACACAAAGAAGTAAAAGTATCTTTGTATTCCTATTCTTGTTCTGCTATATTACAGTACTTTACTCCCCATTAAAAAATTTACATGCATTTTTATCCTTTTCTAGGGAAGAAACATTTTTCTCACTGCCATAGTTGCTATGAGAAATAATTTCCCCATTTTCCCTAAATATCTGGATAGGTCTTTACCTCAATACTCTTATTCAAACCTCAGAACCCATTATCTGATAGGAGACTTTGGAAAAGAAACTGGACATGACAAACACAGCCCATTCCTTCTTTTCTCTTGAGAGCCAGGCTGCTGAATGAAGTCAACAGCTTGCTCTTTTCCTCCATGCTTTAAATTTTACATAGCTTAGGGCCCACAGTGATCCAAGGGACTTGACATAACCCACTCTTGCTGCATACCCAACCATACTCTCAAACATCAGCTTACTTTTTCAGTAATATAGATGATATTTTATTTTCCATTAGTCATTTCTTTGTTTCTCTCAACTAGTTCAGAACCTTAGCAACTCCGTACTCACAGGGTTTTTTTTTTTTGAGACAGTTTCACTCCGTTGCTCAGGCTGAAGTGCAGTGGTACGATCTCAGCTCACTGCAACCTCTGCCTTCTGGGTTCAAGCAATTCTCCTGCCTTAGTCTCCTGGGTAGCTGGGATTACAGGAGCCCACTACCACACCTAACTTGCATTTTTAGTAGAGATGGGGTTTCATCATGTTGGTCAGGCTGGTCTTGAACTCCTGACCAAGTGATCTGCCTTCCTTGGCCTCCCAAAATGCTGGATTTGCAGGTTTGAGCAACCACACCCGGCCCATACACAGCTTTAAATTAATCACTTTAGTGTCTCATTCTTAAGACAGACATGGATGGCCACACATTTGCCCAAATACATAACATGATAAACAAATTTTTTTTTTTTTTGAGACAGAGTTTCACTCTTGTTGCCAAGGGCTGGAGTGCAATGGTGTGATCTTGGCTCACTGCAACCTCCGCCTCCCAGGTTCAAGCAATTCCCCTGCCTCAGACTCCTCGGTAGCTGGGATTACAGGCATGCGCCACCACACCTGGCTAATTTTTGTATTTTTCATAGATACGGGGTTTCTCCATGTTGGTCAGCCTGGTCTCGAACTCCCATCCTCAGATGATCCACCCGCCTCGGCCTCCCAAAGTGCTGCAATTACAGGTGTGAGCCACTGAACCTGGCCTGATAAAGAGAGACCTGAGTCAGGAGTGGTGGCTCACGCCTGTAATCCTAGCACTTTGGGAGGCTGAGGTGGGTGGATCACCTGAGGTCAGGAGTTCCAAACCAGCCTGGCCATCATGGTGAAACCCAATCTTTAA
>NW_016107601.1:1316314-1383828 GCF_001604975.1 Cebus imitator
AAAAAAAAAAAAAAAAAAAAAAGAGAGAGAGAGAGAGATCTGAAAAGAGATCTCAGAAGTAGTAGAGATAATTCAGGGAAAAGGAAATTTGATATTCTCAGTTTTAAGAGATGGTATTATTTCCACGAGAGAAAAACAGGATGTTATTTTTTAAAAACTAAGGAACAAAAATGAACTTCTAAAAATCAAAAATATGACATCAAATACAAATTTTTCAGTTGTAAAAATTTCCTTGGAAGTGAAACAAAAAAACAGAGAATCCACACACAAAAGATAAGAAAATCACAGGATCAATCTAAGAGGTGTAACTAGCAAGAGAAAACACTAAAAATGGAGATGAGAAAATTATCAAATGAATAAATCAAGAAATTTACTGGATCTGAAACAAATGAGCTTTCAAACTGAAAGTGCCACACAATATCCATCAAAAAGAATAAAAGATACCCAAAGTAAGATACACTACTGTGAAATTTCAGAATCCCAGGGGAAAAAAAGATAAAATCATAAAACTTTTTAGAGATCTAGCAGATCTAACAGATCATGATTAAATGTTGACAATCAAGGGAGACATAGAATTATCGACTGTAATATTGAGGCTAATAATAATTACGCAACTAAAAATTAATGTAAGTAATTTCCAACCTATTGGGTTGGTGCAAAAGTTATCATGGTTTTTGTGATTGAAAGTAATGGCAAAACTGCTATTACTTTCACACCAACCTAACAGAATTCTATACCCAAGTATGATAGAATATACATATTTTCAGACATATATTATCTCTAAAACCCTATTTCATTCACCCTTTTTCAGCACGAAAGTGGAGGATATGATTCACCAACATGAGGAAGTAAATCAAGAAGATGGGGTGATCCAAGACTGAAGTGATCCAATGTAGAAAGAGTTCTCCTCAAGATGATAGGAAAATAAAGTCTCAAGATGAAAGCTGTGCTGCAGCTATTTAAATTGCAGCAGAAAGATGTAAGGCCCCAGAAAGGATGTTTCTAATGGGGAAGAAATGTGGACTAGCAGATAACCAAGCATACCTGCTTACACACAGTTGTTTTAGAGTCCTTCTAGAAATTTTGGGGATAAATGATATGTATGCAGAAAACTATGCAAAACAAAACAAAGAGGTATTTAGTGGAGGTAAGGGGAGGAAAACGGACTAAAATTTACTAATTTCTGAAAACAAGAAACCAATAAATGAAAAATCCCTTGGGTTCTTAAAATCTTATTTTGTTTTATTTTGTTCTGTTTTTGAGATAGAGTCTTGTCCTATCGCCCAGGCTGGAATAGAGTGGTGTGATCTCAGCTCACTGCAAGCTCTGCCTCAGGGGTTCAAGCAGAGCCTCAGCTTCAGCCTCTTGAGCAGCTGGGATTACAGGTGTGTGCCATGGCACCCAGCTAATTTTTGGGTTTTTAACAGAGATAGGATTTCATTATGTTGGTCAGGCCGGTCTTGAACTTTCGAACTCAGGTGATCTGCCTGCCTCAGCCTCCCAAAGTGCTGGGATTATAGGCATGAGCTACTGCACCCGGCCAACTTCTTATACCTTGTGATTTACCTTACCTTGCCCTCTCACTCCTGTCATCCTATTGTCATAGCAGTAACTATAATCCTTTCACAACCTCAACTGTCTGCATTCTTCTCTCTGAACATTATCTCCTAACATTCTAGTTCACTCTCTCTAATACCTCAACATCCTGATATGTCAATCCCACATTTAGTCCCAATCCATGAATCCTACCACCATTTTACTTGTCCTAACTGTTTCAATACTCTCTTCTCTCCTTTCCCAGTGATCCGTCAACATTTTTTATAGCTGTGATTTTAACAACACTGAAATCTGTTAAAATTGTTCCAAGCTTTGGTTCTAAGGACAGGCCTCTTCTCTGTTTCTAATATCAATGAAGAATTTTTACTACATTAGTAAATTTTTTCTAAAGGAAACGTACAAGGGAAAGAGTTAACAGGGCTTAGTGTAACACTTTGTCTTTTATTTTAGTTTCTTATGGGAACTTGATTAAACTTTTTTTTTTGAAACGAAGTCTCGTTCTGTCGCCCAGGCTGGAGTGCAGTGGCACAATCTCGGCTCACTGCAACCTCCGCCTCCTGGGTTCAAGGGATTCTCCTGCATCAGCCTTTCAAGTAGCTGGGATTACAGGTGCCTGCCACCACGCCTGGCTAATTTTTGTATTTTTAGTAGAGATGGGATTTCACCATGTTGGCCAAGATGGTCTTGATCTCTTGACCTTGTGATCTGCCTGCCTCGGCCTCCGAAAGTGCTGGGATTACACCATGCCTGGCAATTAAACTTTTTATAACAGGAAGGCTCAGGGAATTCAGGGAAAATTAAAAATTGCGTAACTACCAGAAAATATAAGAGTGTAACCTGAAAGCATAGAAAGAATACAGGGCTGGCAGTCAGTAGACTTCTTTAAGAATCCTGGATTAAGTTGGGCGTGGTGGCTCATGCCTGTAATCTCAGCACTTTGGGAGGCTGAGGCAGGTGGATCATGAGGTCAGGAGTTCAAGACCAGCCTGGCCAAGATGATGAAACCCTGTCATTCATACATACATACATACATACCTACATACATACATAGAATCCTGCATTATACCCTAGGTTATTTAGCCTCAGGGCCATCATTTCCTTGGTTTGTAAAATGAAGGAGCTAAATTACACCAACAATTTAAAAACTTTTTTTCTAAGTAGCAAAATCCAAATGATATTTTACATAAAATCCCATAACAACAAAAAAGACTCTGTGTTGTCTCCTGAGACAATTCTGCAGAACATCGATGCTCCACAGAACATAACTTGAATTTTTGTAGGTCACAGTAGATCTACTAGAACTATCCTACAAGTCTAAAAAAAACTATGAATTTTGTTTCTTGAAATGAAAGAGTACAGACAACTTAGTTCTAGAATGCCATAGAAGACAAAAGTTGACATATGAGGCAAAATGCTGGAAAGAACATGTCAGTTTAAAGCAAAACATTTTCTATAAATTTTTTCTTTTTTTTTTTTAAACTAAGGCCACTTGAAATGTTTCCCTCTATAAATGTTTTTATAAATATTTTCTATAAATAAAAGGGATAAAATAAAATGACAGGAAGCACATGAAAATGTAAAATATATTATGTGAACAGAAGGAGCTATTTTAATAGGGAATGTGGTCTCTGTGAAGGAAAAGTTTATAATCAAATTAGGGATCAGTAACAAGCCTATCAAGAACCTAGAGGATCTTAACATGCATAGTGTCTTCAAAATTTTAAAAGGAGGATTACTCCCAAGTGGGAAGAATGCCTGATGCCATTGAGAGGAAAAATATTTTTAGGTGAAGATTACAATGGCAAGTAAAGAACAAACAATCAACAGTTACCACAGTCTTTTTATTGTTCTAAGCTTGTAGAGTTTAGGTAGTTTAAAGCCATATTTTCTATTCCAGGCACTCATCATCATCTGCTATTTCCTCTTCTGTGCTACTGTTATCTTTTTATCTCATTCAAATCACCAGAGAGAAAAGGACATACATTTAAAAGTTAAGACACTGAAGGTCTAGTACCAGTCCCTAAATGTATTAATATGTAACTAACCTAGATCATAGTTTCCTCAACTACAAAATAATGGCAATATTCTGAATTACTTGTAATTTCTCTTTTAAATATAAAAAGAGAAAATCTCCTAGCTAGTCATTTTCCCTCTAACAATAATTATTTAAGTTTCATTGTGAACATATTACTCAATAATTATCTTTTTTATTTTTTATTAATTTTTAACACGAATAATTCAAGCACTGTGGTCTGTAGATAATTATCTTAAATAGGCTCTGAAATAAAAGAAAATGACATTCAACCAGTTCTCCATTCTCAAATCGCCTTTAATTATATTCGAATTTATAGCCATACTTAAAAACCCAGGCTAAAAGAAAGTATACCAATGGCTGAAATATGCCAGGCAATGCAAGGTATTTTACATACATTACCCTCAGTTCTTCATCCTAACAGTTCTGTATTATGTTCTTACCTACACTTTAGAGATGGTAAAACAAATGCCTAGTAGTAACTTGCCCACCACCAAAAAACCAATAAGCAGCAGATGAGCTATGAACTCAGTCTATCTGGCTTCAAGGTCAATGTTATGGCAAACCTATTACCCTTATTAAAAATGAGTGAAAGCTGAAACAAACATTTTATCGTCATAAAATATCTACTTATACAGTTCATTTTGTAAAACAGTTATTTTATAGCATGTGATAACCCTAGTTCTCCTTAAGAAGAAAATCTCGGAGTTAAAAAGAAACTTAGAAACGTAACAATTTTCTGATATAATTTCTCGGTCTCTCTTGTAACTGACTTACTGAACTTTACTGAAAGAGAACTTGCTACTTCTTATAGAAGATCTTTTCAATTATTAACAGTATTATTCTTCTTTGTACTGAAATGCAATCTGCCATTTGTTGACTTTTGCTTTGTCCTTTATAGTCATGAAGTCAACCTAAAAACAGAACATGACGCTTCCCGAAGTGTCGGGACATTGCTATTTGTTCAGAGTAATCTCTAACAACCACGATCCACTAAGGAAGTATGTCTAAGAGTAAGTTCCAGAAAGTCACAACCAATCAGTAAGAATTGGCAGACGTATTGAAACCTCATGCCTAGTCTAATTCTTTCTCCATGTGTTACTCCTTCTAACTTTAAGGATAGTTACCAAATTTTTGTTAAACCTCTTCTTCAACAAGCTTAAAATCCCATTCTTCCCTTAATTTTTCCCTATGTTACAGGATTTTCAGACCACCATTCTGGCAATTATTCACTGGATAAGTGTATATAATGTTCTAACTATGATCTGATGCAACTCAAAGCTTTCTAATTCTTGGCAAACCTTTTTTTCTCTTGTCATACCTCTGGAATACTACTTAAAATGTGTTTGTTGAACCTTTGTTTTCTTTCTTTATAAACTCTTTCCCTATGAGTTACTGATTTTTCTATTAGCTTCTATAGTATGTAGTACTTATTTCTATCAGAACAATTACAATAGGTAAATTAGAGGATTAAAATTCTATTAAAAACCCTTCAAGGATAGGTGCGGTGGCTCACACCTGTAGTCCCCACACTTTGGGAGGGCGAGGCAGGACGGAGGCTTGTACTTAGGAGTTCGAGACCAGCCTGGGTAACATAGCAACACCCCAGTCTGCCTGTAGTCTCAGCTACTAGGGAGGCTAAGGTGGGAGGATTTCTTGAGCCCAGGATGTCAAAGAGGCAGTGTGTTGTAATTGCGCTACTGCACTTCAGCCTGAGCAAGAGAGCCAGACCCTGTCTCAAAAAAATAAATAAAAACAAACAAACAAACAAACAAAACCTTTCAAATGTCTTGCAAATTCAAAGCTACAAAATCCACAGTAATCTGGCACCTACCTGCTTCTGATGTTTTACTTCACACCACTCTTACATCTCATCATTTTTCTTGTTGCAATACATCAAGGCCTGTCCTACCTCAAATAGTTAGTATGTTTGTCTCCTCTGCAGGGAAACTTTCCCTGAATTTTTGCAACTCTGGTGACTTTTCACCCACAAGGTCTCAGGTCAAATGTGGCCTCCCCGGGAGACTTTCCCTACTGATCCCATCTAAAGTACCCCATCTCCCGTTACATCATTGTACTTCGTTTGGTGCACATGTAGATTTTTTAAACTTGTTTACTATTTATCTTCCCTCTTTAGAAGATAAAAGTCCCACAATTATAGACTTTCATTATTTTGATCAATCATCACTAGCATCTAAAATGGCATATAGCACAGAACATAAAATCAGTAATTATTAAGCCTAAAAGTTCCATTATACAATGAGTATATATTATTTCTGTAAACCTAGAACTAGTAAAATGTTAGGCATATATAAAATGCTTAATAAATATTTGTAGAAATAAATGGATTTATCTTATCCACTTGAATGGTATTCATTATGACTTCCAATCAAATGACCTCTAACTGCACTTATGCAGCCTTAACATCTGGGTTCCATATCTTCATTTAAGTGTGAAATAATTAGTTATTGAGAGACAGCTTCTAGAACTTATAATATTTTTATTTATGAAATAATTATTATATAATATATACAATATTATAAAAATATTGTTAATTTTATTTATAATAAAAATATTTGCATTTCATAATATAAAATATTTATATTTCAAATATAAAATATTTGCATTTATATTTCAGTAAATGAACTAGTTTTACTTAAAACTAGTTTCTAGTTATCTTTTCTAATTTCTAAATTTCTTTATCATTTTCTCTGCCACTAATGACAAATTCCTTTTTCTGAACTCATATCCAATTTGTTATTAAGTCATACTGATATTTCCTTAATTTCCCAAATAAATCTTTTTCTTTTTATTACTACGACCACATCTTAGTTCAGGCTTTTATCATGTTATAGTTGTACCACTAGAGTAACTTTCTGTCAATTTACATGCTTTTAGTCTCTCCTCCCTCAGACTTTTTCTTCAAGCAAATCCTAGGAAAGTCCTAGAAGGTCCTCAATATCTTTTAAACTGAAATCATCAAAATAAAGGTATATCTAGGAAATGAGGTAGCAGACTCTTTTTTGATGCAATAGTAAAATGTTTGCAAGTAATCAAATATATACTGAATAATCAATGAAGTGTACATTCCTTGAGGGAGCCTGAGAAACACTGTTTATGTTATTCACTGCTAATCTACCACCTGGAAGTGCCAGGATACACAGAAGGTATCAACAAATATATAGTTTAACGAATAAACGAATGAGTCTAAATCTAAGAATGAATGCCAGAATAAAAGTAGTGTTCTTTGAAGATCAGTCTAGTACTTAGATATATGGAAGATTAGATTACTTCGGGGGGGGGGGGAAACCAAAAAAAACACAGCTGACATTAATCAAGTTCTTACCATTATTTTAAGATTTTTACGTAAATTTAATCCTCACACATCTCAGTGAAGTAGATAGTATTAAAGGTAAGGAAAGTGGAATACATAAAAGGGTGAGCATTTTGTTCACTTACATACAACGTAACATCTGTAAGCATTTTGTTCAAATACATTACAATATCTAAGTGGTAGACACAATATCTGAACCAAGGAAAGCAACAATAAGGGTCTGAACTAGGTTGCTGGCTGTGAAGACAGTAAAAGACAAATTGGAAAAGCATTAAAATTGAATGCTTTTAAAATGTTTTGGTGATTACTGTTCTAGCCTCTACTTTTAAAATTGGGAAATAATTAAAATTGAATGTTTTCCCAATTTTAAAAGTAGAGGCTAGAAAAGTAATCACCAAAACATTTTCACAGCACACATCATTAAGCACTGTAAATCTGCTTTTATTGACATAATTAATTTTTAGAATAATATATATACTCTCAACCTAAATACCAAATAATAAAAAAGTTTAGTATCTTTCTTAGTTTTTAGATAAAAGTATGATTAAGTTTTAATATTTTCCTCTCACAATCCAATGAATGGATTTGAATCTAAAAGTTATCACTATGGATTTAAATCTACTGTGGAACAAGTTAACTTCTGTTAGGTTCTATGGCCAAAAACTGAATTCTAGCTATTCAAATTATTCTTGAAAGACATTGAAACACACAGAAGCCTGGGTGAAAAAGCCTAAAAGCTCATTTCAAATATAGGTCAAGTAAGGTAACCTACACATGGTGAGCCAGAAGAATCACCTTAGTTGTCAGCATGTTATTAAGATAACAAATATACTTCAATATTATACCTAACTGATTTTTCAGGTTGGTATGAACGAAACATTTTCAAATTACTACACAAATGAACGCTCCTACAGCTATTTGATATCCACCTATATATTAAGGTAGATTTATGTATAATTCATTGAATAAGAAATGTAAAAAATATCTAAGATCTATTTTTATTCTTAAGAATAAGACTTGTTGAAGCCTTCTAAAAAATGTAACTTACATTTAAGATGAATTATAACTATAATTAAAATTCAAGTAAAATGTTAGTTATCTTACCCGGTCTAGTTCCAGTGTAAACTTCTGGTCCCACGACTGATTGGAAATAGGTTTCCAGCTAGTTTGGCCAACCACAGTATTATCGAGCTTCAAAACAGCACAGACATCATCTGTAATTAAAATTTACAAACTTGCTTAAAAACTTTAAACCTTTATAAAAAATAGAAGTATTGCTGTTTAATAGCAATAAAAGTCTTAAGATCCTTTGAAAATAAAGTTTTTCATAATCAATATTAAAACTTTTGAATCTTAAATGGCTAGTTTTATACATACATACACTGCTACTAGACACTCCCAAATAGACTGCTATCTATTTGTTTACATTGGCATGTGACTGAAAGAACAGGTAAATAGTAGTTGTTTGCCACACTGTATGTTTGTGTGAATATCAATCAGTTTTTCTTTCTTTGATATTTACAGAGCTTGTTGCCTTAAACAATTCTTTATTTTCACATTTTTCCTAAAGCCTCTCTCTATACACAGCAAAGCACAGCAAATTCACTTTTGTATTCTATGGTAGGTTGAACTGTCACATGCTTTCCCCCCGGTTATACATCATAAATAGTTTATGCTTATACTTCAGAATTTCTCCCCAGTGTTTCCCAAACCTCTCACCTTTTACTCTCCACAAACCACACCCTTACCACCCCATCTCAGTGGACTACAAGGCTACTACCTCAGTAAACATGTCTGGATCAGCAGTTAGATTACCAAAATTTCAATGTTAAATACTATTAAAGTGTCACTAAACCATTAAAAGGGTCAAGGCTAGACATGGTGGCTCACACCTATAATCCCAGAACTTTGGGAGGCTGAGGTGGAGGGATCGCTAGAGCCCCAGAGTTCACCAGCCTGGGCAACATAGCGAGACCCTGTATTCTCACACACACACACACAGATAAAATAAAAAAATGAGCCAGGTATGGTGGCATGTGCCTGTAGTCCCCGCTACTCAGGATGCTGAGGTAGGAGGATCTTTTAAGCTGAGGAGGTTGAGGCTGCAGTGAGCCATGATTGTACCACTGCACCACGCCTGGGGAACAGAGCAAAATGCTGTCTCAAAAAATAAAGGAATCAAGACACGATTCTATAAGGACCAATCTCATAGCTTTTGTACATCTTCAGTTTGGCATAAGAGTGATGCTCAGTATTTCATTCTTCCAAAAGAACTAATGTTATTTGTCAGTCAGTTTTCTAATCTATCTTCAACAAAATAGAATTTGTTACCTTTTCGTTTCCTGTCATCACAGGTTTTAATATTTTATAAAAACCATAATTTTAAGGCCAGGCACACTGGCTCATTCCTGTAATCCCAGCACTTTGAGAGGCCGAGGTGGGCAGATCATGAGGTAAGGAGTTCAAGACCAGCCTGACCAACATGGTGAAACCTTGTCTCTACTAAAAATACAAAAATTTGCTGGGTGTGGTTGCACACACCTGTAATCCTAGCTACTCATGCTGGGTGACAGAGACTCCATCTCAAAANAAAAAAAAAAAAAAAGGAATAATATGGTGAAACCTCGTCTCTACTAAAAATACAAAAATTAGTCCGGCGTGGTGGCACGTGCCTGTGGTCCCAGCTACTCGGGAGGCTGAGGCGGAAGAATTGCTTGAACCCGGGAGGGGGAGGTTGCAGTGAGCCGAGACTGCGCCACTGCACTCCAGCGTGGCAACAGAGCAAGACTCCGTCTCAATAATAATAATAATTTCCAAGTTCCCCTCCAACCTTTGCCGATCTATGTTGACTTCCTCCTTATTAAATGCACAGCTTCCTAAGGTCTGTTAGTGAAGCTGTTACCTGTGCGCAGACCTGAAGCAGCGGTTTTCTCCGTGAGCCGGCACCTACCTGCCACACCCCATTGAGTTGTCTGAATCTGGGCTTGTCTCCTAATCATAATATGTAATACTGCAACCTTACCCCAAAGGGCCATAGAATATCCATGTTTAGAGGGAGAGGTGAGACAGACGAATGGGTGTCACTCTCTGGTGGTAAAATTAAGAGTGGACAGCAAATGTAGGCAAGAAACAGAGGTCTGTAAAACCAATGAATCCTTTCACAAAATAATTCTTTTACTGCCTCTGCACATGTTTAGCCAACAGACTATTTTATCTGGCAGTTCACATATTCACTCAGGTTGAAACTTCTGTACTGTACCTGTTGTTTACCACATACTTTGCTAGGTGTCAAGCATGCATGAGTTTGTAAGACTATTTTTGCTGTTATGGAGCTCATTTCACTCTAGCAGTGATACAGGCTTGAAAACAAGTAACTACAGTGGATATCAAAAGTGCTGTAATAGAGGCATGGACACACAGCCAAGGAGACTCAAATCACAATTATTTGTGCTTGGGAAGATTGGGAATGACTCCACAGAGCAAGAAGAAAGACACCTTGGAATAAGTAAGAAATCACTTAAGAGTGTTATCAAAATGCCTTAGGGAGAAAATTCTCCAAATTAGTCATGCCATGTTTTGGAGTCTGCAGTAGAGCAAGGGGTGCTGCTTACCTCCTTTTGTGATGGTACTTAGAATAAGGCTGAAAGAAGAAAATACAAGTTCAGCGCCTAATACAGTGTCACATTAGAAAAGGTGCTGATTAAGGATCCCTTAGCTGAAATATTTGGGACCAAAAGTATTTGGATTTCAGAATTTTTCATATTTTGAAATATTTGCATTATACTTACCAGATAAGCATCCCCAATCAGAAAATTTGAAATCCAAAATATTCCTATGAGCATTTCCTTTGCGTACCATGTTGACACTCAGAAATGTTTGGATTTGGGTGTATTTTAGATTTTGGATTAGAGATACTCAACCTGTATTGCATATATTAGCTGGATGAAGGAATACATTTATGTGTGCATGTATTTTAAAGACTACAGGGGACCGGGCGCTGTGACGCATTCATGTAATCCCAGCACTTTGAGAGGCCAAGGTGGATGGATCACCTGAGGTCAGGAGTTGAAGACCAGCCTTACTAACATGGTGAAATCCTATCTCTACTAAAAAAAAAAAAAAAAAAAAAAAAAAAAAAAAAAAAAAAAAAAAAAAAAAAAAAAAAAAAAAAAAACCATAACTTTAAAGTGTTTTGTACAACTCGAACACTTCACATTCTTCTCTGTCCCCGTTCATGAGTCCCTTGTGTAAGTACTTCAGTTTGTCACATGATTTTAAAAAATATGGTTACTGAACTGGACAAATCATCGGTTTTTAGAAGATTTCGACTACTTCCGCTTTTACTTTTACTCGTCCTGCTCATGAAAGATGATCTTGTTTCACTTGGACTCCAACCAGGCAGTGCAACTGATGTTGCTTTTGACCGTCCAGGGACATTCTCTAGGATATCTTGGCAGCCCATAAGACGAACTTCCAAAGTACCTGTTAGCATACATAAATATCACATAGGAACATCAATACTTAATCTATGGAATCCTTAATCTAAATCTGTTACCTATTCAAGAAAAGAAAAAAAAATCTCAAAACAAAAACTCTTCTCCCAGAGCATCAGTGAGGTAGCCATCAACTTTCTTATTTTAATTAGAGAAACCATTAAAAATTCTTAAGATAACTTAAGAAATTTTATAGAAAAGAACAGCACCTCCTGGCTGGGCATGGTGGCTCTCTTGCCTGTAATCCTAGCACTTTGGGGGGCTAGAGTGCATAGGCTGCCTGGGAGTTTGAGATCAGCCTGGGCAACATGGTGAGACCTCCATGTCCAGCTAATTTTTTTGTATTTTCAATAGAGAAAATACAAAAAATTAGCTGGACACGGAGGCGTGCACCCGTAGTCCCAGCTACTCGGGAGGCCAAGGCACAAGAATGGCTTGAACCCAAGAGGCAGAGGTAGAGCTGAGATTGTGCCACTGTACTCCAGTAAGACTCTATCTCCAAAAAAAAAAAAAAAAAGAACATCTCCCACAGCTGTCTGTAGGACAAAAACCAAAACAAGTTATATAAAAAATGTTGGTAGAGATATGGAAGGAGAAACATAAAGCTAAATAAATAATATGCCATTAAAATAGCACACGAAAATTAGAAATAAGGAAGTCTCATTATGTGAATAACAACTACATTTAATAGTTATGTTGTTAACATAGAAAAGACCTTTACATGGTTTTGGTGTAACTAAATGAATTTATGTTCTATTAAAAGATGTAAAACGACATTATCTTTCCATTCTGTTAGTTCAAGTAGCCAAAAAATTATGAGTTGTAATTATCTAAGCATAAAATAACTTCAATTTCTTTAGGCAAATAAATACTAAAGGCGTTCAAAATGAAAATGGAGAACTATGAGTTGGGTCATCTGGATATATGGCTTTGTCATTATTTGGGCTACACATAGTATACTAGAATTTAAATAATGCTTTAGTATTAACATTTTAGATACTGTACACTGAATAACATTTTAGGAGAGGTATTTCTGGTAAAAGTTGTCCCATTAAACAACTACTTAGATTTTATTTAAAATTTTAAATTGTTTTTAATAATACTGAAGGAGTTATGTATTTCTATCCAAGTAGTAACAAACAAAGCTTCCCAATTCAAACTACTGCCCCCCACCCCAAAAAAAAAAAAAAAAAAAAAAAAAAAAAAAAAAAAAAGGTTAAAGACAATGAAGAACATCGATCTCTGAGAGATGGGAAACAAAAGAGATCATTTCAGTTCCAGTAAGTTCCAGCTTACTGTCTTAAGAGTGTCTAGGACACACACAGGGAGGGGGAAACTCAGATGGAACCAAGTTGAGGAGACAGAAATGAGAGTACAAGGAAACCAAAGCAGCTAGAGTTCACAAGGCAGAATAAAGCAGAGAGCTGTTCATAGAAGAGCTCCTGAGATGGTCAGAGGGTGTTCATGTATTCATCAAAATACTAGTCAGCACCTGTCTACGAAGAAAATATCTGAGGCAGAGGAAAGAACCACCTGAAAAAGTTAGAAAGAACAATACTCAGTGCATATAGATAGGAATAGTGTTTGTTCTCACCAACCAGGCTTGAAAATCTCAATTCATGAGGCATTGAAGAAAATATCCGCCGGGTGCGGTGGCTCACGCTTGTAATCCTAGCATTTTGGGAGGCTGAGGTGGGTGGATCACCTGAGGTCAGGAGTTCAAGACCAGCCTGGCCATCATGGTGACACTCCATCTTTATTAAAAATAAAAATAAAAATAAAAATAAAAAAGAAAATATCCAGAAGTCTTGCCCCAGTCATAGAGAATAATTACCCCTAAGGTAAATGATGCTTGTTTCACATAAAAAATCTTAAAAGCAGTACCCAAAAGGAACATATTGTTTCCAAGTAACTATGTCCTAGAACAAAGCTCAAGAATATTTATAGAAATATAAAAATATTCAGCATCCAACAAGGTAAAATTCACAATGTCTGCCATCCACTCATAGATTACCAGGTGTATTTTTTTTCTATTGTTGCATTACAAATTATTACAAGCTTAGTGGCTTACTGACACAAATATTAGGTTAGCAGGCAAGGACACCAAAACAGTCCATCTACTGAAAATGCGGCACAGAAAAATGGCAGAAATAAAAAAGACCTAAACCAAATTTCTACTGATTAAAAAATGACAATATCTGAGATTTAAAAAAAATACACTGGATGGGACTAGAGGCAGAATAAATACTGCAAAAGAAAGCTTAGTGATCTTGAAGGCATAACAAAGAAATGATCAAAAACAGAAGTCACAAAGGAAAGACTTGGGAATAAAAAAAGAACAGTGCATATGTTAACTGTGAACTTAACTTCAAGTGACCATATATGGGTGATTGAAATTTCTCATTGAGAGCAGAAAGAATTGGAGACACAAAATATATTAGAAAAAAAAAACGGCTACGAATTCTCCCCATTTGATGTAAACTATAAACCCAAGAAGTATCCAAGAAGTTCAATGAACACCAAACAAAAGAAACAGAAGCAAATCATAATAAAGCACACCATAATCCAATTTCTCACAATGAGTCATGAACAAAAACCACGAAAAGTAGCCATAAAAAAACATATTACATATAGAGGAACAAAAATTAAGATGGCAGGAGATCTCTCATGCAAAACAATGAAAGCCAGACCATACACTTTGTGTATGTATAGGTTTTGTATGCCAATTATTCCTCTATAAAACTGCCCTAAAAACTGGATACTGATGGTGAAATAAGCATAAACATTTATTAAAAAAATCATACTTTGTATACTTAAAATGAGTGAATTCTATAGTATGTAAACCATGCCTCAATAAGGCTATTAACGTTGGGAGGTGGAGTGCCAATCATGTTTTGTTAGACTGTGGAAATCTTATCTTACATTACGGTAATAACATATTAAGTATAATATCATTTTGAGTTCAAAAAATTTGTTGTGGCTGGGCACGGTGTCTCACGCCTGTAATCCCAGCACTTTGGGAGACTGAGGCAGGTGGATCACAAGGTCAGGAGTTGGAGACCAGCCTGGCCAAGACGGTGAAACCCATCTCTACTAAAATACAAAAATTAGCTGGGCACAGTGGTGAGCACTTATAACCCCAGCTACTTGGGAGGCTGAAGCAGGAGAATCACTTGAACCCGGGAGGCGGAGGCCGCAGTGAGCCAAGATGGTGCCACTGTACTCTAGCCCGATGACAGAGCAAGACACTGTATCAAAAAATAAAAATAAAATTGTTGCGTTTGTTTCTTATTTGTTTTGTTGTTGTTAAATTGGCAAATTTAGCTAATTTCCACTGTAAATGCTAGCTACAAAATGCATCCTGGGGAAACTGAAAATATCTGGCTACTACTTCAAACTATGATAGCTTGTTAAATATTTTAGTAATTTAAATATATCAGAACATGACAATGTTCAACATCTGCTTTCATTTAGGAAAAAAATCTAAAGGGAGTTAAGATCTTCATCATACATCTACAAGTTTCTGTATGAGGTGACACAACTGTATATAAACACATTAAAAATAGCTTAAAACTACATTCTTTATCTTCATAATCCACAATATGAACTTTTCAACAAGCAAATCCAAGAAGTAAATGTTAGTATTTCTAAGTATTAACTACAAATTACATTAGAACAGGTAAATGCTTTAGAAATTTCTTTCAACTATGTGGAAAACTATTTTATACCTATTTCACTAATTCAGTATTTCATCGTGGTATGATTAGGCAACTTTAATTCTGAAGAAATCTCCTCTTACAAAAATTAGTAAATTTCTCAAAATGTGAGGCAAAAAAAAAATTAAAAAAAAAAAAATATACCTCATTCAAAGTAGCAACAAATCTGCAAATTTCAGTAGTATAATCATATAGCCACAAAAGAAACCAGAGTATGAGATGAACCACAAATAGCAGCATGCAGTGAAAAATTCAGAATAGCAAATGATGTTATTAATCATCCATGTTCATCTTTCATCATGTCTAGTCTTCTATTAATGTCAACAGTATTTCTCTCCCTGGTTACTTAAAATTTAGTTTATGGTCCAGTAGGAGCCTAAAGAATTAAAAAAAAATGTCTTAAGAGTTAAAATACTTCTAGACCAGGTGCAGTGGCTCACACTTGTAATCCCAGCACTCTGGGAGGCCAAGGTGGGCAGATCACGAGGTCAGGAGTTCGAGACCAGCCTGACAAACATGGTGAAATCCCATCTCTACTAAAAAAAAAAAAAAAAAAAAAAAAAAAAAAAAGAATTAGCCAGGTGTGGTGGCATGCACCTGTAATCCCAGCAACTCAGGAGGCTAAGGCAGGAGAATCACTTGAATCTGGAGGCCAATGTAGGCAGATCGCTTGAGCCTAGGAGTCTAAGACCAGCCTGGGCAACACAGAGAAGCCCCATCTCTACAAAAAAATAAATAAAATAAAACAAAATAAAATAAGCTGAGCATGGTGGTATGCACCTGCAGTCCCAGCTACTAGGGAGGCTGAGGTGGAAGAATGTATATACATATCTATCTCAAAAAAGGGAGCTACGAGGAAATAAAAGAAGGTAGAGTAGAAGATGGGCATAGTGGCTCACCCCCGTAATCTCAGGGAGCGACACGGGAATAAAAAAAGTAGAGTAGAGGCTGGGCATAGTGGCTCACCTGTATAATCCCAACACTTTGAGAGTCCAAGGTGGGAAGATCGCTTGAGGCCAGGAGTTGGAGACTAGCCTGAGCAGCACAGTGAGACCCTGCTGCTTGCAAAAAATTAAAAATTAGCTAGGCATGGTGGCACGTGCCTGTACTCCTAGCTACCCAGGAGGCTGAGGCAGGAGAATTGCTTGAGCCTAGATGTTTGAGGTTACAGGGAGCTATGATCACACCACTGTACTCCAGCCTGGGCAAGAGAGAGATCCTGTCTCAAAAATAAATAAAATAGAATAGAAATTTCAATCAAAGCCTAAAGAAGGTAGTACTAGAACTCAGAGAAAAAAAAGATAAATACTCGTAAAAAAGAAAAGAAAAAACAGCTAAATGACAGAAGCAAGCTCTTTTGTTATATAATAATTTGGCTGGTTTTTTGTCCCTGGTTTCTGGAAGGCAGACTCTTAGTCTAAACCTCTGGAATTTCCCCTACCGATAGGAGTGCCTTTGTTATTCATAGTGGACACCTCAGACCACACCTGATAAGGTGACTCACGGTGGGCCTCTAGACAGTTTCAGGATGGGAGCTGGCCATGCCAGAAGGAGTGATCATATCTTTAGGGGGTTTAGGCTTTGAGCCATATATCAGCCTGGCCTCCTGACCTAGGGAGGGGCAGAAGGCTAGAGACTGAATTCAATCATGTGGCCAATTATTCACCTGAATCACACCTACGTAACAAAGCCCCAGTGAAAACTTTGCACACCCAAAGCTCAAGTGAACTTCCTGGTTGGTGACAGACATTCATTTGTTAGGAGGGTGATGTTTGAGATCCTCTCAGATCTTGTCCTTCATGTTTATTTTCTTTTTCCTGCAGTGAGCCATGAAGGTCCTAATTTGTATCCTTTATAATAAAAATGTAATCCTAAGTATAGAGCTTTCCTGGGTTCTATAATTTGTTCCAGCAAATTACTGAGCTGAGATGCTAGTAGAAGTCCTGGAATCTGTAGACAGTTGGTCAGAAGTACATGTGGCCTTGGAAAGTCCGTTTGCTGCTTGCTTACAAAGTGAGGGCAGTTTTGTGGGGGACTCTGCTATAAAACTATTAAGTTTAACCTACCTCTCAGTCGTTACCATCAGGATTATTATATCATTATCAGTAATTACCTTAAATGTTTCTCTTTCTTTCTTAGAAATGGAGTCTTGCTCTGTCACCCAGGCTGAAATGCAGTGGTTCAGTCACAGCTCACTATAGCCTCAAACTCCTGGGCTCATGCAATTCTCCTGTCTCTGCCTCCGAGTAGCTGGGAATATAGGTGCATGCAACCTAACCTGGATAGCTGTCTTAAACTATTAAATTAAAAAGCAGAGACTGGCCAGATATGAGGACTCGCACCTGTAATCCCAGCTCTTTGGGAGGCCAAAGCAGGCAGATTACTTGAGGCCAGGAATTTGGGACCAGTGTGGTGATCACGGTGAAATCCTGTCTCTACTAAAAATACAAAAATTGGCCAGGTGCAGTGGCACATGCCTGTAATTCCAGCTACTCAGGAGGCTGAGGCACAAGAATTGCTTCAACCTCAGAGTGGGAAGCTACAATGACAGAGTGAGACTCTGTCTCAAAAAAAGAAAGAAAGAAAAAAAAAAGTAGAGACTGACGGAATGGATCTTCTAAAACAGGATACATCTAAGAGACTCATTTGAACCCAAAGGCAAAACCAAAACAAAGTGGGGGTAGCTGGTTTAAGATCAGACAAAATAGACTTTAAATTAAAAATTGTTATAGGAGGCCAGGTGTGGTGGCTCATGCCTGTAATCCCAGCACTTTGGGAGGCTGAGGCAGGCAGATCACGAGGTCAAGAGACCGAGACTATCCTGGCCAACATGGGGAAACCCTGTCTCTACTAAAAAATACAAAAATTAGTTGGATGTGGTGGCGTGTGCCTGTACTCCCAGCTACTCAGGAGGCTGAGGCAGAAGAATTGCTTGAACCCAGGAGGCGGAGATTGCAGTAAGCCGAGATTGCGCCACTGTACTCCAGTCCAGCCTGACGCCTGGTGACAGAACAAGACTCTGTCTCAAAAAAAAAAAAAAATTGTTATAGGAGACAAAGAAGGACATTATAAAGGAGTTAAGGTAGAGATAAAGGAGTCAATTCATCTAGAAGATGTAAAAATTGTAAACATACATGAACCTAGCAACAGAGCCCGCAAATATATGAAACAAAAATTTACATAAATGAAGGGAAAAATATAGACAGTTCTACAGAAACAGTTAGACATACTACCATACTTCCAATAATGGAAACAATAGAGCATGATCAAAAAAGAATGAAAGAAAGAAAAATAGTAAGTATTGGTGAGGATCTGAAGATACTGAAACCCACTTTATACACTACTGTTGGAAGTATAAAATGGCATAAATGCTGTGAAGAATTGTTTGACAGTACCTCAAAATCTTAGACATAACTGCCATATGACCTAGCAATTACACTCCTAAGAATATACCGCCAAACTGAAAACAGATGTTCAAGCAAAAACCTGCACATAAATGTTCATAGCAGCACTACTTACAATAGTCAAAAGGTAGAAAGAATCCATACGCTTGACAAATACATCAACCAAATATGGTAAAGGTTGAGTATTCCTTATCTAAAATGCCTGGGCCCAGAAGTAGCTCAGATTTTGGAATGTTTATATTATACATACCAGTTAAGCATCCCTAATCTGGAAATCTGAAATCCCAAATCCAAAATACTTCAAAATGAAAATTTCCTTTGAGCATCAGGTTAGGTGCACAAAAGGTTTTTGAATTTTGGAATATTCCCACAAGTGGAATACTATTCAGACATTCAAAGTGACTGAAGCACTGATACACACTATAACATGAATGAAGCTTGAAAACAATATGCTTTTACTAACTGAAAACACTGAGTAAAAGAAGCCAGGCAAAAAAGATCACAAATTATATAATTTCTATCATATGAAATATCTAGAGTAAACATATCTGTAGAGAGACAATTAGTAGCTGCTAGCAGCTGGGAGGAAGCGGGGATGGTGAGTGACTGCTTAACAGTTATGGGTTTCCTTTTGGGGTGATGAAAATGCTTTGAAACTAGGTAGTGGTGATGGTCACACAACATTATGAATATACTAAATGCCTCCAAATTTAGTAAAATCAAAATGGTTAAAACAATAAATTTTATTCTATGTATATCTTATCATAATTTAAAAAAATCTAGGCAAAGGTTTTTCTTTCAATTACTAAACCAGAACCAGATATAGACAAAAATACGAAAAAGAAAGGATATACAGTACATACCTGTTAATGCTGCTGGTTTGGATAGTGTACTATATTGATTTTGTGTAGATATCATACTTTGACGTGGACTTAGTGTTGGTGATGCAACAAGTGAAAGTTCTTCAATAATAACACTGCTTTTGGGATGATTCTTGGGGAGTTCATTTAATCTTTGCTCTAATGAATACTTTAAAAGGTCCAACTTCTGACTTGATTCATTAAATCTTGCTTGAGCCTTGCACAGGGAAAAGACAATTGTTGTCACTTAAATAATCATATACTTTGAATAATGCATTTATTAAACCAAATAAAAATTTTTATTTAAAATTACTTCTGAAAGTGCTTTTCTGTCTGTTACTTTTCCTGAGCCAAGTAATTTCATTACATTCTTTGCACCTTCTGCTACTGCAAACTCTATCCTAAAATGATGCCTTAATTCTTCCATCCGAAGTTCAAGAGGACTTATCACAGGTTTTGCTAGAAGGGAAAAGAAAAATTTAATTGCACCATTTATTTGACTTTCTAATTTGTAGTGATTAAAATTGTGAAAAGAAATGAATTATTACAAAATTACAGTAAGTTAGTCCTTACATCAATAAACACTGAAATAATAGTTGATATATGTTAAAATTCAGAGCCTTTCATTTTTGTCATTACACATCTAAATTACAAATCTGAAAAAAAGATTTTAGAACTGAAAGATATCCAAATATTGTAATATGGGGAGACTGAAAGTTTCTACTCCTACTCTTAGCAACTAGCTGTAATGATTTCTTCTGGAATTGAACAAAACAAAAGAAAACAAAGCCATAATCTTAAACAGAAAACAGAATTTTTAAAAAAATAAAGACTAGAAGTATTTGATAATCAATTTAAATGAAGAGATACTTTCTAGATCAATATCTTCTTGAAACAAAAGGGCCAAATATCTAAAGCATCTATCCAACTTAAGTGTGTAAAACTCAAGATGAAAAAAAAAAATAGTAATAATAATGCTTCCTCCCCCTTAACTGTGAACCACTGCCCTGTTCCTACATAAGATTATTTAGCACCATATGCTCATAAGAAGGAGAAGGACAATTTATTCCATCACCATTATCAAAAGCCAATTCATTAGTCTGGACTGCCTGAAGAATCTGCATTCGTATGACTTCTATTTTTGTCTTGCTGTCCTGGAGCAGTTGCTGAGCTGTACCATGAAGTTTCCGATCCTATTTAAAAAATAAGTTTGAAAAATAAAGCAAATAAAGGGAAAAATGAAACATTTTCATATCTTCTAAACAGATCATGTGATATATCAGCAAGTGAAAAACAGTGTTAAAAGAACTCTGTTAGCATTATAATGCTATAGATTTACAAAAAAAGAGCCATAAAACTTAACGGGGTAAAGTTTGTGGAAAAACAACTCCATTAGTTAAGACAGTATGGGAGAAAAGTAAATATTACAGCTGCGTTTTTTTTAAATTTATTTTTTATTGTATATATTTGTGGTGTACGTGATGTTTTGGTATACATACACATAGTGAAATGATTATTACAGTCAAACAAATTTACCAATCCATCACCCTCTACAGTTACTCGTTTTTATGTGTATGGTTTTATGTGTGCTTAAAATCTATTCTCTTAGCATATTTTCAGTACATAATATTAACTACAGTCCATGCTATATAGTAGATCTCTGTACTTATTCATCCTACCTAACTCTAAATATGTACCTTTTGACCTACTTCTCCCCATTTCGTCTTCCTCCCTATTGCTGGTAACCATATTTTACTCTCTGTTTCTATTTTTTTTGTTTTTTTTTTTTTTTTTTTTTTGGATTTCACAGATAAGTGAGATCGTACAGCATTTTTCTTCCTGTGTCTGGCTTATTTCACTTTGTATAACGTCCTCTGGGTTCACCCATATTGTCAATGTGGTAGTACCCACCCCCCCGCTTCATTTTTGAGATGGAGTCTCGCTCTGTCGCCAGGCTGGAGTGCAGTGGTGTGATCTTGACTCACTGCAATCTCCGCCTCCTGGGTTCCAGCAATTCCCCTGCCTCAGCCTCCCAAGTAGCTGGGACTACAGGCGCGCACCACCACACCCGGCTAATTTTTTATATATTTTAATAGAGACAGGGTTTCACCATATTGGCCAGGATGGTCTCGATCTCCTGACCTTGAGATGCACCTGCCTCAGTCTCCCAAAGTGCTGGGATTACAGGTGTGAGCCACTGCGCCTGGCCAGTATCCCTTTTTTAAAGCTGAACAATATTTCATTGTGTATATACACATATATATGTATGCATGTGCACACACACACATCGGCGCGCGCACACACACACACACACACACCCCACACACACACAATATCTTTATCCATTTATCTGCTAACAGATACTGTAGGTTTGAATCTTATTACTATTTTTTTTTTTTTTTTGAGAGAGTCTCGTTCTGTCACCCAGACTGGAAGGCAGTGGTGCGGTCTCTGCTCAATGAACCTTTGCCTCCCGGGTTCATTCGAGTCTGCCTCAGCCTCCCAAGTAGCTGGGATTATAGGCAGCTGCCATCATGCCCAGCTAATTTTTATATTTTTGTAGAGATGGAGTTTCACCATGTTGGCCAGGTTGGTCTTGAACTCCTGACCTCAGTTGATCCACTTGCCTTGGCCTCCTAAAGTGCTGGGATTACAGGCAGGTGCCACTGTGCTGGGCCTTATTACTATTTTTTTAAAAATCAAAATCCAAATTCACATTTGTAATTTTCTCATCTTTGCTTTACATAAAATAAAAAGAATTTTCCTTTACTATGATCAATAACTCTCAGACTCAGAAACACAGTATGAAATGAATGCCTCCATAATTAAACCTAAAAACCTAATCACAGATAGTATTTGTGTTCCAATTAATTATGCTAAGAGAGGTAGAAAACAGCATATGTCAACACTGGTGACAATGAGAAAGGTCCCTAGAAACACTGTAATGTCAAAAAATGAGACCCTTCTTAATAAAGCAGGGGAGAAAGTTATAGTGTACAGACTTTTGTCATCTCTTAAGATTTCAAAAAAAAAGCTCTGAATTAAGTGAACTAATATTAATGCCTGATGTGGTTTGGACATCTGTCCGTCCAAATCTCATTTTGAAATGTATTCCCCAGTGTCTGGAGCAAGGCCTAGTGGGAGGTATTTGGGTCACAAGGACAGATCTCTCATGAATTGCTTGGTGCTACCCTCACGGTATGAGTAAGTTCTCATTCTATGAGTTCACGATGGTTGTTGAGCTGGTTGTTTAAAAGAGCCTGGCACTTCCTCCTCTCTCTCTCGCTTGTTTTCTCTGACCAGGTGACACGCTGGCTGCCCTTCATCTACCATCATGACTGTAAGCTTCCTGAGACCCTCAACAGAAGCACATGCCAGCGCTATGCTTCCTGTACTGGCTGCAGAACTGTGAGCCAAAATAAGCCTCTTTTCTTTATAAATTATTCAGCCTCAGATACTCCTTTACAGGAACACAAATGAACCAACGCAATGCCATACCTTTCTTTAGTTCCAGTAACACTGAATGTGGGTGACAGAAGGAATTGTATGCCAAATAATGACCTACTTAAAGATGTCAATGTCCTAAGCCTCAGAACCTTATTAATGTTACCTTACATGGCAAAGGAGATTTAAGGTAGCATATGGAATTAACGTTGTAGATCACTTGACCTTAAAATACAGAGATTATCCTTGATTATCCAGACAGGCCCCATTGTAATCACAAGGGTCCTTAAATGTAGAAAAGGGAGGAAGAAGAGGTCAGAGTGATGTGATGTAAGAAAAGCTAGACCTGCTATTGCTGGCTTAGAAGACAAAGGAAGAGAATCAGGAGCCAAGAAGTGTGAGTAGCCTCCAGCAGCTGGAAAAAACAAGGAAATATTCTGCCCTACATCCTCCAAATGGGAATGCAGTCCTACCAACACCTTGATTTAAGCTTAGTAAGATCCACTTCAGACAAAATAACAACAAAATTATAAGATAATAAATTTGTTGTTTTATGCCACTAAATTTGTGATAATTTGTTACAGTAGCTATAGAAAATTAAGAAAATATAAAAAGAACTATCAAAAGTTAATGGCACCTCCTGTTTTTAGAGTTGCATTAGTTGTCAAAGACTGGTAACCACACACACATACACACAAAAATTGATTAAGCATCACGTTAGAAAGCACTTATTCATAAGAAAGGACAATCTTTGCATATTATTTAAGCATCGGTTTTAATCACTATTATTTTGGAAATAAAATAGCACGCAATCAACCTAGAGACTAACGTCTCTTAGAACCCAAGAGACAGGCTTGATAATGGCAGTATTACTTCAATAAATCAAATACACACTATATGACCCTGAATAAAGAAGCAGATAGAGGTTGGGGATAAGGGGAATAAAAGTATGCTGAAATATACTCTGTTGAATACCAAACTCAGTAATATACCATCGAGGAAAAAATAACTGCGAATTTATGAAATTTATAATTTGTCCTATTTCTTTCATATTCCCAAAGTCAGTCATTTAGAAAATAACTTCTGGCCAGACTGCTGCATAATGACATTTAGGTCAACAATGGACTACATATACCTATGTTTAGACATATTTAGATATGCAAGTACTTACTATTGTGTTACAATTGCCTACAGTATTCAGCATAGTCACATGCTATTACCACATGCTATATAGCCTAGCACTATCTAGGTTTGTGTAAGTACACTCTTATGTTATCTGTACAGTGATGAAATCGCCCAGTGATGCAGTTTTCAGAATGTATCCCTGTTGTAATGCAATACATGACTGTATTTCTTTGCAATTAGACTAGAATAAAAGTATTCCAAAGCTCATAATTTAATGGGATAAATGTATTTTGCAATCAGACAAACTTAAGCCCAAATCTTATTATATATAAACTTGGACAAATTATCTATTTTCTGAAAGCCTTAATTTCTTGCATAAACTATGTAAATGGGGGTACCACTATCTTAAATATAAAACTTTTGTAAGCATTAAACTAAAATTATATTGCCTAGCACATAATTGGCATTAAAATGCTCTCTTTTAGGACAATAAAAATAATAAGTGTCTTATTTCAATGAAGTTCTAATGTAAAAGTATAAATATTAAGTAAACCATATCGTATTACTCTTCAATTAAGCTACTTCTTTTATTATTTCATTGTCATGCAAAATGACAGTAGTTCCATTATTTTACGTCTTTGGAAATACTCCTTTCTTCACTATTTCAGTTCAACATGCAAGAAACAGCACTTGTAAGTGTTTTATTTTAAAACTAACTGAATTTTCCCACAGAAATTTCTGGAAGATCTGCACCGATGTCAAAGTATGATGAAATTTTAAAAACAGACTTTGGATGTTATCACAGGCAATATACAGTTATTACATAACAGTTTTATGTTTTCAGGCATTCAATGGAATTTTTATTGAGCACATAATATGTACAAGGCAAGACATAAGGTAGGTCTGGAGTATATGGGCTAGTCTACATATTGGAGAAATACTGACCTTTATGCTGATAAAAACTTTGAGAAGGTTTTTACATATGTTAGGTTGAACTACATGAAAATGCCAATGTCTGACTGATTTTGAACTAAAAAACGGCAATTTTTATATGGCTCAACCTAATAGACTAAAGTAATGAACTATTAGTAACTAGCACTCAACAATACTAGTAATTGTATTTGGAATAAACATTTTATAATTATAAAAATAACTAAAAATTTATACTGTTTTCAAATTATATGTTTTTTATTTTACAAAAAAAATAACACTTGGTTTCGCAAGCGATAGTGGGACATTATAACCCATTACATCAAACAGACAACTTTCAAATAAGCCAATCTTTGTTCTTATCAGTGCCACCTAGGTAATAAATAAACCAGTCGTTCTTTTTTCATCATATATTTATGATAAAGTAACATATGGGAAGTAAGCCATAAATTACATGCCAGACTCGGTGAAAATACAAATATTAATTAGAATGCTACCCTATGAAGCTTATAATATGCTATAAGATATATAAATGATTATAACATGCGCTAGGAAGTTAAAAGCAGCCAAAGAAAATTTCTAAGAAATGTGGAATCAGGCCAGGCACAGTGGCTCATGCCTGTAATCCCAGCACTTTGGGAGGCCAAGGTGGGCAGATCACTTGAGGTCAGGAGTTCAAGACCAGCCTGGTTAACATGGTGAAACCCTGTCTCTACCACAAATATAAAAAATTAGCCAGGTATGGCGGCGCCCACTTGTATTCCCAGCTACTCAGGAAGCTGAGGCATGAGAATCATTTGAAACTGGGAGGTGGAAGCTCCAGTGAGCCAAGATTGCATCACTGCACTCCAGCCAGGGCGACAGAGTGAGACCCTGTCTCAAAAAAAAAAAAAAAAGAAAAAGAAAAAGTGGAATCAATTTTTGTTGAGGGAATCCAGAAAGGTTTCCTGGGTTATTATAATAAATAAGTTCGGCATAAGTCAAGGCTGGAGAATTTCTCATGTTAAGTGCTCTTTAAACAACAAGGAAAAAAAATAAAAACAAACTCCCACTAAAGAACACAGGGGCACTTTTGGAAGTAACTTGATTGTTGTGATGGTATCCCGTGTCCATACATATGTATACAAATATCCAAACTAATTGAAATGTGTAACTAAATATGTGTAACTTTTTTCTATTATCAATTAGATCTCAAAGGTTAAACAAACAAGACTGGAGAATTGGGGGCTGGGGAGACCTGGATGGACAATTTGGTATATCTATAGGTAGAAGCTTGGGGAACCCTTAAAGCTCATGCAAGATGCTAGAAAGAACCCCAAATTTTGATAAATACCTCGGTTTATCGCCTGCATATATAAACAGGAGACATGTCTTTTTTTTTTTTTTTTTTTTTTCTTTCTTTATTTTCCCTTTTCTTTCCTTCTCTCTCTTTTTTTTTTTGAGATGGAGTCTCACTCTGTCACCCAAGCTGGAGTACACTGGTGCAATCTCGGCTCACCTCTGCCTCCTGGGTTCAAGTGATTCTATAAACAGGAGACATGGGCAGGCACAGTGGCTCACGCCTGTAATCCCAGCACTTTGGGAGGCCCAGGCAGGCGTATCACTTGAGGTCAGGAGTTCGAGACCAGCTTGACCAACATGGCAAAACCTGTCTCTACTAGCAATACAAAAAAAAGTAGTCAGGCATAGTGGCATGCAACTGTAATCCCAGCTACACGGGAGGCAGGCTGAGGCAGGGGAGTCACTTGAACTTAGGTAGCAGAGGATGCAGTGAGCAGAGATTGTGCCACTGCACTTGAGGAACCTGGGTGACAGAGCAAGACTCCATCTCATAAAAAACCAAAACAACAACAAAAAAACCAAAAGGTATGTCTTTAATATGTCTTATCAAATCCTCAGAGATCATTCCAAAGGGGGGAAAAAAAACGATGCTGCTTAAAGCCACACTACCAAATAAGGAAATAGCAAGCTATACTATTTATGTAACAGGGTAACATAACTGCATCCCATGCCTCAGATCTTTGTACTGACAATAAAAACATGTTAATCATAAAAGGGATAATATGAAAATAATTATAGTATACACAGATATGAAATAAGAAAAGGAACAATGTGTAAATTATGGGCCAAAAGAAGATAAATGGCAATGAATGGGCAGCAAAGCAGAGTCCATTGTTTTAACAAATACTTACTGAGTATTTGCAGCAAAATATTTCAATGTAGTGTGTTTTGGGTACTGAAGATATGGTGATAACCAAGATAATGTCTCTGACTGCATGAAATTTATATTCTAATGCTGAAAACTGATGCCAAAAAAATTGATCACATAAATTGTAATTTAAGGTACTGGTAATACAATAAAGGGATAAGAGCCAGAGGTTGCTATTTATCTTAGAATGGCAGTGAAGAGCTTGCTGAGGTGGTAGTATCCAAGTAGATGACTTAATGAATGAGAAAGCCACAAAAGTGCTTGGAAGAATAGATACCCAGGCAAGGATATAGCAAGTGCAAAAGCCCTGAGGTAAGAGTGTGCTTGCTATGTTTAAGGGATAGAAAAGAAGCCAGTGTAGCTTGAGTGTAATGAGAGAGAAAGGTGTTTTAGAAGATGAGATCAGAAGCTATGGGTTTTCAGTCAGGGTAAGAACTTTGGATTTCGTTGTAAATATGAGGGAAAACCACTGGAGGGTTTTGAAGCAGGAGGGTGAAATTATCTGACAAATTTTAAAAGGACAGTTCCAATTATAACATGCAGGAGGGTAATACTTTCATCATGTAGAATCCAATAACCAGAGTTCTGTTAACAATTTTTAAGGCCAAACTGAATTAACCATCCCTGTCCTTAAATCTGCTCCCCCTCATGAATTCTCTGTCATTGTGAAGGGCACCATAATTTGTCAGACTGTCCACATAACCGATCTAAGAATAATCTTTGACTCTGCCTCCTTCCTCGTATCCAAGATACCAAAAGTATGACTTTATCTTCACTGTTTTCACTGCTATTACAAGAGAAAGGAAACTAGTTAGCCTGAACTACTACGAAAACCTATTAAACTTGCTGCTTGCATACATGGCCTTCTTTAATTAATTCTTTAAGGCTGAGCAGGATGGATGTGAACTTTCTAAACTTGAAATCTGATTGTGTATTTTCCCTGCTAAAAGTCTTTTGGCAGCTCCACCTATCTTGTAAGATAATCACAACTGCTTATTTCTGTGCAAACTACCATACAACCTGGTTTGTCTTCAAGTTATGTTATATCTCTCACCATGCCTGACCTACTTAAAACTCCACTGGTAGGGAAGGCAAAGAAGTACTATTGGAACCACCTGGAGGACTTTTCCCTAACAAAATATGTCTTTCTGGAGATTCAAATTTGTTTCCCTACGGCTTTTAATTGAAAATGACTGCTAGAGTTGACAACTCTTACTATTAGAAGTACATTCTACCTACCCTCAGATATGTTAGGTAAAAAATATGCTAAGAACTTGTGCTATAGCCACAGCAAATCACTTTCATTCCTTAGAACAAGCCAGGCTATTCCACAGCTCCTTACTATGTACATACTGCATTCAACCATACTGCCATCCCTGAAAAGTAATTTCTTATTAAATGACAGATCATCTTTCAAATATCATACTAAAACTTAAAAGATTTATTCTGGCAGTCAAATGATTCTTCTTCATTGTCAGTCAATGAAATCACTAGTCAGCCAAACAAATTACTATTACACACTGTAACTATTTACATGTAATATATCTCCTTTTAAGATAGTGAATCTCTTAAAAGCAGGGTATTATCTATTTAGTATCTACTATGTAATAAGGCAACATCTTTATTACACTTATACCCCAGAATCTGGCATAATGGCTGTCAAACTTTTACTTAAATCTTTAATGAATGTATAAATATTCCACATAATTTCAATTTATAATTTTCCCTAATCTAAAACGATATACTTTGACCCTCTGAAAAGTTTAAAGATGAAAAATGAAAACAGTTAAGGTGGACTCCAGAAAGAAATAACTGTCAGGCCTATCTCAGAAGACTATAGTAGTTGCAAATAGGCTTTAGACCTTCATTTGAGTCCTCCTCAAATTAATAAATCTCCTAATTAAAAATAAAAAGCTATGGAAAATTGACATACTTGTTTTAACAGGATGCTCACAGCCTTGTTCATTTTGGACCTGTGGTTGTTTTAGGTAATCTATTTGTTTTACTTTTGCTTTGTCTGTAACTCTGTTCAACTTAGAGCAGTGGTTTGTAATCTTTTGTGGATTAAAGAACACTTTGAGAATGAAGTGTAACCTACATCCCTTTCATTCACACAACTATAAACATACATAATAATCACTTTTCCCATAACTTCAAAGGGTTCATAAACCCCTCAAATTAATCCATCAACCCCAAATTTAAAAACTTTACTCCAAAGGGCAGTAGTTGGGTTAATTTAATTTAAAAATGCTCAGCATAATGTGCTAAATTCGAAGGTCCAGAATAAAGTATTTATTTTTTAAAAAATGGTCAAAATAACATTTTATAAAAATAAAAAAATCCCGAAAACTAAATAACAGCACAAAAAATAACTATCATCTGATAAGGAATGTACAGTTAGTGAAATAATATCCTATCAAATATCACATAAGTAAATAAAAACAAATACATTTCTCTAAAAGTAACAAAAAATTCTTTTACATCTAATTTTCATAATTGGCCTTAAAACATCTTATTTAGAAAAAGTATACATTTCTCTCTTTTCAGTATCTTCCCTAATTTCTTTTTTCTTTAAATAAGTTTTTAGACAGGGTTTGTTATATTGACAATGCTGGTTTCAAACTCCTGGCCTCAAGGAATCCTTCTGCCTCAGCCTCCCAGAGTCCTATGTATACAGGTATGAGCCACCAGGCCCAGCCTCAAATTTCATTTGTGGTGAGTAGCTATGATGCCTGACTAAGAAAAAAAATTTCCCTCTAATTTCACATTGTTTCTAAACAAAGAAAAGAAATACGTAAGAACTTTTATTATGAAATTATTTTAAAAAATCTATTAAAATATTAAAAAATTCATTTGCAAACATAAACATCTTTAAAATACAAGAGTTGAAAGTTAAAAGGTATATTTTATAATTTTACACCTTTCCAGAATTTTTGGAAATTATTAAAACTATAGAAACCTTAGGCTAAAGAGAACCTTGAGGATAATCTGATTTAGTGGTTCACAACATTTTTTTTTCTACATTATACCTAATAACAAGGACATATTCCTATTACTAAGAATTGCTCCCCCTAACACTGATTTTCAGTTAGGAGTTATATGCCCATACCAGATCCACAAGAATGCCCAAGTCTAGGCCAAGCAATTATTTATTGATGATGACAAACTGTCCCATCTTTTCATTTGCCCTCTCCCAAAAACCTGTATGTAGAAAATTCATTATGGACTAAATCCTTTTAAATAATTTCTTTTGAAATAATTTTAGCTTTATAGAAAAGTTGCAGATATGGAAAGGAAAGCTTGTGTGTATCCTTTACCCATAAGGTCAAATTTTTTATTAACTGGGTTTTGGTAGGAATAAACAATTTTTAAAATGTTACTTAAAAAAAAAGTTTCTAAACTTTTTTGTTCTTACTTTTAAATTCTGAGATCAAAATGATCTCAGAAGTCTTAATGTAGTGTTTAAACAGTGAAATTACCAGTTAAAAGCACAAAAATGTGAAAAACACAAAACTAAATATATCTCAAAAGGGGTATTTTTTAGTGCACAATAGCTTAAGAAAGCAAAATCACCGTATTCCACCTCAGCAGGAAACAAGCATGTCAGATAACTCAAATTTCCCCTGCTCCACATGTACCCAAATGACTGCAAAAGTGCCATGCCACCAGTACTGATGTTGGAGTTACAAATAAATTTTAATGAATAGATAAATTTATAACTACTGAATCTGCAAATAGTGATTGACTATATAGTTACGTTTATTTACTACACTTACCTTTGAAGATCCATTTGAATACATCTGTATCATATTTTCTGCACCTTGTTTTACTTTAAGTTCTATATCCAATTGTTTTTGTAGAGCCTTCAATCTATTGTTGCTAGTAGAACAACGAGGGTCACTATTTGGAGTATCTGGAGTCCTTGGGCAATCTGTACATAAAATATTGTTAAAATTACTTATTAGAATGAATTGCTGCTTAAAATTGGAAGTTAATATTTTTTAAATAAACGGCATTTTTCAAACTCTGAGATGAGCTTAAATGGATCTCCTTATGCTTATAGATAATACATGAATTCAACTAATTCATCCAAAAAAAATAAAGTATTTGAGTTACAAGACTAATTCCCAGGGTAGATTCCACTTAAAACATAAAATGATTATATCAAGTCTGAAACTCAATTAGATGACTGTCTGTGGTTTCTCCAACACGATTATTTTAAAATCAACTTGACTAGTCTATTCAACAATTAAACTAAATTTTCTACTATAACCTGATTAGCTAGAGAATAAAGCGTATTCAAACATGATACAAATTCAATTAGTAACTCTTTTTAAAGAGAACTAACGATACTTGAAATACTATGCTACCAATGCTTCAAAAATATTGATCCATTGATATCAAATTGATGCAAGGCAGAAGGAAGTTACGGAGGTACAAAAATTCAAGTCCATAGCGTCTCATAAAGGATACTGTGTTGATTCTATTTAAAAAAACAAAAATAAAACTTCACAGAATAAGTTAGAGAGGAGTCCTTTCTCAATGTTTTGGGATAGTTTCCATAGAAATGGTACCAGCCTTTGCACTACTGGTAGAATTTGGCTGTGAATTCATCTGGTCCTGGGCTTTTTTGGTTGGTTGGCTACTTATTACTGATTCAATTTTGGAGTTTGCTTTTTGTCTGTTCAGGGATTCTATTTCTTCCTCGTTGAGTCTTGGAAGGGTGTATGTGTCCAGGAATTCATCCATTTCTTCTAGATTTTCTAATTTATATGCATAGAGGTATTCATTATATTCTCTGAAACAACTGCAACAAAAGCAAAAACTGACAAATGGAATCTAATTAAATGAAAGAGCTTCTGTACAGCAAAAGAAACTATCAACAGAGTAAACAGACAACCTACAGAATGGGATAAAAAATATTTGCACAAAATACACATCTGACGAAGGTCTAATATTAGCATCCATGATGAACTTAAATTAACAAGAAAAAAATAACCCCACTGAAAAGTGGGCATAGGACATGAACAGATGCTTTTGAAAAGACATACATGTGGCCAACATGCACATGAAAAAAAGCTCAAAATCACTGATCATTAGAGAAATGCAAATCAAAATCACAATGAAATACTGTCTCACACAAGTCAGAATGGCTATTATCAAAAAGTCAAAAAAAAAACAAAAACAAAAAGAAAAAAAAAACAGATGCTAGCGAGGATGCAAAGAAAAAGCAATGCTGATACACTGTTGGTGGAAGTGTAAGTTAGTTCAACCATTGTGGAAGACAGTGTGGAGATTCCTCAAAGACCAAAAGACAGAAATACCATTATACCCAGCAATCCCATTTCTGGGTATATATCCAAAGGAATATAAATCATTCTGTCATAAAGACACATGCATGTGTATGTTCACTGCAGTACTAGTCCAACAACAAAGACATGGAATCAACCTAAATGTCGAGCACTGACAGACTGGATAAAGAAAATGTGGTATATATACACCACAGAATACTATGCAGCCGTTAAAAAAAAGAGAGAGAGACAGATCATGTCCTCTGCAGGAACATGGATGGAGCTAGAGGCCATTATCCTTAGCAAACTAATGCAGGAACACAAAACTAAATACCACATGTTCTTTCTTATAAGTGGGAGCTAAATGATGAGAACACATAGACATATAGAGGAGAACAACAGACACTGGGCCTGCTGGAATATGGAGGGTGGGAGGAAGGAAAGGAACATGAAAAACAACTACTGAGTACTAGGCTTAATACATGGGTGACAAAATAATCAGTACAATGAACCCCCATTACACAAGTTTACTTATATAACAAATCTTCACGTGTACCCCTAAACTTAAAAGTTAAATAAAAACGCATAATATTTTGCTTATACTTATAAATTTCTATGATTTTAGCAATGGGAATATCTGCAAATCTCTGTGTTAGTAAAGTCCTTAAAAATTCAAAACATGTGCCATTTAAAGATGAATTTCATAGAAATAAATTTGTCCTAGAATAAAAATGGAAACTATTAATGCACAAATCATTTATAAATCAATACCTACAGATTCTGAAAATTATAATTTTCCAAGTAAATAAATTTCATTTTGCAAAAATAAATGAATAAAACTTTAAAAAGGACCATCTATTATTCTGGATAATCCATTATTGTTAAAACACTTCTAATAATTCTACCATGAAACTAAAATTCTTCATATTTAAGTTTAGTATTTTGACTTTTTATCTACACTAAGTCCTGCTACTTCTAAAAAAGCTAGAAGACTAGGGTACTACCCTGGTTCAGGGAAAAGTAACTTGGTTATCACCAGAAAATGGCCTAAACTGCAAGTTACTTTACCTTTGCGCTTCAAGGTTTCCCACTCTCCTGCAATATAAGATGGTGTGACTAACCATTTTAATAAACGTATTTCATATTAAATTCTATATTCCCTTTTAAAAAATTCACTCATTCAAACACATGCAATTATAATTTGTTAATTAATATAAAAATACAGATACTAAGGCTGAGGCAGCAGAATCACTTAAGGCCAGGCGTTTGAGACCAGCCTGGGTAACAAAGTCAGACCCTATTTCTAATATAAATAGATAAATAAATAAAATAATAGAGATACTAGGCTAGGGTGTAAAACAACAGTGCTTTAGTTAATAATATTTGCGTAAACATGTGCATGTGTGCATATAAATCCTTAAAATAACATTTTGAGACAGATATTTTCCATATTTTATGTATCAGGGAACAGGCAAAGCCACACAATTAACAGAATTCAGTACAGGAAAGGTTTCTATTCTAACTTAATTCTCCAAATTACAAATGGGCTGCTCCAAAAAACTGACATAAAATGTAGGTTTTTCAAATCGACTCACAAAAGAGCAACTTAGTATATCTAGTACAGTGGTTAAAGGCTGCCCAGGTTTGAGTTTCAGTTTTGGTACTAAGATTCAGTACAAATCATGTAATACAGGGTAAGATACTTCACAGCTCTGTGGCTTATTTTCTTCATGTGTTAAATAGTGAAAACAGCATGTACCTCACAGGATACAGTGAGGATTAAATAAATTACATGTATAAACAGGTGTGGTGCATAGTAAATATGCAATAATTATTAACCAGCAGTGCTCACTGTAGAAAGTGTATCTCTGTTGAGTCCATAAATGAACTACGCATAATAACAATGACTGATCAGTTCAGATCTGGGAACACTTTAAATTTTTTTCTTTTTTCTTTTTTGTATAAATAAGAATCTTGTAAGAAATCTAAATTACACAGAATTTGGTATAGAGATTATAACACGCACTTTTTTTTTTTTTTAAAAGAACTGGAATGCATTGAGAATAGAAGACCCTTAGTTGAGACAGGTATGAAAATGTGTTGTCTGTAAAACAGTTGATGGTGTGTTTAGCCTAGGATGAGGAAAAATGATTCCTATCTAAACATTTAAATATTTGTCTATGAAAGCTGTAAACTTACTATCTCCCTATAAGACAGAGAATTAGAACGAATGAGTAAAAAAGTAGTAAAGGCATCAATTTTATCACAAGATATATTCCTTATGTTTTGGGTTATCTAACAATAAAATGGCTTGTCTTGTAATAAAGTCTCTTGTCTCTGGAAGCACTTATACAAAAGGTAGATTACAATTTGTTAGAGCTACTATATAATAAATTATTAAACATTACAACAGGTTATACTAAGACACTGAAATATCCATTGATCTGATAATCTGAACTTGTGAAAGTATTATAATACTACATAACACTGCTCTTAAGGAAAAGTATGTCCTCAGTTTTAATAAAGATGACGGGAACATAAGAAATAACACAATGGTTAAGAACCAGGGCTCTGAGATCAGAATGTCTGGGTTAAGATCCAGTGGTTGCTACTCACTGGTATGGACTTGATTATATACTTACTTAACATCTCTGTGCTACAGTTTCCTTAGCCACAAATTGAGGGTTACTGTGAAAATAAAGCCTATACAGTGCTTAGGTCAATGCTTAAAATGTAATAAGGTCTCAACAATATTAAAAGTCAGGGCTCAGCTAAGTAGCTGGTATTTCTGCTCATTTAATCTTCACAAGAACCCACAAAGGTTTGCAATATAACTTCATTTTACAAATAAAAAACCCTGCAACTTAGAGAATTTATTTGCAAAGGTGCTGGGATTATAGGCTGGAATTATACACTTTTGTGTATGCCACGGCAGAAATTTAACCTTAAATATGTTTTACTTTATAAAGTTCACTTTTCTTTTTTCCCATTTAGAAATTAGAGAAACACTTGTCATCCTTGGATTTCATCTATTTTCCCCTTTAACCTGCCTTCCCGCATGCTACTTTTCTTCTCTCCAGTTTTCTTCCTTGTTCATGATGGTAAATTTGAGCATTATACAACATAAGTTGCCAGTATATTTGTTAAGCTCTTTTCCTCATAGTGAAACATATTTTGAAAAAACAGAGACAAGGAGAAATCCCCACTCCCCATTAATACTCTCACCATTCAAAAAAAATGTTTTAACTCTATAAAACGGTAATTATTTTTCTAATCTAAAAACTGCTTTTACATTATAAGAAGCGATAAATCTACTCTTTTTTTTTTTTTTTTTTTGAGACGGAGTTTCGCTGTTGTTGCCCAGACTGGAGTGCAATGGCACGATCTCGGCTCACCGCAACCTCTGCCTGCTGGGTTCAAGCAATTCTCCTGCCTCAGCATCCCGAGTAGCTGGGACTACAGGCACGTACCATCATGCCCAGCTAATTTTTGTATTTTTAGTAGAGATGAGGTTTCACCTTGTTGACCAGGATGGTCTCGATCTCTTGACCTCGTGATCCACCCGCCTCGGCCTCCCAAAGTGCTGGGATTATAGGCGTGAGCCACCGCGCCCAGCAAATCTACTCTTAAGTACATACGGTGATGGCTAAAGGAACTAAACTCCATGATTACAACAAAAAACAAATTCCTATTTGCTGCATATATTGCTAATATTACTGAAAAACATTTTTTCGGGGATATTATAAGAAATTATGCATGCTTCTAACCTTCTAAACATTATTATACAATTCAAAATGTATATTATACAATTTAAATAAACTTGCTGTAATGTAGATCAAAGAGATTTTAGGCATGTCTAAGTTACAGTAAACAAAGCACTAGAGTTAAGATCATAAAGTCGAATCTTTACACATATTTAACCAATATAAATTGTTGTGCTTTATGATGGAAAGTAGACAAGACTAATTCTTCCACCTAAATATTTTTAATGGCCATGTCTACCAAATACAGTCCCAACTTCGCAGTTAGGCATTAAGGGTCTCATGCTAACCAGCTCCAAGCTAACTCTCTACTATTTTTCCTTGTCAAATTCTGTGTTCAAATCCTTTCTAATAAAACGTGATTGCTTTATACTATTGTTAGCTTAGGCATTGCTTTCTCCAGAAAACCTTCCCTAACCATTCTCTAGTCTAATATATCTTCAAGTATACTTTTGTCCCTCTGTTGAAATATGTACCACACAGTATTGTAATGATCTGTTTCATGTCTATTTTTCCTGAGACTGTAAGTATTCTGAGTGCTAAGATTTGTTCTTAACGATTTTAATGACTGAGTTTAATAGCAGATCAGACACAGAAAAATAGCAGATTAATACTGAAAAACAGCTAAGTTTTTTAAAAAGAGAAAGAGGTGAAAAATGAGATCTTAAGAGAGACACAGAGGAAAAAAATAAGCTCCAATATATCCTATGGTGTTTCAGAAGAAAAACAGTGATTTGAAGACAATATATAAAGGAATAATGACCATCAACTTTTAAGAACTAATAAAAATGCCAATCCATAGAGTCAAGATACCCAATCAACCCCAAGCACAAACATATAGGGAAAAAAGTCCACACTTGGACACATTATAGTAAAACTTCAGAATATCAAAGACAAAGTCTTCACAGCAGCTAGAGAAAGGGTACCTTCAAAGGAGTTACAACAGTTTTCAGCAACAACACTGAAAGCTGGAAGGTGAAATTATAGCTTCTTTATGTTAAAGGATAAAACTGCCTTCTTAGATTGTGATATGCTTTGGATCTGTGTCCCTGCCCCAATCTCATACTGAACTGGGATCCCCAATGTTGAACATGGGGCCTGGTGGGAGGTGACTGGATCATGGCAGTGAGTCTTTAATGAGTGGTTTAGCACCATCCCGTTGGTACTGTTCTCACATAGTGAGATCTCGTTGTTTAAAAGTGTGTAGTTCCCCGCACTCTCTTTCTTGCTCCTGATCCAACCAAGACAGACGTGTTTTTTCTCTTTCACCTTCCACCATGACTGAAAGTTTTCTGAGGCCTCCCCAGAAGCTAAGCAGATGCCCACATCATGCTTCCTGTACAGCCTATGGAACCATAAGCCAATTAAAACTCTTTTCTTTATAAATTACCTAGTCTCAGTTATTTCTTTACAGCAGTACGAGAATGAACTAAGATTGTATATACCCAGTGAAAATATCTTTCAACAATGAAGACAAAATAAAAATATTATCAAAGATTAAAAAGTTTTTCACAAACTCATTAAAAATTAATAAATGCTAAAGGATGTACTCTGGGAACAAGAAAAGTGATTCTAATTGTTGAGTCAAAAAAGAAATAATGAAGAAGAGATAAATGACTTACAAGTGAGTGATTTTAAAGGACCACTATATAAACCAATAAAAAAGTCATAAAGGGCTTTAAAAAAAATAGAATTACAATGGCAAAACTGCAATTACTTTTGTACCAACCTAGTAAGAACAGTAACATATAAGTTGGGTGTAGGCAAATGAAGTATTCTAAAGACTTCGAATTGTCCGAGAGAAAAACAGCAATTAAGACTATTGCCTTTGATAACTATGTATGATGCACTATCTAAATGAATCAACTTCCAAAACAATTGAATTTTTAATAACTGATTCCTTTAAACTGGTCAAAAAATGGCAAGAAAAGAAAAAGAGGGCCAGGCACGGTAGTTCATACCTGTAATCCCAGCACTTTGGGAGGCTGTGGCAGGCAGATCATGAGGTCAGGAGACTGAGACTATCCTGGCTAACACAGTAAAACCGCATCTCTACTAAAAATACCAAAAGTTAGCCAGGCACGGTGGCAAGTGCCTGTAGTCCCAGCTATTTGGGAGGCTGAGGCAAGAGAATCATTTGAACTCGGGAGGTGGAGGTTGCAGTGAGTCGAGACTGCACCACTGCACTTCAGCCTGGGTGACAGAGCAAGACTTCGTCTCAAAAAAAAAGAAAGAAAGAGAGAGAGAGAGAGAGAGAAAAGATTAAAGACACAAAATAAGACAGTAACTATAAACCCAAATATAATAGTAATCATTTATTTAGACTACATGATCCAGGTAAAACTCAGAGATTATTAGACTGGGCAAACACAAATGAATAAAATAAATCCAACTATATGCTATTTTAAGAAACATCTAAAACATGTTACAGAAAAGGTGAAAGTAAGGAAATGGAAGAAAGGTATTCCACACAATCACTAACCTCAACCCCCATGTGTAGGTGTTCAATTATGTGGCAACATAATAAAGAAAAAAACTGGCATTTTTTTTTTAAAAGCAAATCTGCATTCCACTAAATTTTAACACAGACAAAATTTATAAAATTTACAATTACAAATCACAAAGTTCAACTGGAAAAAAATTCACCATGAATGAGAAAAAAATTATAGGATTAGCCTGGCAAAGATTTCACTTATTGTATTTATCCTATACAGACTGTGAAATAAGTATTTAAATATGTAAAGCTAAATGCAATGGCTATCAACTGGGACAAGAGACTATAAAAAATACTAAAATTAAAGAACATCTAGCATGAAAAAGGATGTAATAACAAATTATAAACACAGTATGTGATAATGAGTAAGTTTGATATAGGTGAAGTGAACAATAGAGAAATGGAGATAGATCTGAAGAAATTTATATGCATCTACAGTTCCCAAAAAACTACACAGAAGGAATGCAGGAGGTACAACATTCAAAAGGACAGAGACTAACAACTTCCCATAATTATTGAAATACATAAATCTCAGATTTAGGAAACCCAACAAATCCCAAGCAGATCAAATGAAACAAAATGTAAACCATTATACTCCAAGTCCAGAATACTGAAGACAAAGAATATCTTAATAGAAGCTAGATGATCTACATGGCTTCAACCATGAGACTGGTGGCTATTTCCTCAACAACCATGAAATAATAGTTTTTAAGTGCTGAAAGAAAATAAATGTCAACTCAGAATTGTATACAAAGGGGAAATGTCTTTCTATAGTATCTACTGTACTTTAGAAGTACAAGAAAAGATCATTCTAGAAGTTAGGTGTGAGAAGCATGAAGAAATAATGAACAAAGAAACTAATCAGCATGTGGGTAATTATAAACCAACAATGACTATATAGAACAATAATGTTTAGATCTAATTTGTGGAAATGAAGTTAAAATGGTATAAACAGAACATAGCCAACAATAACATGTAAGTAGAATAGACCATTCTAAGTTTATTTTATAGTATAGAAAGGTGATTTGCCATTCAATAAGCTAATAGACAAACAGAAACTATGCAAGATATTTTGGACACAGGGAATTTAATACAGGGAACTGGTTATATCATATATAGCCAAGTACTGTGCGAGGGACAACCCTGTGTATAGGTAGCAAAATTCCTCTTCTCAAAGAGATTAGAGTCAGGTGTCTGTGTGTGTGTGGGTGTGTGTGTGTATGTGTGTAAATATATATGTTTATATAAAGGTATACCTTGTATGCACCTGTATGTATATATATATGTGTGTCTATGCATACTAGCATGTATATAAGAACATTTTCAAACATACTGCAAAGTTTAATTTTACAGTAGGCACCCATATACCCATCACCTAGATTTAGCTAATCTACACACACACACACACACACACACACACACACACACACACGCGCACACACACACGAGTATAGAGAGGTAAAAAGAGAGGTAAAAAAGAGAAAACAGTACAGGAGAAAACAATTAGAGCTGGCATTAGTAGAAGAAAAAGTTGAAATAATAGAGGCAGACGCCAGACCATTTGAAAGGCATCTCTACCATATGCAAATTTGTATTGTATTCTGCAGCAAATGAAGAATGACTGAAAAGGTTAAATCAAGAAAATAACAACTGAATCTGAATAGTAGATTTTAAAAAGTGCTGGTAGCAATGTTCACATTGAATTAAAGAAATACTAGACTTGTAGGCTATGGCAATAAAGACGGAGAAGAGATACAGATATGAGACCTGTTATCAGAGGTATACTCTATAAGGCTTGGTGACTTACAAACTTACAATGAAGGTTGAAAGTGGGGAAAAAAAGTTTTAAAAAGTCAGGTTTTAGTTACAGATTACTGGAATCATGCCATGAACAGGGCAGAAGATAGTGTTGCAGGAAAAGAAGAGTTCAATTTTAGACGTAAGAGCTAAAGCCAACAGGGCATCCAGGTAATATCCACAAGAGTGGCTACAAATGATCAGATGAAGCCCAGCAAACACACCCTAGCTAGAGATGTAACTTTGGAAGTAACCAGAAAATTGGACATGATTAAAATGTGCCTAGGGATAAGATTTCTCAAGGCCAGAATAAAGAGTAAAAACTGAATTCGTTAGATACCCTCAAAACGTGTAGAGCAATAAATCGTTGTTTCTGGTGCTTTTAGTATTTTCTCTAAAACCACAACTGAGCAGTTGGCTTACAAGATGAGAGTTCTAGAACACAGGAGCAATACAGATCCTTCTTAGAGGACTTCTGACTACTTAAGGTCTAGCCTTACCCTGGTTCCTTGATTGTCTTAGAGATTAGGAATATGGTTCAACTCTTGAGTCTTTACTTCCCAGACCCAGGAAAGCCTCTTCAGATTTTATTTTACATCCAAATGGGGTCTCATGTTCAGACACAGATGGCCTTGGATGCCTCATGCTTGACCTTTTCCTCAAGCTATCAAAATACTGTGTTCACAAAACACACTCGAGAAAGTACAAATTGTCTGTCCCTCTCATTCTGTCAATCAGAAAAACAAGGTCTGAACAGGTTCCAAGTGGTATATATCACACAACCACGTAATAGTGCGGGTGGATGACATCTCAGATAATATAAACTTTGGTCTTTATTTTATAGCAAGCTGACTCTCTATGCCCAATATTCATAAAGTGGTACTTGTATAGCCAGGATGCCTGCTTATGAAACACTGTTTACTACATTAAACAATTAAAGAGGAAATCTATTAATAGTTGAAATAAACTTAGCCAAATCTAAATTAATAAGGTTAAGATTATACAAAATCACTAGCTTACTGTTTACCCATATTATTGACATACTTCTTCTAATAAGTCTCTAAGTTACTATTTTGGTTTTCACTTGATACTTACAAATTGCTTTTTAAAAAATAAACTGCTCCATAATCTTGCCATGTGTTATAGTTATGTTAACTTTATACTTCCCCTAAAGTCCAACTTTCTTGATTAAACAAAGATGCTTACCTTGTATAGCTGCTCACATTGTAATGAATGCTCAATTATTAAAGGATACTTAATTGGTTATTTTATATACTCAGAATGCCCCTTGTCATGTATCACCAACTGAATTAATTTTGGTTATTTTATAACTAAAACAATCTCTGGTTTAAGTTTTCTTAATGTTACAAAAATAGGCAGGAGTAAGACTGTTAATTAGAATAATTAAGGTAAAACAAGCAACCTAGATATTAAAAATTGCAGAACTGCCTCTATCTGTAATATCTTAATGTTTGAAAACTGCACCTATCATCTCCTAGTAGAGAAGACTTCTACATTCTGTACATAACTTTGTACCGAGGGCATGCACAGTTCTTTCACAAATTCTCCTTGAAATGGTGCTGCTTGCTCTATTTTTCTTCTTTCCTCTCTCTATGACAATAATGTCTACTAACTACTACTACATACCTGTTAGACTGGTTAAAAAAATATATGAACAATACCAAGTTCTGGAGAGAATGTGGAATAACTAGAGCTCTCATTCACTGCTGGTAGGAATGAAAAATATCACTACTCTAGAATATATTTGGTAGCTTCTTTCCTTTTTTTTTTTGTTTTGTTTTAACGACAGAGTCTTGCTCTGTTGCCCAGGGTGGAGTGCAGTGACATGATCACAGCTCAACGTAGCCTCAAACTCTCAGGCTCAAGTAATCCACCCACCTTAGCTTCCCAAGTAGCTGGGATTACCAGTGCACACCATCATACTTGGCTAATTTTTAAATTTTTCATGGAGATGAAAACTATGTTGCACAGGTTGGTCTCAAACCACTGAGCTCAAACAACTGCCCCACCTTCACCTCCCAAAGTGCTGGGATTAAAGACATGAGCCACTGTGCCCAGCCATCTTCTTATAATGTTAAACGTACACTACCAGAGGACTCAGCAATCCTACTCTTCAGTATTTACCAAAGCGAACTGAAAACTTTGTTCACACAAAAACCTGTATATGAATACGTACAGCAGCTTTACTGATAACTGCCAAAAACTGGAAAACTAAGCTAATGTTCTTGGTGAATGGATAAATTATAGTACATTTATACAATAAACTATTACTCAGGAATAAAAAAAATGAACTACTGATATACATAACTTGAAAGAGTCTCAAAGGTAATACGTGGAAAGAAAGAAGTCTCAAACACTTACATACTTTATAATTCTATGTACATAACATTCTTCAAAAGAAAGCTACAAAGAACAGATCAGTGGTTGTCAGGGACTACAGAGGTAAGGGTGTGACTAAAAAGATAAAACATGAAGGAGATTTATAGGGCAGTGGCACTATTCCTTTTTCTGAATATGGTGGCAGTTAGATGAATTTATCTTAAAATTCATGGAATAATACACTAAAAATATATATACCAATTTATTATATATTAACCTTTTTTTAAAAAAATTATAAAAAGGATTCAAGTATTAGGGAATCTGTGAATTTAATCTCATTATTTTAAAGACAAGAAAACAAATCCAGGAGTGCGAAAGAGCGACTTACTATACTAACGGTCACACTATTTAAGTGGGGAGGACAACAGTAAAAAAGAAAATTAAATCTTCCCTTCTATTCATCAAAGACCATCAACTGTTCTTTAGTCGTGAGAAAAGTTCCCTCAATACAGATATATTCTAGGAATTTAGAAGTATTTGCTAAGATTGGCCAGGTGTGGTGGCTCATGCCTGTAATCCCAGCACTCTGGAAGGGCGAGGAGGGTGAATCACCTGAGGTCGGGAGTTCGAGACCAGCCTGATCAACAAGGAGAAACCCTGTCTCTACTAAAAATACAAAATTAGCTGGGCATGGTGGCACATGCCTGTAATCCCAACTACTCGGGAGGCTGAGGCAGGAGAATCACTTGAATCTGAGAGGCAGAGGTTGCAGTGAGCCAAGAATGTGCCACTGTACTCCAGCCTGGGCAACAAGAGCAAAACTCCGTCTCAAAAAAAAAAAAAAAAAAATTTGCCAAGATTAACCCCACAAAATTTCAGTACTGTTAGGTATACTATGTTACTAAATCAATATTTCCCTTCTGAGTATTTCAGACATTAAAGAAAACATTCACCAAATTAATAAGTAAAAACCAATTTAAGTTTGGTGGAGTTTGAGAAGAATCGTACAAGAAAAGAAAATAAGATAAAAATAGGAACTATACACTACCCAAATTATTACCTATATTTAATAAAATATAAAAAATGTTCTGATACTCTACTTCAGTGATGATATATTTAAAACCAAGATTCAGGAAACTGGCTCTTTCCCAAAAGTGTGTCAGGTTCCAACTAAGGCTTAGATTACCACTCCATTTTACAGAGATCAGTAATCTTTTTCATAAAGTAGATTCAGCCTCAGCTAACCATCACTGTAATTTCCACATAGGATGACAATAATATCCCATAAGACTATATTTTTTTCGAATCAATCAATAATATATATATTTATGGGGTACAATATGATGTTTCATTACATTTATACATTGTAGAAAAATCAAATTAGGCTAAGATATCTATTACCTCAAATATTTATCATTTCTTCACAGAGAGATTTAACACCCTCTCTTTTAGCTATTTTGAAATATACAATACATTGCTATTAACTATAGTCACCATGCTGTGTAACAGATCACCAGAACTTATGCCTCCTAACTATAACTTTTTAACCTGTGACCAACATCTTCCTCTTTCCCATTTTCCCATCTTCTACCTCCCCAGCTCAAGCATTTGGTAATCAGCATTCTCTTCTACTTCTATGAATTTCACTTTTTAAGATTCCATACATAAGTGAAATAATTAGCTAGCTGTCTTTCTGTGTCTGGTTTATTTCATTTAGCATACTGTACTCCATGTTGCAAATGACAGAATTTCCTACATCTTTAAGGCTGAATAGTATTGCACTGTTTATATATCATGTTTTAAAAATACATTTGTCTGTTGATGAGCACTTCAATTGTTTAGATACCATGGCTATTTAATGCTGGAATGAACATAGGAGTACAGATATCTCTTTGATATGCTGATTTCAATTTCTTTGAATATATAACCAGAAGAGGAATTGCTGTATTGTATGGTAATTCTATTTTTAGAATAGGAACCTCAGGAACCTCCCCACTGTTTTTCAAAGTGGCCATACTAATTTTACAATACCACCAACAGTGTACAAGGGTTCCCTCTTCTTGACAACACTTATCTTCCATTTTTTTTGATAACAGCCAATCTAATAGACATGAGGTAGTATCTCACGGTGGTTTTAATTTGCATTTCTCTGATGGTTAGAGATGCTGATCATTTTTTCATATTATCTGTTGGCCACTTGTATGCCTTCTTTTGATAAATGTCTACTCAGGTCCTTTGTCCATTTTTAAATAAGATTATTTCTTTTCAACAAACCTGACAAAAACAAGCAATGGGGAAAGGATTCCTTGTTCAATAAATGGTGTTGGGAAAAATGGCTAGCCATATGCAGAAAGCTGAAATTGGACCCCTTCCATACACCTCGCACAAAAATTAACTCAAGATGGATTAAAGATTTAAACATAAAACCTAACACCATAAAAACCCTAGAAGAAAACCTAGGCAATACCATTCAGGACATAGGCATAGGTAAGGACTTCATGACTAAAACATCAAAAGCAACGGCAACAAAAGCCAAAATAGACAAATGGGATCTAATTAAACTTAAGAGCTTCTGCACAGCAAAAGAAACAATCATTAGAGTTAACTGGCAACCAACAGAATGGGAAAAAATTTTTGCAAGCTACCCATCTGACAAAGGGCTAATATCCAGAATCCACAAAGAACTACAACAAATTTACAAGAAAAAAACAAGCCCCCATCAAAAAGTGGGCAAAGGATATGAACAGACACTTTTAAAAAGACATTTACGTGGCCAACAAGCATATGAAAAAATGCTCATCACTGGTCATTAGAGAAATACAAATCAAAACCACACTGAGATACTATCTCATGCCAGTTAGAATGGTGATCATTAAAAAATCTGGAGACAACAGATGCTGGAGAGGATGTGGAGAAATAGGAACACTTTTACACTGCTGGTGGAAGTATAAATTAGTTCAACCATTGTGGAAGACAGTGTGGTGATTCCTCAAGGATCTAGAAATGGAAATACCATTTGACCCAGCAATTCCATTACTGGATATATACCCAAAGGATTATAAATTGTTCTATTATAAAGACACATGCACAAGTGTGTTCACTGAAGTACTATTTATGATAGTGAAGACTTAGAAGCAACCCAAATGCCCATCAATGCTAGACTGGATAAAGAAAATGTGGCACATATACACCATGGAATACTATGCAGCCATAAAAACATATGAGTTCATGTGCTTTGCAGAGACATGGATGAAGCTAGAAACCATCATTCTCAGCAAACTGACACAGAACAGAAAAACTAACCACATATTCTCACTTGTAAGTGGGTGTTGAACAATGAGAACACACGGTCACAGATAAGGGAACATCACACACACTGGGGCCTGTTGGGGGGTAGGAGAACTAGGGGAGGGATAGCAGGGGGTGAGGGGAATGGGGAGGGATAACATTAGGAGAAATATCTAATGTAGGTTATGGGGGAATGGATGCAGCAAACCGCCATGGCACGTGTATACCTATGTAACAATCCTGCACGATCTGCAATTAAGTATAATTTAAAAAAAGAAAAATAAACAATGGGGAAAAAAAGATTATTTCTTTTCCTTGAATTCAGTAGTTTGAGGTCCTTATTGACCCCTTATCCAATACATGACTTACAAATATTTTCTCCCATTCTTTGGGTTGTCTCTTCACTCTTAATTGTTTCCTTTGCTGTGCAGAAGTTTCTAGTTTGATACAAATCCATTTACCTATTTTTGCTTTGGTTGCCTCTGCTTTTATCCAAGAAATCACTGCCTAGACCAATATCATATAGCTTTCCCTCTATATTTTCTTCTAGCAGTTTTACAGTTTCAGGACTGACATTTAAGTCTTATAAATGCATAAGGTAAAGATAAAGGTATAAGGTATAAAGGTATTACATATAAGGGTAAGATAAAGGTCCATCTTTATTCTTCTGCATGTAGACAACCAGTTTTCCCAATACCATTTATTGAAGACTGTCCATTCCCCATCATGTGTTCTTGGCCGCTTTATTAAAAAAAAAAAAAAAAAAAAAATCAAATGACTTGAATTTTGTGGGTTTATTTCTCGGCTCACCATTCTATCCATTGGTTAATGAGTCTATTTGCATGTCATTATCATGCTGTTTCGATTACTATAGCTTTGCAATATTATGTAATCTGGTAGTGTGATGCTTCTAGTTTTGTTCTTTTTGCTCAAGGTGGCAACAGGGTCTTTCAAGATTCCATATAAATTTTAGAATTTTTTGTATTTCTGTGAAGAATTACATTGAATCTGTAGATTACATTGGGAAGTATGGACATTTTAACAATATTAATTCTCCCAATTCATGAACACAAGGGATTTTTCCATTTATTTGTACCATCCTCAATTTCTTTCATCAATGTTTTATAGTTTTCTACACAGAGATCTTTCACCTCTTGGTTAAATTTACTAAGTATGTTTTATACTATTAAAGAGATTATTTTCTTTTGTTCAGATATTATATAGTCAGTATATAGAAATGATATTGACTTTTGTATGTTGAGTTTGTATCCAGCAACTTGACTGAATTCCTTTATTAGTTCTAACAGCTTTATGGTGGAAATCTTCAGGATTTTATATATATAAGATTGTGTTGTTGGCAAACAGATAATTTTACTTCTTCCTTTCCTATTTGTGTATCTTTTATTTCTTTTTCTTGCCTAAGTGCTCTAGCTAGAGCTTAGAGTACTATGCTGAACAGGAGTGGTGAGAGTGGACATCCTGATCTTGTTCGTGATCTTGGAAAAAAAGCTTTCAGCTTTTTACCATTAAGTACAGTGTTAGTTTTGTGCTTGTCATATATAGACCTTCTTGTGTTGAGAAATATTTCTTCTATACCTAATTTGTTCATAGAATTTTTAGCACAAAACCATGTTGAATTTTCTCAAATGCTTTTTCTGCTCCTATGGGGATAGTCTTATGAGCAAAAATCCTATGATCATCTTTAAAGTATACAGAAGATGTACAAGAAGCTGAGAGTATCACGGCATGATAAGAAAATAAAAAATTCATTTCCTACTACTCTTAAGAATAAGTGAACACATTTATTTTATAAATAACATTCTCAAACAATCAGACCGTGGCATTACAATAAGGAGAATTTCAGAGTTTCACAGTTTAAGAGTTCAGCAAATAAAAACCCTTATTTTACAAACAAGAAACTGAAAATTCAAAGAGATCATTATTACAGAGGTGAATTAAGAACAAGTCCCCTAACTACTTAGACAGTAATCATTTAAACAGTGCAAACTTAAATTGTGTCCCTCTTTTAGTCATTTGTTCTGCTTACTAAGCTTATATACCCACAAAACAACAGGAATTAAACACCTCTGTTATAAATCCACTCATACCTTCTAGAACTGAAAGCAAAGCACAGTGTCCTTGAATCTTCTTGCCAGATCTAACCTAAAATAAATTCCTGTGTTTACCTTAATGTGCGAGGTAAAACATCTAAAATTTTATGGCAAACTGACCTAAAATTAATGATATTAATTTTAATTCTCTATGTTGTAGTTGTTGCTTTTTACATTGTCAAGTTAGTAAAATGGGAAAAAGAGAAAATAACATTACCAAGTTGTGTGAATATGCCATTTGCAAAGAGAATATTTTTAAAAATAAAACAAACATGTGACCAACTTACCAAGTTTTTTTTTTTTTTTTTTTTGGGGGGACAGAGTTTCGCTCTTGTTACCCAGGCTGGAGTGCAATGGCACGATCTCGGCTCACCGCAACCTCCGCCTCCTGGGTTCAGGCAATTCTCCTGCCTCAGCCTCCTGAGTAGCTGGGACTACAGGCACGCGCCACCATGCCCAGCTAATTTTTTGTAGTTTTAGTAGAGACGGGGTTTCACCGTGTTGACCAGGATGGTCTCGATCTCTTGACCTCGTGATCCACCCGCCTCGGCCTCCCAAAGTGCTGGGATTACAGGCTTGAGCCACCGCGCCCGGCCCTTACCAAGTTTATACTAAACAAACTGAAGTATTAAGAAGTTACAGTAGAAAGTTATATTTCATATAATATCTGCCCTCCAATTATTTGAAATGTCAGTATTAAAAATGGTCAGTATAAAATGTTTCTGGTTTTATCATAAAACTTTTATTTAAGTCTTCATTTTCTAAGTTATTTAATGTTTCAAGTGTCATAATAATTAGGTTTTGATACTAATTGTAAGGAATAATCTAAGATGTGGATTTGCTGGATGTTTTTCTATTTTGAGATATAAAATGCATAAGTAAACATCTACTATGTTTCAGTTTCTGTAATAAGCCTTGAAAACAGATGAATGAAAACATGTCCCTTCCCTCAAGGAGGACAGTTTAGTAAGTGATATAAACATGTACAGAAATACAATGCAACAATGAATGGACAAAGAAGCACAGAGAAGATAAAGCAGAGAATGTCATGGAAGGTTTCATGGTAACACCTAAAAATTGGTTTTTAAGGGTGATGAGGAATTTGATAGGACTTAAAGGAGGTAATTTCTTTATATAAAACACTAGGAAAGATAAGCTCAATCTAAAGTGATAGAAGGTAGACCAGTGAGTTCCTATGGCAAGGGTTGGTGATCATGGGTTAGCTGGGAAGGAATATAAGAGAACCACTGAAGTAATGAAAATGTTCTGGATCAATTGTAGAGATGGTTAGCTGGGTGCGCACACACATTTGTTAAAAATCATCAAATAATGTACTTAAAATATGTGCATTTTGTCATATGTAATTTATGCTTCAATAAACTTTTTTTTTTTTTTTTAAAGACAGAATCTCTCTTTGTTGCCCAAGCTGGAGTGCAGTGAAGCAATCTTGGCTCAACACAACTTCTGCTTCCTGGGCTCAGGTGATTTTCATGCTTCAGCCTCCCAAGTAGCTGGGACAACAGGCACATACCACCATGCCCAACTAATTTTTGTATTTTTGGTAGAGACAGGGTTTCACCATGTTGGCCAGGCTAGTCTTGAACTGCTGGCCTCAAGTGATCCACTTGCCTCACTCAGCCTCCCAAAGTGTTAGAATTACAGGCGTGAGCCACTGTACCAGGCCACAATAAAGTTAACTTTTATAAGGGGAATTGGGAAACCAAATGGGCTCCTTGTGTTGATAAAACTCTTCTATATCCCAGTGAATCACAAAGTAGTTATCAGAGTTCTGTGAGGAGGGAAATTTCTCTACATAAACAGAGTTTAAAGCTCCAATGCTGTTTCTTATTTTAGACCACTCCTAAAGATGTAAAAAAAAAAAAAAATGTAGAGTTTGGCAGAGTTCCCATGGAACAGGCTATTTCTAAGGTTATATGATATCACAAAAACAGCATTTTTGTCATACATTATTTCCATTTATAATGTAATTATTGAATGTGTAAGAATACTGATGAAGAGCTGAAGGGTTCTTTTTAACTAGATTGTTAGAAAATTAATTTGTATCTTTGGGATTATTTCAGTCTAAAATTAGAAAGTGGGTTTCCTATTCTTTCTTTCATTTATTCTTCCTATTATTTCTCTACACAGACAGCCTCCAAATAAAAGCCCTAACTCCCAGATGTTGAAAGGGATGTACACAAGTTTTAACAAGAACTCTAAATATCAGAAGTGTTTTCTGCAACTTTTGAGATGGTAAAACTTCAAGGTTCTTAGCCAAATTTATAAATTTTCTTAATCAAAATTTAAATGACCTATATCTATTATTTATGAGCTAATGACACAGGTTCTTCTAAATTTTCTACCATGCTATAGGTGTATTACTCTACACACTCTCACGTTCCTTTTGTTTGCAAATGAAAAAAATCGATGGTTACAGAGATTGATAATGTCTTGAGACCTTGGCTCAAGACATTATTGCAAGGGTAAGACCAAATGTATCTTATATGCGTTTTTGTATAAAAAGTTATAGAAAGACTATACATACTGATGGGTGAATATTGGCACAAATATAGAATTTTTTATCTGGAAGGATATACAACAAAAAGTAATGTTACTTTTAAGGAGACAGTCCAAGAAAAGAAAGAGGTGGTTCTTCAATTTTTACTTTCTGTACCATTAAAAAAATTCCAACATAAATATTTATTAATTCTATTGTTTAAAAAGTATGCTTTTACGTTGAAATCATGGGTTATATTTTCCTCTTATTTTCTAAACTTAATATAAAAGTAATGTGCTTTTTTTTCTATTATTTTTCTCTTTTTTCAACAATATGCCTGGTAGTTTGTTAATTCAGTTGCTTAGAGCACACAAAAAAAGGTCATAGGTTTGATTGAATACATTTGCAAAGAATAAAACTATCTCTTGTTCAAAGAACACATTTTTAAATTTTAAAAAGTCAGCTGGCAAACTTGTGCTGTTGATTACAGGATGAATTAGGTAAGAGCATGTGATTGACTCAATACAAAACATTAATACAAGAGAATCACTCTAATGTCTTACTGAGAGTAAGAGAGAATATATTAGGGTGATTAAATTCTAAGTAAATATTCCAATTTTCATACCTATCAACTTCTGCCCTTCTGAAGAGAATATAAGACCTTAATTAAAAAAGAAAAGTCTCTGTACTTTCAGAAAATTAATAACTATACATGTCCCAAAACTTACTATTTTCTAAAAAATACATTTTTAAATTAATATACCACATAAACATCAAATAAAGCTCTACTATACCTGTAACGTCTTCCGGATCTGACACAACAATATGTGCATTTAATTCCTGTAGCTTGTGATGTAGTTCTTCTAATTTTTTATTTGATTTTTTCAAAATGGTGTCTACATAAGCCAAACTTTTTTTATCTGTTGTGACTTTCCTCAGATTTTCAGCTCCTTCTTTGATTTTCAGTTCTTTTCTTATTTCTCTCTTAATTCGATCCTTGATATCATCCAATTTCTGTTGCACCACTGTATCTGAAAAGTCTAATTTCTGAACAGCACTCACATTCTCAGAAAATGGAAGACTTCGGGAATCCCCCTACAGAAAAAATGAACAAATGTGGGAGTTTAGGAGAGTTGGCTTCTCAGTAAATATGCAGTGTTTTCAGCCTAAGAGAGTCTTTCTTGATTACATTAGATTTAACTATATTTAATTATCTCCTTAATAAGCAAGAGAACAGTTAAGTCAATAACTATTTATTGACTTTTATTATAACCATACAAATTCAAGAACTCTCGCCACTCACTAAGCAGCATTACTTGACAAATACATTTACCTTAAAATAAAGTGAACACGACACATCTACACACAAAGGCTGTGTGTAAATATAGTGGATTTTGATATCTTAGGAACCCAGGTTAGATCCCAACCCCTACACTGTGAACCTTGGGCAAGTTATTTAACTTTTCAAATATTCAGTTTTAACAGTCCACAAAAATCTAAATAATAGTAGCCACCTTTGAGAAATATTGTGATAATTCACAAATATTGTAAATGAAGTTCTAAATACAAGTACTGGCTCACCGTTATCACTTAATAAATGAAAAGTATTATTAAATTCTATAGGTAAACACTGAAAGTCCAGATTTCATCATTACACAATATATTCATGTAACAAAACTGTACTTGTATCCCTTAAATTTATAGAAATAAAAAAATTCTATAGGTGAGTAATTTTATCTTCTGTAAGAAACTCTTTTTTCCCTCACCCATGGACCCATGTCACAGAAAGAAACTTCTTAAAAATAAATGAATATTGGCAAAATAGATACCCTTATTACCACTTTTTAGTTAATGAATTAAATGTACCAGGGTTTGGGAAAACTATATTCAGAACTCCATTTATACAGTTGTCCTTTGATATGCGTGGAAGACTGGTTCCAGGATCCCACATATATCACAATCTACAGATGCCCAAGTTGCTTATATAAAATGGTCTACTATTTGCATATATCCTAAATACACACCCCATACTTTAAATAATCTCTATGTATAATACCCAATACACGTGGCATGTAAAAGTTGCCATGCTGAATTATTTGTGTTATTTTTTGTTTTTTCCCTAATATTTTCAATCTGTAGTTGACTGAATCTGAAGATACACAATCCACTCATATGGATAGCCAACTGTATATTTCAAGGCTAAGTACTCCATCTGGTAATGTGGCTAACTCACTACTAAAGCATCATTATTTAAAAACACCTCTAAATTGTGTCCTATTAATGAAAGCTAAGACAATACACAATACAGTCATCTCAAAATGAAAATCCAATCAGTTAAGCACATCTAATCTACATTTACAACAGCCAAAGTTATGTTACACCTATTTATTTATCATTTGCTATTTCAAAGTACATTACTATAAATACTATTGGATTTACAATGTTTAAATTCTGAAACACAAAAAACCACAGGTAATGGTTACCTCTGGGAAGTAGACTTGAGTTTAAAGGGCATGGAAAAGAAAAAGACATATTTCACTGTGCAGCTGTTTTGCACCTTTGAATCACAGACCTAATTAATTCAAAGATTTTCTCTAATATTTTGAGAATTCCTCACACTCACATAAACGAGTTGGTACAAATACTTTTTTTTTTTTTTTTTTTTTTTGAGACAGAGTTTCACTCATGTTACCCAGGCTGGAGTGCAGTGGTGCGATCTCGGCTCACCGCAACCTCCGCCTCCTGGGTTCACGCAATTCTCCTGCCTCAGTCTCCTGAGTAGCTGGGATTACAGGCACGCACCACCATGCCCAGCTAATTTTTTGTATTTTTAGTAGAGATGGGGTTTCACCATGTTGACCAGGATGGTCTTAATCTCTTGACCTCGTGATCCACCCGCCTCGGCCTCCCAAAGGGCTGGGATTACAGGCTTGAGCCACCGCGCTCGGCCGGTACAAATACTTTTTACCTTAATTCTTAATTACTAAAAAGTATGTATTATGCAAAATAGTGAAAAGGGTGAGCTAATGGGTGACGTGGGATCTAGTCGCCCCTTAGCTCACCTTAATTTACCCTGTGCCTGCAGGTATATTATGTAAAACATGAAGTAGTGATTTCTATAAATGTTTCCCCCGCTCTCTCTCTCTTTTTTGTTTTCTTTTTTGGTAGAGATGGGATTTTGCCATGTTGCCCAGGCTGATCTGAAACTCCTGGCCTAAGTGATCCTCCCACTTTGACCTCCCAAAGTGCTGGGATTACTGGCATGAACCACAGTACACAGCTAAGAATTCCTTTGAAACTCCAACAAAAATACAGCACAAAGACAATTTCATGTTGTTGTGTATAATTTCCAGGTTCCATGGATCTTAAGAATTCCTAAAGTAGGTAATCTACACCCTTTAGTTTTATATTTCTGATCTGTCACTATAGATATAAACTATGATCTTCAACCTGGGGCAAAATATTTTCTAAATTTTTCAGTATTTATAATGGAATGTTAAGTCCTACCATCCACTTGGTTTCCAAAGTTTATGTGTCTACCCTTGGCTAGTTGTCAAAAACACCAGCTCATATCTATTGTCAAAGAACAAAATCCCAAATTCCTATTACCTAGTTTCAGGTGAAGTAGACTGAGACAAAAAAATGATTAGATAAAAAATAGTTTAAGCTAGTTCCACTCCTCCAAACATTACTGTTTTAATCCTTACACATTTATAAGAAAATAATTTATGAACTGATTTTACAAATTTGTTCTTTAATATTATGTACAAAGCCAGGGGTCTCCAAAATTTCTTTGTTCATGGTACTCTTAATATCTCAGGAAATTATTCCTTATTCCTCACAGGCTAAAAGAAATACCTAACGGTTTCATTTATTAAGCAGTAAGGTCCAAATAGCTTGACAAATATTTGTGTTTTAACAACTTAGTAGTCATTCAAAATAAGTATACATATAAATTAGGCCGGGCACGGTGGCTCACGCCTGTAATCCCAGCACTCTGAGAGGCCAATGCGGACAAATCACCCGAGGTCAGGAGTTCGAGACCAGCCTAACCAACATGGAGAAACCCTGTCTCTACTAAAAATACAAAATTAGCTGGGTGTGGTGGCACATGCCTGTAATCCCAGCTACTCGGGAAGCTGAGGCAAGAGAATAGCTTGAACCCAGGAGGCAGAGGTTGTGGGTGAGCTGACAAGGCACCACTGCACTCCAGCCTGGGCAACAAGGGCGAGACTCTGTCTCAAAAAAGAAAAAAAAAAAAAAAAAAAAGAAAAAAAAGAATATTTTAATGTCATTTTTAAATAACCACCATTACCAACTAAATGGAATGTGTCTCTCAGGTACGCCACAATTTCTCAAATGCTGAAATCAGAATAGAAGTTCTCATGCTCATTTCCTGTTCTATTCTGCAGAGGGAATGTCAATAATCTAATACTCCAATGGCCAGGCACAGTGGCTCACGCCTGTAATCCCAGCACTTTGGGAGGCCGAGGCGGGTGGATCGCGAGGTCAAGAGATCGAGACCATCCTGGTCAATGTGGTGAAACCCCGTCTCTACTAAAAATACAAAAAATTAGCTGGGCATGGTGGCGCGTGCCTGTAATCCCAGCTACTCAGGAGGCTGAGGCAGGAGAATTGCGTGAACCCAGGAGGCGGAGGTTGCGGTGAGCCGAGATCGCGCCACTGCACTCCAGCCTGGGTAACAAGAGCGAAACTCCATCTTAAAAATTATAATAATCTAATACTCCAGTTAGTTCACAAGGTATCTAACAAATAAAGATGTCACGTGTTTTTCCCTCCAAAATGTAAAATATACTTCAGTACCCTGCTAGTTTGCCGAGGCACCACAGAGTCTTGTTTAGAAATCATGGTACTAAGCTTTAAAGAATATTGAGCTGTCACCTGAAAATGGCTTGTATATTAGATATGAATCCTTTGAAGGGCTTTGCCTACTTCAACTCCCATTTCTTTCCAATTTGTTCCTTAAACTCTAATCATATCAAATTATAAAACTATACTTCAAGAAATCATCATTCTTGGTTCAGCCACTAACCATGCTGCACCTTTGGTATGCAATCTCTCTCCTTCCTTAATTATCTACTTCCAGTCTCTTCTTGGCCTGTTAACTTTTGTTACAAAGATCAAGGGAAATAATTTCCTGTCCAATGCCTTTATTCAGAATTTAGTTAAATGCCTCTCCTGTGTGCTCTGATATTGTGTATCTTGTTGAAACAATTACCTATTTATTTATTTATTTTTGAGATACAGTCTCTCACTGTCATTCCAGCCCAGGCTGGAGTGCAATAGCATGGCCTTAACTCACTGCAAACTCTGCCTTCTGAATTTACCCTCTTTTTTTATCTGATCACTCTTCAAAGACTTTGAGCAATTTGAGGGCAGGGCTTATGCTTGGCAGATTAGTTTTGGATTTTTGTTTTTTTAATGACTTGTCCATTATGTTATTTAATAGTCTCCCTTTAGAATTCAGGAAAACCTGTCTCTGCTGAGGAACTTATGCTTCCCTCTATCTGATAAATAGAATCTGGAGGAAGAGACAGAGTCAAGATGGCAGAGTAAGACTCTCCAGAGATTGACTCTCCACAGAAACATCAATTTGAACATGATCTATGCATGAAAATGACTTCATAAAAGCCAAGTAACCAGATCAGAGACCACAACACCTGGTTTTAGCATTACTAAGAAAAGATTAATTAAAGAGGGTAGGAAAGACAGAGGTGCAATGCCTGAATCACCTCTCCCCCAACTATAAGCACAGCACAGAGAGAGAGACAGCCCACTTGGGGTAAGGAGAGGGAAGTGAGGGCAGGACTCTGACTTATAGCTCAGCACTGGGCCTGCCATGGTAAAACCCAACACCAGGCAGAACCCCATGTTCCTTAACCACAGACAGAACAAGGTATGCAGACAAAGCCTTTGGACCTATCCTGGGACACGTGAAAACCTATGGCCTTGGTGTGACAGACTTGTGTCCTCTCATCTACATTAGCCTCAGTCCATAAGTAAACTTCAGGAGCAGGAAAGCTATAGTGGTATGGGCCTGGTTGGTGCCTCAGGGATATAGTAGTCTTGGTGGCAGGACTGGGAACCCCACCATCCTTCTTCCAACCCCAGGCAGCACAGTTTGCTTGGAGAGTGACTCCATCTACTGTGGGAAAAGAGAGACATAAAAGAAGGATTTTGATCTTTGATCAGTGACAAGCCTGCCATGGTAAAACTCAACAATGGGTAAAATGTGATGGCCCACTGACCCCAAGCTGGCCCCCAAAGACAGTGCCTCTGAACTCACTTCAGTGTCAGGCAGAGAGACACAGCCTCAGTGGAATGGACTCTGGGCTGCATCACCACTATTTGTTTGCAGTGGCCTTGAACCACAAATAAACCTCAGCAGCAGGCAGGCCATAGTTGCATGGGTCTTGAGCATACTCCTGCGCTGAGCTTGTCTTGGCAGCTATGGTCTTCGGGTGTGACCTAGCATTAGAGTGACCATGCTGGCCACAATACTGCCTGCTCCACCCCTTCCCTTAACCCCAGGCAGCATAGTGTGGAGAAACTGATGCTTGAAAGGAGAAGGAAAAAGGTATATAATGTTGCTTTGAAGTATTCCATGGTGAGGCCGAAGCATTGAGCAGAGTGCCACAGTGCCTGCCATGTCCTGACCCCAGGTAGAAACTCACACACCCAAACAGACAAACTACTCTCCAGGCTCTTGGGCCAGAACACATCCTAACTGTGAATTCACTGCAAACCTGGGCTTACAGTGCCATCTAGTGTTGAAACAGTGATAGTGACCATGGGCTTAGAGAACTAATAAATGGCCTACTTAGAATTTCTGGGAAAACAGGAGCAAATCACCATCAGAATGTGAATTGGGAAAAAAATAGCTAATCCTTCAATGTTCAGATGTTATGGCAGTCCAAAGGCATCAAGTATATTCAAGGGCCAGGCACGGTGGTTAATGCCTGTTGTCCCAAGAGTGGGAGGCTGAGATGGGTGGATCACTTGAGGTCGGGAGTTTGAGACCAGTCTGTCCAACATCATGAAACCCTGTCTCTACTAAAAATATAAAAATTAGTCAGACGTGGTAGTGCATGCCTGTAATCTCAGCTACTCATTAGGCAGAGGTTAGAGAATCGCTTGAACCTGGGAGGCGGAGGTTGCATGCAGAGAGCCAAGATTGTGTCACTGCACTCCAGCCTGGGCAACAGAGTGAGACTCTGTTTCAAAGAAAAATTTAAAGAGGAGTATTTATGAACCATAATCTCATAAAACAAACAAAATAAGGCACCAGGAAACAATCCTAAAGTGATGGAGACGTGTGATGTCTCAGAGAATTCAAATTAGCTGTTTTAAGGAAACTCAATGAACTTCAATAACATACATTGGAAGAATTCAGGAATTTATCAGAGAAACTTAAAAGAGGTTAAAATAAGTTTTATAAAAACCAAACAGAAATCCTGGAGCTGAAAATACAATGAACAAAATGAAGAATGCAAGAGAGAATATCAACAGCAGACTCTATCAAACAGAAAAATCTGAGCTTGAAGACAAGCTATTTGAAAACACACAGCTGGTGCAGAAATTAAAAAAAAAGGTAAAAAGGAATGAAGAAAGTTTACGGAACCATGGGACAACATGAAAAGAGCAAATATGGCCAGGTGCAGTGGCTTACACCTATAATCCCAGTACTTTAGGAGGTGGGTGACAAGGTCAGGAGTTCAAGACCAGCCTGGCCAACATGGTGAAACCCCGTCTCTACTAAAAGACACAAAAAATTAGCTGGGCATGGTGGCGCGCGCCTATAATCCCAGCTACTCAGGAGGCTGAACCAAGAGAATCGCTTGAACCCAGGAAGTGGGGGTTGCAGTGAGCCAAGATCATGCCATTGCACTCCAGCCTGTGCAACAGGGTGAGACTTAAGAGAAAGACAAAGAGAGAGAGAGAGAGAGAGAGAGACACAGACAGAGAAAGAGAAAGAGAGAGACACAGAGATCAGGTCAAAAGTTACCAATCAGATACAACCCAAATAAGTTAACCTCAAGAAATACTATAATCAAATTCTCAAAGATCAAAGACATATAAGGACGTTCCAATCTGTCTAGCAATAGACTTCTCAGCAGGAACCTTACAAGCCAGGATGAGTGAGATGATATATTCAAATTGCTAAAGGAAAAAAAAGATTGGGGGTAGGGTGGGCTGTCAACCAAGAATACTACACCCAGTGCAGCTTTCCTTTAGAAATAAAGTAGAGATAAAGACTGCCAGACAAATGAAAGCTAAGAGAATTTATCATCATCAGGTATGTCTTATAAGAAATGTTAAAAAATAGGCCAGGCACAGTGGTTTACACCTGTAATCTCAGTACTTTGGGTGGCCAAGGTGGAAGGACTGCTTGAGCTCAGGAGCTCAATACCAAGATTTCGATTCTACTAAAAATGAAAATTAAAAAACGAGTGGATGTGGTAATATGTGCCTGTAGTCCCAGATACTTGGGAGGCTGGGGTGGGAGGGTCATTCAAGTCCAGGAGACCTACAGTGAGCCATGATCACCACTGCCCTCTAGCCTGGAACACAGAGTAAGACCCTGTCTCAAACAAACAAGCAAACAAAAAATGCTAAAAAACAGTTCTTCAAATGAAGAAAGGGACTCTAATGTGTAACAAGAAAAAGTCTTAATGGGATAAAACTCACTAGTAAGAGTAAGTATACTGGAAACAGAATACTATAATACTATAAATGTGGTACATAAACCACTTATATCTTTAGTATGAAGGCTGAAAGACAAAACTATTAAAATAATAGCTATTTTAATTTGCCAAGAGATGAGCAATATAAGATATAAAATGGGATTAAAAAATTACAAATGTGGGAGAAAATGGAGTTAAAATGTAGTTTGGTTTTTATTTTTCTATCTTTACAATCAAAGTTGGGTTGCTATCAGTTTAAAATAACCCATTTTAAGATATTTTTCGTAAGCTTCATGGTAACTGCAAAGCAAAAACCTGTAAGAGATACACCAAAAATAACAGGCAAACCATTAAAAACACATTACTAGAGAAAGTCACCTAACCATAAAGAAAGACAGCAAGAGACCACAAACAGCCAAAGCAATCTAGAACAAAAAGAACAAAACTGGAGGCATCATACTACTTGACTTCAAAACATTCTACATAGCTGTAGTAATCAAAACAGCATGTTACTGGTGTAAAAAAGACACACGGACCAATGGAACAGAAGACAGTCCAGAAATAAATCCCCCATCTATAGTTTACTAATGTTTGACAAAGGTGTCACATTCAATGAGGAAAGGAGAATAAGTGATCAAAGGGGAAAGGACAAAAGTGGTGTTGGGAAAACTGGATATCCACATGTGAAGAATGAAATTAGATTCTTATCTCTCACCATATACAAAACTCAGCTCAAAATGGATTAAAGACTTAAATGTAAGACCCAAAACTACAAAAGCACAAGAAGAAAATATGTGGGATATGTAGGAGAAAGCTCTATGTCACTGGTGTAGGCAAGAATATTTTGGACAAAACCTGAAAAGCATGGGCGACAAAAGCAAAAACAGTTTGAGCAGTCTAAATCCAAAACTCTAAAATGTTCCAAAATCCAAAACCCTTTCTCTCTTTCTCTCTCTCTCTTTTCTTTCTTTTATTTTTAAGATAGAGTCTCACTCTGTCACCCAGGCTGGAGTGCAGTGGTACAATCATTGCTCACTGCAACCTTGAAGCACTGGGCTCAACTGATCCTCTCACCTTAGCCTCCCAAGTAGCTAAGATGACAGGTAGCCTCCACCATGCCTAGCTCATTTTTATTTTTTGTATAGACAGGGTCTTGCTATGTTGCCCAGGCTGGTCTTCAACTGCTGGCCTCAAGTGTTCCTGCCCTGAACCCCCATGTTGGGATTATAGCCATGAGCCACCATGAAACCTTTGGACTGCCAACATGATGCTCAAAGTAACTGCTTATTGGAACATTTTGAATTTTCAATATTTGGATTTGGAATGCTCAACCAGGATAATGCAAATATTCCAGAACCTGAAAATATCCCCAAAACCCTTCTGGATGTAAGTATTTCAGGTATGGGATACTTAACGTGTATAGACAAATGGAATTGCATCAAACTAAAAGTCGTCTGCATAGCAAAGCAGACAATCAACAGAGCAAGGATGTCAGTTATAGGAGAATACATTTACAAACTACATATCTGATTTTGGGTTAATATCCAAAATATAAAGAACTCAAACACTCAATAACAATCAAATAACCTGATCAAAAAAATGGGCAAAAGGCCTGCATAGACATTTCTCCAAAAAAGGACATACCAACAGCCCACGGGTGTATGAAAAAATGTTCAACATCTCTAATCATCAAAAAATACAAATCAAAACTACAATGAGGTATCACCTCACTGTAGTTACAATAGGTACCCTCAAAAAATCAAAAGATAGCAGGTGTTGATGAGAGCATAGGTAAAAGGGAACCTTGACACACTGCTGGTAGGAATGTACAGTCATGAAAAACAGCATGGAGATTGCTCAAACAATTTTAAACAGAACTACCGTATGATCCAGTAATCCCACTGCTGGGTGTGTGTGTGTGTGTGTGTGTGTGTGTGTGTGTGTATCTCCAAAGAAAATGAAATCAGTACGTTTTAGAAATATCTGCATTCCTGTGTGTGTGTNCGTTTTAGAAATATCTGCATTCCTGTGTGTGTGTGTGTGTGTGTGTGTGTGTGTGTGTGTGTATCTCCAAAGAAAATGAAATCAGTACGTTTTAGAAATATCTGCATTCCTATGTTTATTACAGCACTATTCACAATAACCAAGATATGGAACCAGCCTAAATGTTTACCAAAGAGAGTAACTACTTTTATGTTTCTTGTTACATATTCCCAACTTTTGTTCCCATTAACCCATCTTTCCCTATCCCTTCTTCCCCACTCTCCTCCCACCCTCTCATAACTACCATTCTACTCTCTACCTCTGTAGGTGAACAACCTTTTAGATTCCTCCTATGAATGAGATCATGTGGTATTTGTCTTTCTGTGCCTGGCTTAGTGTCCTCTAGGTACATCCATTTGTCTGAAATGACCAGATTTCATCTTTTATGACTGAATAATATTCTACTGTGTATATGTACATTTTCTTTATCCACTTACCAGACTTCATTAAAAACACTGGGAATGTATAACAAGAAATTTAAAAACAGCGATTCTTTTTGACCTAGGATTCTAATTCTAGAAATCTACCTAAGATAATAATTAGAAATTTGTTATATAGAATGGTCAATTCAATAATTTTTAAATTAATCAATAATGTGTGCAATGCACTGTCTGGGCACAGACTTCCTTATAAAGCTTACAAATATCAGGGCTTTAAAACAACTTTAGAAAAGAGAAAGTTCAGGATGCTATATCACTGTCTTAAGAAAACAACTTCAAGTCAGCTAGGGAATAAAGAAAGGTTTCCCCTACTTATGCCTTTATTAGTTAACAGCAGTATATGCAGCTGATATATTTCTATGTAAACATACTTTTATTTCAAGTTATGTTAAAAATAAGAACTTTAAAAGTAGAGGGAAAGATTAAAACATTAACAATAATTATCTATGGGTAAAAAAAATTAAGAGGGATTTCCATTTCATTTTTCAAAGTTTTCCATGTTTTCTCTATTTTTTTTGACAATAAAAAGAAATTTTCTCCACTTTTTTTTTTTTTTTTTTACCTTGTCTAACAAGGGAAAAGACATTATTTAAAAGCAACAAAAAGAACCAAAAATAGTATCAACTTTATTTCAACTCTGGAAAATGTAAAAGCTTATCTTCATATCTTACACTAAAGTATATCTTGCCACTTTCATTCAACACAATTCTACTACAAGGGACCAAACTATAGACTATGCAGTATACTCTAATTAAACTGCCTCATGTGACAGTCAAATATTTCAAATACACAAATGTGATAATATGTATTTGATAACTACAATGACTTTTATGAAATAATGAAATTCTTATTTTTAAACCCAAACATAAATTCGACATTTTCAATTTAATACACTTCAACAAACTCACAGTAAAGTTAAGAAAAACACTGAAATAAGAGCAAGACCAGATTCAAAGAACAAAATGAAAAAGGACTGTCACTTGTGACTAAGTACTTCATTTAGGGAGAGACGGGAAAGGATGTTTACTCCTCAGTGGCCCAGTTCCCAGAGAAGAAGTGAAAAAGCTGTAACTCTCTCTACATTTCAAAAATATAAAACAGTCTGACCTAATAGATGCCAAGAAATGTTAGAGTACCCATAAAAACTCACTGGATACAATGATTCATACACTGTTTTAGCTAGAAAGAATTTCAAAAACCATTTAGTCTAACTTTCTTGATTTTAGTCTTGGGAAAAGCATGTTTAAAGCAGCTAAATAACTAGCTGTCAGAGACCTGGCTGGGTTCTGACTCCTGGTATATTGCTTTTTTACTTACTCCATACCATCTTCTTAGAGGGCCCTTTGAAATACCCACTTATCTATATTTGAACTATACTTTGACCTGATTGATTTGCATTAATTAATATATATTACCTGCCTTAAGTCAGGGATATTGGCAGAATACATTTCTTCTTCCTCTCTAATTTCACTCTAATCCAACATTCTGTGACTCAAAAGGTGATTACTCTCAACTAGAGAGCAAGAAACCACAAGCCCAGTGTCACTGGCTATGCAACTTAAGCATACTATCCTATTTATCTATACCTGTTTGCTCGTCTATCCTTTTGGTTTTCCTGTAATACAGGGTAAAAAAAAAAACACACACAAAAAAACTACTTATTCAAAACATACATTGAGTTCTAGAAAATGGAAATAAAAAGATAAAAATGACCTGATCCTTCTTTCTTTCTTGTATTCAAGTTATGAAAGAAGACAGGCATGAAAACTAAATATAATTTAAAAAAGCAGCAAAGCCTTCATACAAATGTAGGCCATACTGTGTTTTTTGTTTGTTTTGAACAGAAGACTCAGTTAGAATGTTGTGTTATACAAGAGCAGAAAATCAAACACCGCATGTTCTCACTCATAGGCGGGTGTTGAACAATGAGAACACATGGACACAGGGAGGGGAGCACTACACACTGCGGTCTGTTGGGGGGAAATAGGGGAGGGACGGGGGGGGGGGAGGTGGGGAGAGATAGCATGGGGAGAAATGCCAGATATAGGTGAAGGGGAGGAAGGCAGCAAATCACACTGCCACGTGTGTACCTATGGAACAATCTTGCATGTTCTTCACATGTACCCCAAAACCTAAAATGCAATTAAAAAAAAAAAAACTCAGGTGGTATATTACACTAATATCTCTGGTCTTCACTGGCTTGGAAATATTTGGGTTACGTATAGTTAAAACAAAAATGGTGCATAAAGGAATATATTCTTCAAATGTTCAGAAAATCCCCTTATATAAATAAAATTCTCCATTTTTGATGTTAAAAAAAAAAAGTATGTTGTGTTATAGAAATAATAAAGCATCTGGCGTCAGAATGACCATATATAAATTCTGATACTGCAATCATGCCAAAGCTTCGATTTCCTCATCTGCAAAATGGAATTATTATAATTACCTGACCATGTTATTTTTAAGTCTCATAATAGCCACGCCTACTGAAAAATATGCTTTCATAGCAACAGTACAGTTTCTGGTACATAGTTGGTACTGAAGCAGATAGCGCTGGATGCCTACATGATACCATCCTCCTATTATTCTCACAAAAAACAAACAGAAGAAAGCCCTCCCATTTTGCTAGATGCAACAATGTGTACAGCTAAAAGTCTTACTTTGCCAGGTTCTCCTGCAGCTAGAAGTAACTGTATTACCAATTTTCATCAAAGATAATTAAGCCTAGGATTTTGAGGAAAGCTTTGAATTCTCCTTTTCTTCTTGCCTAGAATGCAGGCCCAAGGCCTGAAGGTACGGCAGCCATCTTGTAACAATGAGGAACAAACAGGACAAAAACCAACACACTAAGGATGGCAGAGCAGAGAGAATGAGTTCCCTGATGGCCTTACTGAACTGCTTACACAAGCCCTAGACTGGCTACCCTTACACTTCTTGTTTTAGATGGAAAACAAATCCCTATTTGATTAAGGCAAGACCATATAGGGCTCTGTAGGCCAATATAATATAAAAAGACTTTGGCTTTTACTCTGAATGAAATGGAAACTCGGGGCAGGGTTTCAGCAAAGAAATGACATAGTCTGACTTGTGTTAAGAAATAATAGATTCAAAGGAGGCAGGGAAACATGTTGTGAAGCTATGGCAGACTGCTACAAAATGTCCTCAAATGATTCCTGCCTCTCGCATTCACACCCTTCCACATTGACTCTGGAGTAGTCTTCTGGGGGATTCTGACTGAAGTGACGTTCTACTGATGTTCAGAAGTTCCAAGTGCAGGCTTCAAGAGAGCTCATAGCTTGTTTTTGCTCTTAAAAACCAACTCCTATGAAAACAAGTACAAACCTATTCTGCTAGAGGGAGAGGCCATGGAAGACGAGAGAAACCATGTGGAAACAGGCCACGTGTGCGAGAACAAAAGCTTTCCAGCTGTTCTAGCCTTTCCAGCTGAGGCACCAGACATGTGAGTAAAGCCATAGTAGATATTCCAGTCCAGCTCAGCCACCAGCTGAATGCAGCTGCGTAAGTGAGTCCAATTGAGACCAGGAAAAGAAACACCTAGTATACCCAAAGAATCTTGAGATGAGTTTGCTATGCTGCAACAGACACATGATAGAGAGGCTATGTACTAATTGAGGCAAGAGATGATGATAGCTCCAAGCAGTCTTTTCAATTACAATTATTATCAATTACTTTCTGGGAACTCCTATTGAATAACAACTGTAACAATTTAATATAAAAGATGGGGATGTTAATAACATTATCACTGGACAACACACATGGACTTGTGGGGGAAAAAAAGACATGATCTATATTAAGCTAAATATGAGTTCATAATGATGTCTCCAACCTGAATCCATCAGAAAACAGATTCTAGCCTCCTCCCTTTGCTTATCTGTAAATCCCCAGTCCAACAGTGAGAAACCTGGCTCCTGCCACCCACCATCCATCTACTTAATCATTCAGTTCCAGTAAAACGTATAGCAGTATCAGAATTGTTAACCCATGACCCTATGGGAAACAACTTTATCACTAAAGTACGGTAGTTATATGGTTATCTATTTTTCTGTAAATCTAATAAACCTGTTCTCAAGAATAAAGTCCATTAAAAAACCAAAACAAAAACAAAATAACCCTTATACTTAGGAGCGTATGTCTAGTGAGAAGACAGACATTAAATATGCAAACCACAATTAAAAATTTGGTAACTGCAATGAAGAGGAAAGAATGAAAAGCCTGCTTGTAATGTAGGTTAAAATATCAAGAAAAGTAGTATTATTTTCCTTCTCCAGGAAAGTAATATTTATTCTGAGACCTGAGAGATGATTGAGTTACCCAAAAGGAGAAAAAGAAAAGTGTGCCTGCTTGAAGAACCAAAACAAAAATTAGAACAGTCAAATTTCTGTTTCTTAACAAGATTAAATAGGCTCATATCTCTTTACTCCAGTCCACTAAACACTAAAACACCCTGGACTTAATACAGCGGAGAATCATACAACTATGAGAGGTGGAAAAAAACAGACCAGTTAGGAACTTCAAGTCTTAAGGAAGACAAGATATAAATTCTCTGGGTTTTCCTTTAACAGGCTTCTCTAGATTGTGCCAGAAGTCAAGGGAAATCAAAGGAGGGAAAAAAAGCCCCAAGAAAAACCTGCTCTCTTTAGCCAAATAACTGCAAAACAGGGCAGCCCAACAAGACAGAAATCTTTTTGACAATATCAACCCTACCCCAGCCAGGTATCTCAGATGCCTCCTACCTTGCTGTGTTAAGAGGTATTGTATAGGGACCTGGACTTCCCATCTGGCAACAGTAGGTGGTCCAGATTAGTATTTTCCACTTGGGAGAAAAAAGTGTTGAACAAAATAGAAGATTTCTACACTTCACTTGAAGTGGTAGAACGTCAATACTAATAGTCTAATAAATTACACATGCGTATTATAAGATCCAAAGGAACCACACACAAAAAAAGAGTGATATAGAGAAACACTATAATAAATCAAAATGGAATTCTAAAAAGTACACATTGGCCAGGCACAGCAGTTCACACCTATAATCCTAGCACTTTGGGAGGCCAAGGCAGGTGGATCATGAGGTCAAGAGATCGAGACCATCCTGGCCAACATGGTGAAACCCATCTCTACTAAAAATACAAAAATTAGCTGGGTGGTGGTGGTGGTGGCAGCACGTGCCTGTAGTCCCAGCTACTCAGGAGGCTGAGGCAGGAGAATCACTTGAACCAGGAAAGCGGAGGTTGCAGTAAGCAGAGATCACACTCCAGCCTGGTGACAGAATGAGAGACTCCATCTTAAAACAAACAAACAAAACAAACCTGTGTAGCCCATAGGTGGGCAAGAAAAGGGAAACAGGAGAAATAGAGGGAATGAACAGAAAACAAACAATAAAATAGCAAACTTAAGTCCTTACATACCAATAATCACTTTAAATACCAATGGTCTAAACACAAAAATTTAAAACACAGGTTGGTACAGTGGATTTAAAAAAATATGGCCTTAGGCTGGGCACAGTGGCTCCTGCCTATAATCCCAGCATATGGGAGGCAGAGATGGGAGGAATGCTTGAGCTCAGGAGTTCAGGATCAGCCTGGGCTAGGCAATATAGTGAGAACCTATCTCTTATTTAAAAAA
>NW_016107601.1:1383893-1385803 GCF_001604975.1 Cebus imitator
AAAAAAAAAAAAAAAGCCCTGACCCATATGTTACCTAAAGGAACATCACTTCAGTAAATCATGACATAGGTAGGCTAAAAAGGATGGGAAAGAATACACCATATAAACATTAATTAAAAAACAAACATAAGTAACCATATTAATACCAGGAAAAAGCAGACTTCAAAGCAAAGAAAAAAAAAAGAGGGTGATTAAAAATGATAAAAAGGTCTATCCACCAAAATGACATTACAATACTGATTCTGGAAACAACACATCTTCAAAACACAGGAAGCAAAAACTGATAGAACTATAAGCAGAAATAGAAAAATATACAATCATAGTTGAGGATTTCAACATCTTTCTCTCAGAAAGATACAAGTAGTAATACAAAACCAGGAAGAATACAAAAAAAACTAAACACCACCATCAAAAAGGGAATTTAAGTAACATTTATGGAATGTTCTACTTAACAAGAACAGAATACATATTCTTTGCAAGCACCCACAAAATGCTCACCATGACAGACCAGAGCCTGCATCATAAAACAAACCTAAAGAAATGTAAAGAAACATAAGCATACAGAGTATGAATCAGTAACTTAGATGAAATAAACCAATTCTTTAAAAAAAAGCCACCAAAACTCACTCAATACGAAATACATAATCTGCACAGTCCTACATTAGACAATATTTTCCAGAAAATAAGAGGGAATACATCCCAATTCCCCTTAAGAAGTTGATGTTACCCTGACAGAAGAAATAAATACAGAAACTAATTTCTCCCATGAATTTAGCTGTAATAATCCTCAACAAAATATACACAAATTAAATCTAGTACTGAAGAAAAGAATTACATAGTACAACACATCAGGGTTTACTCCAAGTATATAGGACTGGTTCAATATCCAAAAGTCCATCAATGTAATTTGTATCAGGAAAATAAAGATGTCTTTTAAAAAATCACATGATTATGCCAACTTATACAGAAAAATTATTTGACAAAATTCAACAGCTATACATGGCAAAAGCTCTAAGCAAACTAGAAATAGAACTTCAACTTGACAAAGAGCATCTACAAAAAAAACTTACAGCTAACATTATACATAATGGTGAAAAACTAAATGCTTTTCCCCAAGATCGGTATTAGGACAAGGATGTCTGCTCTCAGCACTCTTAATGCAATATTGAACATTCTATCCACTACGGTAAGTTAATAAAAAGCCTATCAAGTGGAAATGAAGAAATAAAATTCCCCGTTAGCAGATAACAGGGTAATATATATAGAAAATCCCAAGTAATACACTAGAAAACATCTGCAATAGGCGAGTTTGCAGTATCACAGGATACAAGAGCTACACACAAAAATAATCATTCTTCTAGATACAATGATCATGTGGATGACAAAATTAAAAACACAATACCAGTTACAATCTGTCTAAAAAGTTAAAACATAGATAAAAACCTAACAAAATATGTATAGAATTGGTATACTCAAATGAATCACAGATCTAAATGTAAAAACCATGAGAAAATCTGGTTTTTCCCCTTTATTTTTTAGAAAAACATGTAGGAGAAAATCTTCATAACCTATAGTAAAATGAAAAGTTCTTAGACATGACACCAAAAGCATGACTGATAAAACAAGCAAATAAAAAAGATCAACTGGGCCAGGTGCAGTGGCTCATGCCTGTAATCCCAGCACTTTGGGAGGCCAAGGCAGAAGTTCGAGACCAGCCTGGCTAAGATGGTGAAACCCTGTCTCTACTAAAAATAAAAAAATTAGCCGGGTGCAGTGGCGGGTGCCTGTAATCCAGATACTTGGGAAGCTGAGGCAGGAGAATCACTTGAACCCAGGAGGCAGAGGTTGCAGTGAGCCAAGATCACACCACTGTACTCTAGGCTGGTGACAGAGCAAGACTTCATCTCAAA
>NW_016107601.1:1385841-1401728 GCF_001604975.1 Cebus imitator
AAAACTTCTGCTCTTTAAAAAGCACTGATAAGTGCATACCATAACAGAAGAAAATATTTGCATATCACATATGTAACAGAAGATTCATATCCAGAATATATAAACAACTGTACTTAACAGTAATAAAACAACCAATTTAGAAAATAGGCTTGAACAGATATTTCACCGAAGAGGATATATAATGACAAACAAGCACTATAAAAAGAAAACATCATTAGCTATTAGGGAAATGCAAGTTAAAATCACAATAATATGTGTCTAATAAACATCTATTAAAATGGCTAAAATAAAAACAAAATACTGACAATACAAAGACTCTTGTGAAAAGGCAGAGCCTGTTGGATCTCTCATACATTGCTGTACGGACTGTAGGATGGTATAGCCACTCTGAAAAGCCGTTTGGCATTTTCTTATAAATTTAAACATATATATTTAAACACTACATATACCTAAACAATTACACTTAACATGACCTAGCAATTATACTCTTGAATATTACTCTAGAGAAAGGAAAACACGTTTTTAAAAAACTATACAAAAATGCTCAGAGTAACTTCATTTGTACCAACTCAAATGCTAGAAATAACCCAATGTTCTTCAATGGGTACATGGGTAAAAGGATAAACATATTGTGGCATGTCAGCAAAACAGAATGCTACTAAGCAATAAAAAGTAACTACTTATACACTCAATAGCTTGGATGGTTCTTAAGAACATATTCATGTTAGGTCTTAGGGTTTGGGGGAGGGTGTGACTATAAAGAGAGTGCATGACAAAATTTCTTTGTGGTAATGGGACAGTCCCATATTACAATTTTGGTGGTGGTTACATGAATTTACACACATGGTGGTAGACAGACTTTAAGGTGGTCCCCATGATCCCTGACTCTTGATTACGTTCTTGTATAATGTCCCCCCTTTGTCTCGGGGCAAAACCTCTGGAATACAGCAAAGATGGTGGGATCTCAATCTCAGATTGTTTCATTGTATATGACTCTGTCTGCTAGCCCAATTGCATTAGAATTCTTTCACACCTTTGCTGGCTTTCAGGAAGCAGTAGGCTGGCTTCCTATAGCCTCAAGGAAATGAATTCTGCCAATGACCTGAGTTTGGAAGCAGGAGTCTTTCCCCAGATCAGCCTCCAGATAAACACTTAGCCCTAACACCTTGATTTTAGCCCACCAAAGTACCCAGCAAAGCTGTGCCTGGACTCCTGACCCACAGAACTGTGAAATAAAGATGTGTTGTCCTAAGCAACTACATTTTTTGAAATCTGTTATACAGCATAAAAAACGAATACAAATGAGATTAAATATCATTATATCCCAAAAATGGGTGCATATAAATTTAGTGAAATCCAAATAAGATATGTAATTTAGTTAACTGAATTGTACCAATTTCAATTTCCTGATACTGATAATGTACTGTGGTTATAAAAGATGTTATTATGGGTAAAAACTAGGTGAAGGGTATATACAAATCCTTGAATTATTTTTGCAACAATTTAAGAATCTTAAATTATTTCCAAATATAAAGTTTTTATGTATATACTTAAAACATATGCACACACATATATATGTATGTATACAGATGTGTGTGTGTGTGTGTGTGTGTGTGTGTGTGTAAGCTTCAGGAATTAAAATGACAGTTCATTCACCAAAGAAAATCCCTTGGAACACTGCTTAATGCCACTTTCTTCAATGTTATACATAAGTTTAGTGGAATCCATTATTAGTTTTCCCAGGAAAAAGTAAATCAGAAGGAACCAAAAAAATAGGTACCCTAACAAGACAATACTTGAAAACCAGCAGTATGTAACAAGAGATATTTGCACTAAGAATTCAAAATATAGAAACACCTGGAACTATTTAATGTAAGAATAATCTGATACACAATATTCAAGACCTAGGAGATAAATTACACAGTGGAACTAATGGATATAAACTATCAAGAAACTATTTAATTATAAAATTCTAAGAAACGATGTATAAAACATTAGACCAGGAATCAAAAAACCTGGGTTCTGGCCTGTCCTAACACTTAATAGTTACCTAACTTAAAGCAAGTGACTTGAGCTTTCCAAGTATCTCTTTATCTCTAAAATTGAAAAAATAATGCCTACCTCTCAACATTATGGGAATCAAAACAGAAAAAAATAGATGAGAAGGTATTGCATAAGATTGGGGTGTATATGCTTAGGATCCTGGGTTTTTAAAAGGAATAGACAAACAAATGCATTTTAGATTTTAAAACTCCACCAATACTGCTTAAAATAGAATTTTGATAACTGAAAATATTATGCCAGCTTAAATGAGGCAAAAGTACATTGAAATGAAAAGATAAAAAGGATACCTGGATTTACACTTTGGGAGGCCGAGGCGGGTGGATCAATTGAGGCCAGGAGTTCAAGACCAGTCTAGCCAACATAGCAAAACTTCACCTCTACTAAAACAATACAAAAATTAGCTGGGTGTGGTGGCACATGCCTGTAATCGCAGCTACTTGGGAGGCTGAAGTACAAGAATTGCTTAAACCTGGGATGGGAGGTTCCAGTGAGCTGAGATGGTGCCACCACTGTACTCCAGTCTCAGTGACAGAGAAAGACTCTGTCTCAACAACAACCACCAAAAAGGGCCAGGTGTGGTGGCTCATGACTGTAATCCCAACACTTTGGGAGGCTGAGGCAGGTGGATCGTCTGAGGTCAGGAGTTCAAGACCAGCCTGACCAACATGGGGAAACCCCATCTCTATTAAAAATACAAAATTAGCCAGGTGTGGTGGTGGGTGCCTGTAATCCCAGCTACTCAGGAGTTTGAGGCAGGAAAACTGCTTGAATCCGGGAGGTGTAGTTTGCAGTGAGCTGAGATCATGCCACTGCACTACAGTCTGGGTACACAGCCAGATTCTGTCTCAAAAAAAAAAAAAACAAACAAAAAAAACCAACCAAACAAACAAACTTTGGATTCAAATATTCAAAGAACCATGTTTGAATGGAACAGTTTTCTCCTCTGGTTAACTCCTCCTTATCCTTCAGGTCAGTGTGGAAAGTGATCCTTGACCTCACCGTATTGGTTACATGCTCCTGCCAGCTGACCCATAGCACATTCCACTTATGTTTCCTACCATATACCTCACCACACCTTTGTCTTCCCTGTGTGATGATAAGACAGGCTTTCTAAGTCTAGAGGCAGAATCTTTCTTGCTCACTACTGTGTTCACAGCACACCATAGTCAATCAATAATTTTATTATTTTTAAATTTTTTTGAGATGGGGTCTTGTACTGTCACCCAAGCTAGAGTGCAGCGGCACAATCATGTCTCACTGCAGTCTCAACTTCTCAAGATAAGTGATCCTCCCACCTCAGCTTCCTGAGCAACTAGAACTATATAGGCACATGCCACCATGCTTGGCCATTTCTTTAAATTTTTTTTTTTGTAGAGATGGGGTCTCACTAAGCTATGTTGCCCAGGCTGGTCTTGAACTGCTCAAGCAATACTCTTGCCTTAGACTCTCAAAGAGATAAATACTTTAAAGGCAATTCTTTACATTTCATGGGAGAAACGGCAATCCCTCATATCCAAATCCAACCCTCCCTGCCTCCAACGGTCTAGTTATAGAAAACGTTTTAGGCAAAAAGAAAACAAATGTATTGGGAAATATAAACAGGTAGAGTCAGAAATAAAGACAGCCCTCATATTTATAATATGGAAAGGACTTTCAGTCAACAAGCCATTGTTCTTTTCCATTCAGTCACATACATATTCATGCAGAAAAGACTACTATACAGTGAGTAAAATCTGAACTTTATTAATAACTGTCTTCTTAATGATTACTTAACAGACTAATTTGCCTTTGTTATTTTATCTGTACATTCCATATTCTTATAATCTTATATGTTTAAAACAAATAATTTTACTTTGTGACTATTCTAAACAAGAGGGTTCATTATCAAGAGACAAGTACTAGAGCCTGCCAATGACTCTAGCAGCATCTGATGACCATGCCACTCACCAATTCTATCAACTTTCCTCTGGTAGTGTTTCTTAAGCTGTTGCATGTATATGGAGTTTGGGTGAGGAGTGGGGATGCAGAGTACAAAATCTACTCTGGGATCCTGATGAAAGCAACGGACCTCAGAAAATTCCATGTATGCAACACATACGCACTCACTCACTCATTCGAAGTGGTAGCTTTCATGAGATTCACGCATTCCTAAGGTTTATCCAAGCAACCCAAATTCAAAGTCCATGCAGACATACCCTCTTGCCAACCAGTTACTTTCTAGCTATCAACTATTTCTTATGAGCCTAATGTGCAAAAAAGGCTTTGTAGAAAAAATACACTATATTCCCAAAAGGGCATCCAATAAGACCTTAATTAATTAACTTTCCATAATATCTCCTTTATACAAAATCAACCATGTTAAAAATTTAAGTAACTTCAAAGATCATATTAAGCAGACCTCCCAATGATCAGAAAACCCTTTCTTAATGTCTAGATTCTATTTGTAGTCACACTTTCTTCATTCGGAACCTTCCCCATCCCTGGAATTCCCGGTAGATAAGACAGGCAAGCCCCTCACTGTGTCCACAGTTCTAACAAGAAATAATAATAATAGTTCCATATACCTATTACTAACCAATATAATTTAACTGAGACCTTTAAGAACAAAGGGTCAAAAAAACAATGCGATACTACCTTACTCCTCCAAGAATGGCCATAATTTTGAAAATCAAAAAATAATAGATGTTAGTATGGATGTGGGGAAAAGGGAACACTTTTACACTGCTGGTGGGAATGTAAACCAGTACAACCTCTATAGAAAACAGTGTGGAGATTCCTTAAAGAACTAAAAGTAGGTCTACCATTTGATCCAGCAATCCCACTACTAGGTATCTACCCAGATGAAAAAAGTCTTTATATGAAAAGGATACTTGCATGCTTGTTTACAGCAGCACAATTTACAATTACAAAAATATGGAATCAGCCCAAATGCCTATCAATTAACAAGTGGACAAAGAAAGTATGGTGTGTGTATGTATGTGTGTATATACATACACACACACACACACACACCATGGAATACTACTAAACCATAAAAAGGAATGAAACAACAGTATTTGCAAGGAGCCTGCATGGAATTGGAGACCACTATTCTAAGCAAAATAACTCAGAAATGGAAAACCAAACATCATATGTTCTCACTCATAAGTGGGAGCTAAGCTATGAGGACAGCGTAAGAATGATACAATGGACTTCAGGGACTTCGGAGGGAAGGGTGGGAGTGGGGTGAGGGATGAAAGACTATACATTGGGTATAGTGTACACTGCTCAGGTGATGGGTGCACCCAAATCTCAGAAATCACCGTGAAATATCCATATAACCAAACACCACTTGTTGCCCCCAAAATCTATTGAAATAATAATATAAAAAGAATAATGGGTAACAAAACATTTTTTTAAAAGGGCTACTTATACATTGTATTTTTCTTCCATCTCTACATGTGAATTAAAAGTCCTTACCCCTAGCTAGAACTTCTCAATGGGGCTGTATAACCTCCAAGGGGCATTTTGGAAATATGGGGAAATTCTGGTTCTGAAGACAACAACAAGATAGAGACAGACAGACATGGAAACAGACAGGTTGGGAAGTAACTCCAACAGAGGTGGAGGCTCAATGAAACAGAAATCTAAACAACTTTTAAGAAATCATGAAGCCTACGAGTATATCAGAACAATTAAGAACAAGTTTTGGCCAGGAGCAGTGGCTCACGCCTGAAATCCTAACACTTTGGGAGGTGGAGGCAGAAGGATTACTTGAGCCCAGCAGTTCGAGACCAGCCTGGGCAAGATAGTGAAATCTCATCTCTACAAAAATTGCAAAAATTAGTGTGCACCTGTATTCCCAGCTACTTGGGAGGCTGAGGTGAGAGGATCACCTGAACCCCAGGAGGTTGAGGTGACAGTAAGCCATGACTGTGCCACTGCACTCCACCTTGGGCAACAGAATGAGACCTTATCTTAAAAATAAACAAACAAAACGTTTTGACTACTAGTTCAAATCCCAGCTCTATCACTTACTACCTGTGTGTATTCTGGCACACTACATAGTCAAGAATCTCAGATTCTTCTTACCTCAAAGAATTATTATAATGATTAAATAATTTATATGTATCTTAGTCACAGTACCTGGTACTTATTACTTATTCAATCATCAAAAGAGATAAAATTATTATTACTAAATATAACCAAAAAGTGGCCAATGGATAGCAGGATATAAGAATGTTGAGGCTGGGCGCCCCAACAAAAAGTGGCCTGTAATCCCGGCACTTTGGGAGGCCACTGCCAGTGGATCACCTGAGGTCAGGAGTTCGAGACCAGCCTGGCCAACGTGGTAAAACTGTCTCTACTAAAAATACAAAAATTAGCCAGGCATGGTGGACACCCATAATCCCAGCTACTTGGGAGGCTGAGGTAGAATTGCTTGAACATGGGAGGCGGAGGTTGCAGCGAGCCGGTATGGCGCCACTGCACTCCAGCCTGGGTGACACAACGAGCCTCTATCTCCAAAAAAAAAAAGTTGAAAAGATGAAACTAATTTTTTAGGTATATGCTTAGAGTATGCCTATCACAAAAACCCCCAATGTGCTAGAATGTTGATTATTTTTTAAATAAGCAGAGACAAAATAGAAGACACAGTAGCATATCTATTTCACACATCATGATAAGAAATATTTGGCTTAAAGAAAGAAATATGCAGGAAGAAGAAAAAATTATAAAATAAAAGCCCTGGCCGGGTGCGGTGGCTCAAGCCTGTAATCCCAGCACTTTGGGAGGCCGAGGCGGGTGGATCACAAGGTCAAGAGATCAAGACCATCCCGGTCAACATGGTGAAACCCCGTCTCTACTAAAACTACAAAAAATTAGCTGGGCATGGTGGCGCGTGCCTGTAGTCCCAGCTACTCAGGAGGCTGAGGCAGGAGAATTGCCTGAACCCAGGAGGCGGAGGTTGCGGTGAGCCGAGATCGCGCCATTGCACTCCAGCATGGGTAACAAGAGCGAAACTCCGTCTCAAAAAAAAATAAATAAAAATAAAAATAAAAGCCCAGAGATGTCTTTGTTGTTTTTAAATATATAATAAAACAACACCCAAACTAATATTATAAATAGATGGATGAATGGATGGACAGATAGGAAGACACAGAAGAGGGGAGGGAAATCAGATTTGGGCTTCTCATTAAATGTTTTATTTTAGGTTGAAGACATAAAAGCAGGTTGTTAAGTTACTCAGAGCTGGAAGTTAGAGAAAGAAACAATGAAACTATGTGGACAATATAAAACCACCTCCCTGAGGAAATGAAACTAATTAGCTAAGTACAAGATAAATAATATATATTTACAAACAGAAACAATAAAAGATCCAAGTGACTTCATTGAAACAAGTTAAAAATTAGTGAGCAATAAAATATTATACTGGCAATTTGACACAAATGTGATGTAGGAAAACAAGTGCAACCTTTCCATTTCCCTCATATTGGTCTTTGTATATGTTAATGACACAAGAGAAAAATATTTTAAAATTACCATGAGGGTTTCTAAGCTAGAGATTTCATAAAGAAATAATTTCTGATGTGGAAATGATAAAGAGCACATTTAGCATAGTAGCTGGGGGTTTAGGAATGAGAAGGGTAAGAAAGAGAGTTATCCAGAAGGTTTCATTCAACTATACTGGTAATGTTTATTTATTTATCTATTTGATGGCTGGTCAACACAACAGTATTTTGTTTTAGTACTCTCTGTGTACCTTCAGTATGTCTATAATTTTTTATAATAAACAAGGAAGAAATGACACAAAAACTAAAGGGAGAAAGTTATCCAATAGCAGATACTGAATTTCATTACTGGGGAAGTAGTTGTAGAAGGCTGCAGAATTCCCTGAAGGTTATTAAATATAGGATAGTCCTCTGTCTGGAATGTAGATGCTACAGATGAAGGCAAAGGCCTCTCAACCTCTTAAAATTCTTCTATTCTGAGAGCACATTTCCTTGAAAACATGTTAAGAAATTTTCAGTTCAAATGCATGTTATTTGGTATATTTCAATATACAAGAAATTCTAAGTATATATTTAAATTTATACTCAACGTAATACATAAGCTTCTTTTATCTCATTTTTCTTATATTGTAAAGTTGGTCTCCACCAATCTTAATACATCAGAACGAAACAATTAAGATAGCACAAATGTATCATTTAAGTAATAGTCAAGTGGAATCTTCACAAGTTAAGTGTCTTAAATGGATTCTCATTTACAACCTTAATTTAAAAGACTTTATACTTTATGGTATATTAATGTTTTTAATAATTTATAACACACCCTGATTATTATCCTTCTGAAAGAATCGCATGCATCATTACATTCTTAATAATTCAGAATATGGTATGATTCATTGTCTTGAAGAAATTTTAGTAGTATGCAAAATCATGATTGAAAGCACATTCCTCCTACGGAAGTTGTATTCCATGAGGCAGAATAAAAGTAAATCTGGCAAGGGGTAGGAGTGGCCTAAAACAGTCTGATCAGATATAAATTATAATTCAGTTTTTGGCATATAGGTGCTCCGATAAAGCATCTATCCTATACTTTCCTATAGTTTGTTTTGTAGAAAACAAACTATATCCTAGTTTTAAATTAACTCGTTTAGCAAAAATTAATTAAATATTTATTATGTGTAACATCCTAGTCAGTGGTGATATAAAGAGCAAGCCATTCTTTCTGTAAGTTGGTGGCTTAGATCTAAGTTTACAGAAACATATTTAATATAACTTGCTTTAAAATGTATTTATATTAGAAAACAGTTGAGACTTTTAAGCCCATAATATATCCTAAAATATCATATGTAAAACAAAAATAATTTTTTAAACCAACAATGTATCACTAAAGTTTATTCACCATAGCACTAGATTATGAAGGCTTAGAGGGAACAAAGTAGGTTGAAAATAATTTTCCCACATTAAAAATAATGTTTCTATTTCCCTTAACAGTTCAACATATAGATATACATATATACACACATACACATACTAAGTATAATTCATGAATCAAATAATTTCTGTTTATATTAGAACTGTAGAGGAAAATAAAAGAAAATTATGGCTGGGCACAGTGGCTCATACTTGTAATCCCAGCACTTTGGGAGACCAAAGTGGGTGGATCACGAGGTCAGGAGTTCAAGGCTTGTCTGACCATCTGGCCAACACAGTGAAATCCCATCTCTAGTTTAAAAAAAAAAAAAAATATATATATATATATATATATATATATATATATATATATATATATATATATATATATATATATATATATATATGAAATCAGCTGGGCGTGGCAGGCACCTGTAATCCCAGCTACTTGGGAGGATGAGGCAGGAGAATCGCTTGAACCTGGGAGGCAGAGGCTGCAGTGAGCTGAGATCATACTACTGCACTCCAGCCTGGGCAACAGAGCAAGACTCCATCTCAAAAAAAAAAAAAGAGAAAGAAAAGAAAATCCTTCCTCCTGAAATTTTCACTGCCATTCTCCAAGTGTCATTTTATCCCTATAGCTTTGAAACTTGCAGAGATTTCACCTCTGTACTTATTGAGCAATATAAATGATCACATTTCTAACTACAGTTGTAAACTGTCTTTATAAGCACTCTACAAACATCCCATATACACATACATTGTTAAAATGCATTATATATCCAAAATGATATACATCTATGATTTAATGTCTACAATTTAAACACCTCATTAATATGAAGACAATTTTTTCAGCCCAAACTTATCTCACATTTAATCAATAGACATCTCAACAAAAAATGATTAAAAATCATATCTACTCCAATTGACGGCATGTACCAAATCTGAGGTTCTCCCACTTCCAACACAGAAACATGTTTCACAACCAAAATTGTCCAGGCTGATTAAGAAAAGGTGGAATATTAATGGCGGGGAGTAGAATGACAAATAAGAAAACCTTAAGTTTTTTTTTTTTTTTTTTTTTCATTTCTTTTTTTTACTTTAAATTCAAGGGTACAAGCATAGGTTTGTTACGTAGGTCTTTATAACAGAATGACTTATATTCTTTTGGTTACATACAAAATAATGGGATTGCTGGTTGAATGGTATTTCTGTCTTTAGGTCTTTGAAGAATCGCCACACTGTCTTCCACAATGGTTGAATTAATTTACACTCCCACCAACCTCCACAACCTCAACAGCATCTGTGATTTTTCTGACTTTTTAATAACAGCCATTCTGACTAGTGTCAGATGGTATCTCGCTGTGGTTTTAATTTGTATTTCTGTAATGATCAGTGATGTTGAGCTTTAGAAAACTGGTTACAAGATCCACTGCAATCCTTAAATTGTTTCAATTGTGTCTTTTCTAAAATAGTGGTAAGTTCAGCCACACTAATTTCAAATAATTATTATGATAGCTTTTAAAAGTAAAAATACCATAGAATGTTCTGTAGGAGGTGCTGGGGGGAAAATACCACAGAATGTAAAGAGGTAATAAAAGTAGCTCTTATGCAAAATTTCTCCTCAATATATTCAGTATAAAATTGGAGAAAAAATAGGCCTGGAAAATTTTTCTCCTTTCTAACAGATCTTAATCATAACCCACTTCCAGGAAGATTCCTTCAATTAATTTCTCCTTTAAACTTATCATTCCTATGTTCTATACTAATATGGCACTTACTACATTCTGTCTAGTTTATCTAATACCATGATGCAAATATTACCCAATGACTTCCCAAAATGCATCTCTACTGTGAATCCCAGAACGAGTTTTACATTTCTAACTGCCAGCTACACATCACCACTTAAGATGGTCTATTGATTTCAAACTCAGCCTGCCTCAAAACAAACCATTCATCTATCTTCCTAAATAGTCTCCCTATTTCTTCTGATGATGCCAAAATCCCCAGTCACCTACCTTCAATCCTAAGGATTTTTTACCCATCCTTTCCCTTGCCCTCCACATTCAATCAGATGCCAAATACCACATACCCACTTTCACTTCCTTTGCAAGGCCTCTGATACATTTTCAGAGTCAAGGCTGTGTGTGTGGAGAAAGAAAATGTGTAACTGATAAGTGGCACTGCTCAACTGAAGTCCCAGAATAATTTTTTAAAGTTTCTTGTAAAAAGAGGCAGTAATATGCAATTTTAATAAATAATAACGTGTAGGCCGTTCTTTTGTTCAAGTGGTATGTTTACATCTAGCCAAGTACAACTAACTTTCTTAACCCTGTATATTTTTACTCAGTGACATTTTTAGAATAACCTGTATGTTCCTAATATTGGTTCTAATTTTAACCTTAAGTTTATATTATATTAATTTTGAATCCTGTAAACAACTTTTGCTTTAATGGTGATTTGGGACTGTATGCTTCTTTCCCTTCATTATCCCGGGCAGTTCTTGACGTGTGATCCACAGGTCCCAGGATTCTCAATATCTTTGCTTAATTATTTAATGTCTATGTTTCCTTGCCATATTTCAAGGTCCGTGAGAGAAGAAAGTGTATTTGATTACTATGAAATATTCTGATGGGCCAAGCACAGTGGCTCACTGTAATTCCGAGGTGGGTGGACTGCTAGAGATCAGGAGTTCAAGAATAGCCTGGCCAACATGGTAAAACCCCGTCTCTACTAAAAATACAAAAATTAGCCGGGTGTGATGGCATACGCCTGTAATCCCTGCTACTAGGGAGACTAAGGCAGGAGAATCATTTGAACCTAGAAGGCAGAGGTTGTAGTAAGCTGAGATCATGCCACTGAACTCCATCCTGGGTGACAGAGCAAGACAGTTCTCAAAAAAAAAAAAAAAAATTATTATTATATAACCAAGTCCCAGAATAATGCTTTGAATATAGCAGGAGCTCAGTGAATATTTGCTGAATGAACAGAAAAACAGCTGTTCAAAGTTGAAATACAACTGTGAGAAAAGAAAAAAAAGTATACTAACCACAAAGGTCATGTGATACAAAAATTAAGAGTGCTACATGCCTAAAGAAAATGTCAAATTATCTACCTATATTCTGTGAATCAGGCAACAAAATGTGACATATTATTGCATAAATGTGACCTCCAAAAACAATGTTAAAAAGTTTTATATATTTAAAGGCCCAAGATTATATGCAAAATACACTTCATTTCTCATCAACGAGACTCTACATTATGATTGTATATAATAAAACAAAACTACATTTTAATCACAATTTAGGATTAGTAATGTTGAAGTATGACTTATTGTATCAAGTCATATATTCCAAAATAAAGAACCATTTTTTTTCCCATGGATATAAGCAGTACTCCAAAGAAGAACAAATAGTCATAAGACTTTGAAATATCTTACACTTTACTACTAAATGGAATAAAGTTTATAAAATGACATATTCCATTATGAGTGAGAGTTGGACAACAAAAACCTATAGAGAAGCAGTTAATACCCACAACTAGTTTCCTTATTTCTATTCACACGAAACAAGAACTACAGGTTTAACAGGTTCAACCACAAAACCATATTAGAGTTTAACAGGTAGGCCACCACTGCAGATCTGCAGAATGTCACTAGGTATTTATTTATTAAGGAAAGCCTTAATAATGAATAATTTCAACATTTTTTCTCTAGGCTAACAATCTGCATCAGTGTTAGTCATGCTACTGAATAAAACTAAACAGCAATCAGTGTTGTTTCCATATACTACTAATACTGCCCAATAAGCTGGGTTTCCTTCAAATACACAAAACAAATAAAAATGCATCAAAAGAAAAATACTAGAACAATTACAGACCCAAGAACCGTATTAATTTGAATATAAGTTACATATGGATTGCTTTCAGCATTATCTGAGTGTGATGAGATAAACGTAACATGTCATTAAAGGTGCTTTCTCTCAATATTCTGGTTAGAAAAATATGACCAGGTAATTCAGAGAAAAGGGATCCAGAATGGATAATAAGCAAATGAAAATATACCAATCCTCTGTTATAATTAGGAAGATACAATTAAAATAATGAGGTATCTTTTCTTACAAAATAATTTGAGAAATATTAAAATACAACCTGTAAGGAAAAGCAACTATGATATGGAAAGCAACTTGACAATCAATATATGGCTAACTTGAAGATACTCATTTGCTCAGAACAAGTAATTTCACTTCTAGATGCATATAAACTATAAACATGCATATAAAATGCAAAACAATGTTGGTCGTAATATTGTTTGTGAAAGGAGAAAAATCGTAACCAATTTACATAACCATCTATACAAAAAAGAATAGATTTATAATATATGCTATGCAATGAGACACTAAACTGTCATTAAAACCAATCTATTAAATGTGTATCTCCTTGAATAAATATGGAAAATAATTAAATAAAAAAAAAAACTTGTTAAGGCATATACTGAATGTAAGACTTCTCTACCACATTTTCCTCTGCAAAATGAGGAAAGGTAGTAGCAGTAAGATAAAGAATGTCAAAGAAGTAGGGCTTACATCTATAAAACATTTATTTTTTAAAAATACAATGTAAATTTTGCAGAACTAACATTTACTCAGGGAAAAGAGATCTAAATTATTCTCAGCCTTTTGGTACATGTTTGAAATGTTTCCAAATTTTAAAAAAAAGTGTATTAGAGGAGACTTCTACTTCTGACCAAGGTTAAGTAGCCATGGGCAGATTTACCCTCCCAGCTGAAACAAAAAACAGACAAGATACATGAAACAACAGTTCCCAAAACATCTGACAAAACGTAAAGACAGTGAGACTAGAAATGAGAAAGAAATGAGGTGCTCTTTTACCAAAAGGGAATTAAATTAGAAAGCAATAAAAGGAAGATATCTGAACAAATATCCACAAATTGAAAACTGATGTACTGCTCACTAACCTATGGATTAAAGAGAAATCAGCCCATATTCTGAACTGAATGAAAATGAAAACACAACATATCAAAAATTGCACAATGATGCTAAAAAAAAAAAAAAGGGGAAAATTATGACTGTCAACAGATACAAAAAATAATTACATAAAAATCCAACATTCTTTCCTCATAAAAACATTAAGCAGGAAAAGAAGCAAACATCCCCAATGCAATTAAAGGGCAAATATAAAACTCATACAACTAATCTTACATTAATAATGTAAGACTGCTCTCAGCAAACTGACACAAGAACAGAAAAACACCGCATGTTCTCACTCATAGGTGGGTGTTGAACAATGAGAATACATGGACACAGGGAGGTGAGGGACAGTGGTGGGTGGGGAGTTGGGGAGGGATAACAATGGGGAGAAATGCTAGATATAGGTGATGGGGAGGAGGGCAGCAAACCACAATGCCATGTGTGTTCCTATGCAACAATCTTACATGTTCTTCACATGTACCCCAAAACCTAAAATGCAATTTAAAAAATTAAAATAAAAAAATTATAATGTGTAAGACTGCATGCTTTTCCCCTAATACTAGGAACAAAATAAGGATGGCCACTTTCATCACTTCTATTCCACATTGTACTGGAGGTCTTAGCTAGTGCAACCAAGCAAGAAAAAGAAATAAAAGGCGCTCCAGATTACAAAGAAGTAAAACTCTTTATGCAAAGACAACATTATTGTTACATAAAAACACTATGGAAACGATAAAAAAGCCACCAGAATTAATAAATGAATTCAGCAAAGTTGCAAGATGCAAAATCTATATGCAAAAATCAACTGTACTTCTATATGCTAGGAATGATCAGAAAAATAAATTTTTAAAATACCATTTAAAATAGCATTAAAAACATGTAGTAGTTACAGACATATCTAACAAAAGATGTAAAAGACCCATACACTGATACTACAAAACACTGCTGAAAAAAAATCAGAGATCTAAAGAAATGGAAAGACATACTTTGTATATCATAGAATAGACAATATCATTAAGAAGTCAATTCTCCTCAAGTTAATCTAAGATTCAATGCAATCCCATTCAAAAATCCCTATAGACTTTTTCTAGAAATTGGCAAGCCGGTTTTAAAAATCATATGGAAATAGAAATAACCTAGATAGTCAAAACAAATTTGAAGGAGAGTAAAGTTGGAAGACTAATACTCCTAGATTTCAAGACTTACAAAAAAGCACCAATAATTTTTTTGCTAGCATGAGACTGGCAAAAACTAATAATAATAAATATAGCCATGGAAAAGGAGAGCAGAAGGAGTCCCACACATATGTGAACAACTGATTTTTTTTCTTTTTTTTGAGATGGAGTCGTGCTCTGTCACCCAGGCTGGAGTGTAGTGGCACTATCTCAGCTCACGGCAACCTCTGCTTCCCAGGTTCAAGCAAGTCCCCTGTCTCAGCCTCCCGAGTAGCTGGGACTACAGGCACCCACCACCACACATGGCTAATTTTTGTACTTTTAGAAGAGACAGGGTTTCATCATATTGGTCAGGCTGGTCTCGAACTCGTGACTTCAGGTGATCTGCCTGCCTCGGTCTCCCAGAGTGCTGGGATTACAGGTGTGAGCCACTCCACCCAGCCATGACTGATTTTTGACAAAGATGCAAAGGCAAGTGGAGAAAGACTACATTTTAAAAATAAATGGTGCTGAAACAAATATATGCCCATATGAAAAACATGAACTTCGATCCACACCTAGCACCATAAGCAAAAATTACCTCACAATGGATTATAAAACTAAATGTAAAACCTAAAAGTAACATTTCTAGAAGAAAACAGAATAGATGTATCTTAGATACCAAACCAAAAACACAGTATGTAAAAGAAAAAAGTTTTGATAAACTGGATCCATCAGAATTAAGAACTTCTGCTCCTGGAAAGATACTTTAAAAAAAAAAAAAA
>NW_016107601.1:1401749-1427442 GCF_001604975.1 Cebus imitator
AAATATGTTCAAAGAGCTAAAGATTCTGTAAAAAAAAAAAAAAAAAAGATAAGCTACAGAATTGAAAATATTTGCAACTCACAGGTCTCATAAAGGTATTAAATTCAGAATATATAAAGACTCTCAACATTCAATAAGAAAACAACTCAATTTTTAAAAACAGACAGAGATTTGAATAGATGCTTCACCAAAGATATATAGATAGCAGATAAGATCATGAAAAGATGGTTCAACATCATTAAATGCAAATATGCAAATTAAAACCAGTGTGACATCACTATAATGCTATTAGAATAGCTAAAATTAAAAATATTATTTGTACCAAGTACTTGTGAGAATATAAAGCAACCGCAACTCTTCTTTTCTTTTTTTTTGAGACAGGGTCTTGCTGTCACCTGGGCTGGAGTGCGCAGTGGCTCCATCACATCTCACTGCAACCTTGACATCCCAGGCTTAAGTAATTCTCCTGCCTCAGCTTCCCAAGTAGCTGGGACCACATGTGCAAACCACCACACCCAGTTAACAACCAGAACTCTTAAAAACTGCTAGTGGGAAAAAGTAAAATGATAATGATACAGCTACTTTGGAAAATCATTTGGAGGCTTTTTAAATACTTAAACGTGTATTGCTATATGTTTTAGCCATTTTTCTCTTAGGCATTTACCCAAGAATAATAAAAGCATAAGTCTACTAAAACTTCTACACAAATGTTTAAAACATCTTTATTGGTAATATTTCAAAATAGGCAATAACCCATATATCCATCAACAGGTAGAGATAAATTGTGGCATTATATATCCATATAATGAAACAGTACTCAACAACAAAAATTACTGAACTATTGATAGATATTGCAGCATGTGAAATCTCAAAATCACTATTTGAGTGAAAGATGCCATGTCTCCCTCCCCAAAGTACACACTGAATAATTCTTTTTATATAAAAACTCCATAAAAGGAAAATTCATCTATAGCAACAGAAAGAAGGGACTGGGTGAAAGGAAATAATGACAGGAGGAGATTAGAAAGAGACAAACTTTTGGGGTGGTAAATACGTTCATTATATTGTTTGCACGGACAGTTTCACAGCTATTATCTGTATGTCAATTTTATCAAATTGCATATTTTAAACGTGTGACCTTTACTGTATGTCAATTATATCTCTTTAAATAGAGATGCTGAAAAAAAAGCCTTTTTAGGTCTTTGATTCCTGTTCTGTACATAGGATTATATTTTCCCTTTACTAATATCAAGGATGTTCATCAAAAATTATCTTCTACTAGAGGTAAGATATCTTGGTTCTAGACTCAATTCCTCTATTTGATGATAGTAAATCACTTAAACCTCTCTGGATCTCATTTTTCTAACCTGTAAAATGAGATTAAGCGAAATGGATACATGCCCATCTCAATATTTCACAGAACTACAGACTAAGTAGCCTTCACTTTTTACCACATTATGTTGTTTTCAGAACACTACAGTAAAATGTCATTCTATAAGCCAAGTCATATTCTGTGATGGGAGGAACATGCTTGTTACAAAATGTATCAATAAACTCCTAAAATTATTTGAAATATTAAAATACAAAATACACACAGAAAAGATCATTAACTTGGATTTAGACAGATCTAGTTTCAAATGCCAGTTGGGCTAACTTGCTCTTATTTTTTATTTTTTAGAGACAGAGTCTCCCTCTGTAGCCCAAGCTGGAGTGCAGTGACACAATCTCAGATCACTGCAACCTCCACCTCCCAGGTTCAAGCGCTTCTCCTGCCTCAGCCTCCCTAGCAGCTGGGATTAGAGATGCATGCCACCAAGCCTGGCTAATTTTTACATTTCTAGTAGAGATGGGGTTTCACCATGTTGGCCAGGCTGGTATCGAACTCCTCACCTCATGATCCACCATGCCTGGCTGGACTAATTTGCTATGTCACATGGGCAAGTAACTTTATCTCTCTATGACTTATTTTAAAAATATATAAGTAACAAAAATAAACCAATATCTCTTAGATTATAAAATAAAACCAGTACATGTCTGACACGTAAGTTATTTAATAAATAGTAGCTAATGTCTATTAGTAAGATTGTGCTTTACATCATACAACTATCGGCATGCTTTAGACTTCATTGTAATTATTAAAATAATTACCAGAGAATTAACATAAAACACAACCATTACCACCAGTTTAAAAGGCTCTCTCACTACATATTAAAAAAAAAAAAATTTGGTTGCTCAGCATGTACGAAAGTTAGGCAAGGATATTTATTTAGTGCCCATGAAGTATCATTTACATAAATAACTGCTGCATTTTATTTGAACCTAAATAGTAAACCAAAAAAGCAGAAAAGGGACAGGGAGTGCTGGAAGATAGGGTGAGAAGTACTGCTATTTTTATATCAGATCATCAGGGAAATGCTATCGCATAAGGAGACACTTTAACAGGGACTTTAGTATATTTTAATTCATTAAAAAAAAAGTTTACACAAAATATCACTGCATCATTAGCCAAAGACTTCCCTGTCCACAACAATAAAGAAATTTACCTCTTTAAGCAAGGAATAGAATATAAAATATTTTGAACACAATGTTGCAATCTAAATCTAATTCTTCCAAAGGTGAAACTATCACACAGGAAAAAAATAGTTTTCAACTGAAACTAGAATACCTCATGAAAACTGTACAGTTGAAAGTTTTCATTTACTTTTTTCTATAGCTCCTTGACTTAAAAGGATCTTTCATCATACTAGAAAGAAAACACATAACTGACAAAAAAGCTTTTTAAGTGGTGAAATCTGCATTATTCCAAGTAAAAAAGTAAATATGGGATAAAATAAAGAAATTCTTTGTTTACATTCTTTACATCTTTTTTACTGTTGATCTCAAAGAATAAAGATAACACATTTTCTTCCTTCTCAAGCTGCTGACCAAAGTTTAGAACCAGCAAATATACTAAAGCCAATTTGAGTAACTAAATAATTTGCCTGCCAAAGTAGGAAGAAAGAACAAGGACATAATTTGGAGCAGTCTTCTGAACGAAAAATAGAAAATTTTCTTTAATTTTTCTGCTTGCATGCATTGGTTCCTATTATCCTACCTTCCTTGAACATCTTTTCCTCTTAGAAATTCCAACGATCCCATTTTAAGCTTATCTTAAAATGAACACTGCCAAGCCAGGCGCAGTTGCTCATGCCTGTAATCCTAGCACTTTTGGAAGCCAAGGCAGGTGAATTGCCTGGGCTCAGGAGTTCGAGACCACCTTGGGCAACATGGTAAAACCCTGTATCTACTAAAATACAAAAAATTAGCTGGGCATGGTGGCACACGCCTGCAGTTCCAGCTACTCAGAAGGCTGAGGCAGGAGAATCACTTGGGCCTAAGAGGTGGAGGTTGCAGTGAGCCAAGATCATGCCACTGCATTCCAGCTTGGCCTACGGAGTGAGACTCCATCGCAAAAAAACAAAAAAACAAAATGAAACAAATGACCACTCCCTCCTCTAAAGTCCTACAGTTGTACAATTCACTTAGAAACTGTGTGTGACTTTGAGCCATCTCTTCTATTGCTATCCTGAAATGTAATTTAAATTTTGACTTTTCACAACTGTCCCAGCAACTGAATTTAGATTCTAGAGCACCACTGTCCAGTTCAGATTAACTGCATGTGGATGTACACATTTAAATTTAATTAAAATGTAAGTTCCTCAAGCATACTAAGCCACAATTTAGGTGTAGCCAGCCACTTGTTGCTGGTAGTTACCAAATGGATCTGTAGCATTTCTAACATTGCAGGAAGTATTACTGAATAATTCTAAAATGTAGTGGCCAGGTCCAAAGTTTGCATATACTATATGGTTCTTAACACAATACACGAATATGGTAGGCACTTACATATTTGATTTAAAAAAGACAAATTACTGTATGGTAGAGACAGCCCTACAAACACATCCTGTTTAGTCAGAAGTCTTTTATAAAACTGAGCCAATATTTTAGCTTTGGGAAGACTATCTCCCAATAAAAGGCAATAACATGGCAACAAATGACCACGGCTAAGAAGTGGCTGCCACTTGCTTTTTTATATGTATTTCCAGTTTCCAAACTCACTGTCATTCCCACAATTAGGTATATCACTTGTACTTACCTGCTTCACTAATTTATGTTACTTAGATTCCCTGAGGGCAAGTTAGTTGTGACCTCGGCTTCATACTACATGGACACTTAAATGTTTTGCTAAGTAACATGATTAATTCAGATAAGATTTATGAATCCACAAGTAGTGTACTTAAAATAGCATGGCTCTGTTTTGATATATAATGCTTTTTACTAACACAAGCCCTTAAGTAAACTACTTTTTTTAATATAAATGGCAAGTTCTGAATAAAAAATTATCATGTTGGCCAGACATGGTGGCACAAACCTATAATCTTAGCACTTGGTGGGAAATCACTTGAGCTCAGGAGTTCAAGACCAGTCTTTGCTACATGGTGAAACCCCGTTTCTACTAAAAAATACAAAAACTGGCTGGGCACAGTGGCTCACGCCTGTAATCCCAGCACTTTGGGAGGCCGACGTGGGCGGATCACTTGAGATCAGGAGTTCAAGACCAGCCTGGCAAATATGGTGAAACCCCGTCTCTACCAAAAATACCAAGATTAGCCAGGTTTGGTGGCACGTGCCTATAGTCCCAGCTACTTGGGAGGCTGAGACAGGAGAACCACTTGAAACCGGGAGGCAGAGGTTGCAGTAAGCTGAGATTGCACCACTGCACTCCAACCCGGGTGACAGAGCAAGACCCATCGAAAAAAAAAAAAAAAAATACAAAAATTAGTTGGGTGTGGTGGTGAGCACCTGTAGTTCCCGATACTTGGAAGGCTAAGGTGGGAGGATAGCTTAAGCCCAGGTGATCAAGGCTGCAGTGAGGTGAAATCGTGCCACTGCACTCCAGCCTGGGTGACAGTGAGACCTGGTCTCAAAAAAAAAAAAAAAATTCATTTAGTGTCTAGTAGCCTGGATAAGAATTTATGGCCTTTCAGGGCAACTCTCTCAAAAACATGTCTTAATAATGTAACTTTTTAAATTAATAAATTTCACTGGGGACTACTGAAATGAAGAGAATTAGTCTATTTTAACTTCATGACACAACAATTCACTTGGTCATATTTGATTATAATACCAGGTAGATAACAGGTATTCACATTGCTTAAATTAATTAGTCATGAGTCCCTTAACTAGAACATGAGATATATTTTGAGAAATGTGTCATTAGGCAATTTCATAGTTGTACAAACGTCATCAAGTGTACTTACACAAATCTAGATGCCATAGCCTACCATACACATCTAGGCTATATAGTACAGTCTAAGGCTCCTAGGCTACAAACCAGTACAACATGTTACTGTAGGAAACTGTAATGTGTATCTAAACATTTCTAAACACAGAAAAAGTACAGTAAAACTACAGTATTGTAATATTATGGGACCAATGTCAAATGTGCTCTACTGTTGACTGAAGAGTTGTTATGTGAGGCATGACTGATTACATTCTTGCCTAGATATGGGAAAAAAAAAACTTGCTGCAAGTATCAGATAAAAACAAAATGTTAATATTCAAGTAGTGAACTATGAAAATCTGGTTTGGTAACTTTCATGAACTCAACCTTTGTTATTTATTTCTGCTATCTGTATAGTAAAAAGTCTATAATGAGGGAATAATTTTCCTTTGGGTATCTACATGCACTACATTTTGAAAATCAGTGAACTCAAAAATTATCAGCTTTAGCCATTTCTCATTACACCAGCTGATCAATTGTAACTATATTAAGCCAAGTTAGTAACAGAAAAACAAGTTTCTGTTTTGCAAAGAATATTAACTGGTATCCTTTCTTATCTTAACTCCTATAATTAAGCTGAGAAGGATACCTACTGCACAGGTGTTTATTATCAATACCACTTTCTCTTTCCAAAGGGTCAGCATACAGGACAAACAACAGTCTAACTTTTTATTCCTTAATATTTTTTATGACTGGAAATTGTTTTCAAATTAGTAAGTAACCGTCAAAAGCACAGATATAGTGAAATTCATAGATAAAAATGAAATTAGATAAATTTCTTTCTACTTACTCTTAAAAAATACATAAATGATATTCTTAGAAATAAGATTTTATTCTTTTGGCTTAAATCTGTCAAGGAACATACTCAAGGAATTAATGTTTTTAAAACTGCTTTAAAATGCTAGATTTAAATAAGTTCTCGAGCTTGAGTGACTATTCAGCAAATTAAAATAATTTTTATAGCCAACAATTTCAAAAACTGGAAGCATTTAAAAAATATCTTACAATATCTTCTGAAAAGTAATTTTATTTTACTTACTTTTTTTCTTAGATGGAGTCTTGCTCTGCTGCCTGTTGCCCAGGTTAGAGTGCAGTGGCATAGTCTTAGCTCACTGCAACCTCTGCCTCCTGGGTTCAAGCAATTCTCCTGCCTCAGCCTCCCAAGTAGCTGGGATCACAAGCACATGACACCACGCCTGGCTAATTTTTGTATTTTTAGTAGAGACAGGGTTTTGCTATGTTGGCCCAGCTGGTCTTAAATTTCTGACCCCAGGTGATCTTCCCATCTCTGCCCCACAAAGTGCTGGGATTACAGGTGAGAGCCAGGAAAGTCATTTTAATAGGTAAACTAGTATTAATTAAAACACACAATCCTTAGTAATAAAGAAAACTAGACACACACACATATACCACACACACACCCTGCTCCTCTAATTCCCAAAAGATGGCATTGGAGGCTGTCAGCAAAACAATACTTCATCTAATCTCAGTAACGGTAAACATGCTCAACAGTACAAAATTTCTAGGATAAGATGTATTAAGATTAACATTAAAAAAAAAATTACTACTAATCATCATTTGCTATTTTTCTACACCTGAGATCAATTATGCTTCACCTCCTAAAAAAAGTAATTTAATATATATACTCTTAACTAAGGGAATTATATAAAATATTACTCCAAACTCTTATGTTTTTCTGAATATGTGAATGACAGTTTATAACTTTTTAATATATTTAACTTCTAAGACTTTATCATTTACTTCACTTGAAAATGAGTTTTATTTAAAACTCATTCAGTAGAAAGTATTTTAACACTTTCTATTCAGGGTATAAACAAAAACCTCTGGACTCACTGCAAAAAAACGCATTCTTTAAACAGAATTAATTTCTAAGGGACTTTTCTGTCTTCTCTAAATTCAAGATATTAAAATACACCTCTGTATTCCTTATCAACAGAACTTTCTAAGATGATCAAAATGTTCTATATCAATGCTGTCCGATATGGCAACCACTGGTTGTATGTGGCTACTGAGCACTTAAAATGTGAACAGTGAACAAAGAACTGACTTTTCCACTTAATTTAATCAACTTAGAATTTAACACCTATGCAAAGCTAGTGGCTATTACTATCAAATGATCATGATTAGGTTTGATAACCTCCAACGGTGCTGTATTTATTAAAAGAAACAACACAGGAGGCAACCCAAGTGTCCACTGACAGATGAATGGAAAACAAAATGTGTTACATATACACAATGGATTACTCAGCCTTAAAAAAAAAAAAAAGAAAGAAAATTCTGACACATGCTACAAAATAGATAAACCTTGAGGATACTGAGCCATGTGAATTAGGCCAGTCATAAAGGTACAAGTACTGTATGATTCCACTTGTGAGGTACCTATTCAAATTCAAAGACATAAAGTAGAATGGTAATTGCCAGGAGCTGCGGGAAGCAGAACAGAGTTTTAGTTTTACAAGATGAATTCTGTAGACGGATAGTAATGAAAACTGTACAGCACTGTGAAGGTATTTAACACCACTGAAGTGTACACTTAATAATAGTTAAAATGGTAAATTTTATGTCTACCACAACTTAAAATTATATATATTTTAAAAGCATAACAATTAAAATAAGTACTTCTGACACAATAGCTAACTAGAAATCTAAAGTCATCAATAATGAAATAGATGCTTCTCAGAGATGGAAACTCAGATTTATTGAAAAAACAATAAAACAAGAACCAATTATAGTAATCCCAAAATGATTCAAATTATATTATTATACATTACTATACCATATCCAAGAGCTTGGCATTTTACTTGATGGGATCTAGCTGTACAGAGTAAAGTGGAGTTCTTTTAAGAAGTCACAAGGCTCAACAAAATAAAGTCAGAATACTTAATGCTTTGTTGTGTTTTGTTTTGTTTTATAGGCACTGACTAGAGCTGGCCTTGAGCAAGTCTCATGTTGAGCAACTAGAAAAACAAAACTCAAAAAAAGGAACTGTATACAATTATTTTAACTTCCTTAAAAGATAAGGCTTACTCTAGTAGAAGGGCTTAATAAAAGTATAGCTCTCAGGCTGTAAAGAAGGAAATACTGGGATAAGGCACAAGATTGCCACCATTAATAAGTAATTAATGCATGCACAAGAAAGCAGGCTAAAAATCAACGTAAATAACAAAAGAGATCATCCTTTTTCTCAGAACTCTGTATGTATTTAGCTTCCAACTGCTATAACTGCTAGGAGTGTTATCATATTACAACAAAATATTTTAGGAAAGTTACTAATCAAGTGAAAAGGGATGATAAAATGAATTTACTCTCTTAGGCTTCAAAAAAAATCTTTTTTATTTAAAGCAGTTTATCACTATAAGATCTTAATCCCCACAAACAGCCATAAATTGGAAAAAAGTACAAATAAAGTTTAACATCAGAAGAATATTAAAGGTATATTATTCTTTTCAAAGTCATAAAAATAAGTATTTTTTTAGTGCACTGAACTACATCACACATCTACAACATTTACTTCGCAAGTCTCTATTGTGGGTAACATGTTTGGTCTCTTTTAACTTATATGTAGTTTAACTGGTTTTAATTGAAAACATCACTCAACTTCATTAGTAATAATTCTTTTTTTTTTTTTTTTTTTTTTTNTTTTTTTGGAGACAGAGTCTCACTCTGTCACCCAGGCTAGAATGCAGTGGCGTGCTCTCAGCTCACTGTAACCTCTGCCTCCTGGGTTCAAGCAGTTCTCCTGCCTCAACCTCCTGAGCAGCTGGGCCTACAGACGCACGCTACCATGCCCAGTAATTTTGTATTTTTAGTAGAGATGGGTTTTCACCAGGTTGGCCAGGATGGTCTTGATCTCCTGGCCTCAAATGATCCACCTGCCTCGGCCTCCTAGAGTGTCGGGATTACAGGCGTGTGCCACTGTGCCCGGTCAACAGAACTTTTAAGATGATCAAAATGTCCAAAGTCAATGCTGTCAAATATGGCAGCCACTGCCCATATGTGGCTACTGAGCACTTAAAATGTAGATAGTGGTAAGAGATGATGATACTAGAACTGTGTAGAGAACTAAAATGAGGGATAGCAGAGAGAAGGTAAGGGTTCATGTTAAAGCAGATACCAGCTAAGGAAACATGAACATCTGTATATTGGGTATAATAACACTTTCCATTCCTAACTCAAAGGGTAATTTTTAAAATAAAGTAAAATGGTGAGGCACAGTGGCTCACACCTGTAATCCCAGCACTTTGGGAGACCAAGGCGGGTAGATCATTTGAGGCCAGAAGTTAGAGACCAGCCTGGCCAATCTGGTGAAAACCCATCTCTACTAAAAATACAAAAATTAGCCAGGCGTGGTGACGTGCTGGGACCTGTAGTCCCAGCAGCTACTCACAAGGCTGAGGCACTAGAATCGCTTGAACCAGGAAGTGGAGGTTACAGTCAGCCGAGATCATGTCACTGCATTCCAGCCTGGGAGACAGAGAGAGACTCTGTCTCAAAATACACATACACATACATGTACACATACATACATACAAAATTGAAATAATTATATGGGGAAGTGCTTTATAACTCAAAAATGCTCTACAAAAAAACAATGATATTAGTAATACTATTCGCATTTTTTAAACATAGTTCTCTTTACTTTGTATATAGTACCTTTAAAATCAACATCAGCTCTTTCTCTGTAATTAGCACTCGACTATATAAAAATAATATTCCACCATTGCTGTCAATCACAAAGAAAGCAAAAATAAAGGTCCACCATTTTTAGAGATTTATGGAAGCAAGAATGTTGTTTTAGAGTTGATAAAGTTATCCACTGATTATAAGAAAATCCTTATTATAAGGTTTATTATAAGGATCAACCAAAATTCAGCGTAGAATTTTTGCAGGGTTTCTATGAGGTTCCAACACAATGAAAACATACACCAAAACAAAAATTTATAGTAAAATGAACATTCTCCTGATGCTGGAATGCAAAGATAAGGTTTCCATAGCAATGAAATGGAAATTTAATATTGGTAAGCTATAGCAACAAACAATTGGACATTTACTATAATTTGCACAACAAAGCTCAAGCATATGCAATTACAGTGTTGGTATTATTTACTAATATTCACAAGTATATTGCCAAAAATCTGTTTGTCTAAGAATTGAAATGTGCAGGATCATTCTGGACTCTGCAGATACATAATCTTAATTTAAATTCACAAAATGTCCAAAGCCTGTGAGAGGATAAAATAAGAATCTGAATTTAAGTTGCTCCATGAAGTTGCTGAATGGTGATATAATAGCTCAATATTTATAATGCACAATGCACAAATAACGCACCATAGATTCTTAAATAAAAACTCAATCCTAGAAATCTTAAGATTTAAATAATCATAACCTGTGATTTCTTTATTTTGCATATAATCTCAACATACTATTATTTTAAATTATGACAATCATGGAAATATTTACACCTTAAGACAGTTATCCTCACTGTCCCTTCTATGAAGCAGAAAAGGATAAAAAACGGGTAGGGGAAGTGAAACTAAGTATGATCGGCCAGGCGTGGTGGCTCACGCCTATAATCCCAGCACTTTGGGAGGCCAAGGCGGGCAGATCATCTGAGGTTGGGAGTTTCAGATCAGCCTGACCAACATGGAGAAACCCCATCTCTACTAAAAATACAAAATTAGCCGGGCATGGTGGCACACACCTGTAAACCCAGCTACTCAGGAGGCTAAGGCAGGAGAATCGCTTGAACCCTGGAGGCAGAGGTTGCAGTAAGCCAGGATAGCGCCATTGCACTCCAGCCTGGACAACAAGGGCAAAACTCTGTCTCAGAAAAAAAAAAAAAAGTATGATCAGTTCTTGGCTGGCATGGTGGCTCATGCCTGTAGTCCGGTACTTTGGGAGACCGAGGTGGGGAGATCACGAGGTCAGAAGATTAAGACCATCCTGGATAACACGGTGAAACCCCGTCTCTACTAAAAATACAAAAACTTAGCTGGATATGGTGGTGCGAACCTGTAGTTCCAGCTACTTGGGAGGCTGAGGAAGGAGAATTGCTTGAATGCAGGAGGCAGAGGTCACAGTGAGCTGAGACAACGCCACTGCACTCCAGCCTGGGCAACAGAGCAAAACTCCATCTCAAAAAAACAAAAAAAAGGATGCTCAGTTCTCTAGGTGTTTAATTTCCAACTCAGGCCAGCCTGTCCACTATACAAATTCAGTATTGAAAAAAAATGAAGTAATCTTAAAATTTAAACCTGACATGGAAGAATTACTGTCTCCTATAACCAGGCACTTTATATACATCATTTTTTTTAATACTTCCAATAGTCTTTTGAGCCAGAGATTATCCTAATTTTTATATTAAAAAAATGTGCCTCATGTAGCTAAATAATACATACACAGTCAGAAAGCCAACATGTGTCAAATACAGGATTTAAGCCTAGGTCTGTATGATTTCAAGGCCAGTTGTGGTGGCTCACACCTGTAATCCCAGCACTTTGGGAGGCCAAGGCAGGTGGATCACAAAGTCAGGAGTTCGAGACCAGCCAGACCAACATGGTGAAACGCTGTTTCTACTAAAAATACAAAAATCAGCCAAGTGCAGTGGCACGTGCCTATAATCCCAGCTACTAAGGAGGCTGAGGCAGGAGATTTGCTTGAACCTGGGAGGCGGAGGCTGCAGTGAACTGAGATTGTGCCACTGTACTCCAGCCTGGGCCACAGAGCAAGACTCTATCTCAAAAAAACAAAACACAAGACAAAACAAAACAAAAAACAGAAACAAACTTGAATTATTTAGTACACTAGTGATTTCAACTAGGCTTTGGAATTACTAGTCAGATTTCCAAAAGGAAATGTGGAAAGTATATATAAAGTTACTGATCAAAAAAAAATTTTTTTTGCCTGTTAGGATATTACTATCAATTCTTAGCATTTTTAAAAAGTATATATTTTAATATCAATGAAGAAAAGAAGTTAAGAGAGGGAGAAAGGTGCTTGGTGTAGTAGTCCATTCCTGTAATCTCAACACTTTGGGAGGCCAAGGAGGGAGGATCACTTAGGCCCAGGATTTCAAGACCAGGCAGGGCAACATAGGGAGACTATTTTTTTTTTTAATTAGCTGGGTGTAGTATCACACGCCTGAGGCTGAGGTGGGAAGACAGCTTGAGCCTGGGAGGTTGAGGCTGTAGCAAGCAGTGACTGCACCACTGCACTCAGGCTTGGGCAACAGAGTGAGTTCTGTCTTAAAATATACATATATATGCATATATATATATATATATATATATATATATATATATATGAAGGGAGATGTTAATGCTTAGGCATTTTACAACCATTAGGCCATGAATCAGTGCTGTTCATGTTGGTATTTTCACACTAATAATAATGTTGCATGCATATATATCTTATATGTATTGGTATAAAGGTTTGGCAACTTTATATCAACATCTTAAAGTTTCCCTTTGTTTGCTGAACACTAATTTGGTTATGTAGTCTGAGAGGAGGAATTTGACTGGAACTGTTCTTCCTTAGAGGGAGAGAAGAATTTGAAGATTCCAGGGCACAAAAGGAAGAAAGGGTTGAAGCACAAACATGAACATAAAGAGCGAGCCACAGAATATGGAACTAGGTGTTCTATGGGGTAAAGCATTGAGTGAAGTGTGGATGTCCTTGTTGAAACCAGCAATGTGTTTATAAACATGTAGAAACAGAAACCCAGGAAGCAGGTGGTGCCCTAAGAACTTACAGTACCCTGCCCAAGAAACACAGAATTCTTGGGGAGATTTGGAATTCCCATAGGGTACAAAATTGTGGCTTTGCGCCTATCATGTCTAAAGCTTGAAGCTAAGATTTCAGCATGAATTTCGTCCTTCAGATCAACTAGCCAGTCATCAAGAATGGTTCTAGCAAAAAAGCAAGTACTGGCACTGTTGAGGGAGAAGGCAAGATATAAAATAAGGAATGCTGCACAAAGTAAAAGGCCAGGGTAATAAGCTGAGGAGACAGGAGACAGGATGTGGTTAACTGAAATAGGCATGAGAGATGCAGAAAAGTGACAGAAAAAAATGCCCCCAAATGCCAAAAAGGCAATAAAAGTATAAGGGTTAAATGGAATTTGCGTTCCCAAGACAGAGAGATCTTGGATATTCATATTGGTTCAGGCCAGTTATGTGACCACAGAGAAGTTATTTAATTTAAAAGGAAGTTTAACTTCTGGGCCAAGTGCCTGGCTCGTGCCTGTAATCCTAGCACTTAGGGAGGCCAAGGTAGGTGAACTGCCTGAGCTTAGGAGTTCTAGATCAGCCTGGGGAAGATGGAGAAACCCCGTCTCTACTAAAAACAGCAAAAATTCGCCAGGCATGGTGGTGAGCACCTGTAGTCGCAGCTACTTGGGAGGCTGAGACACGAGAATCACTTGAACCTAGAGGGCAGAGGTTGCACGGAGCTGAGATTGCAACACTGCACACCAGACTGGGCAACAGAGTGAGACTCCGTCTCAAAAAAAAAAAAAAAAGAAAAAGAAAAAAAGAGGATAAAAAGAAAAGTTTAACTTCTTTAAACTTTAGCTCTCTTCCCTGTAGAGAGATAAGAGCCTTATTTCAATCAAAGTGTTTTCTGTTTGTTTGTTGTTTTTTTGAGACAGAGTTTTGCCCTTGTCACCCAGGCTGGAGTGCAGTGGCACAATGTCGGCTCACTGCAACCCCCGCCTCCTGGATTCAAGTGAATCTCCTGCCTTAGTCTCCTGAGTAGCTGAGATTACTGGCTTCCACCATCACGCCCAGCTAATTTTTTTGTATTTTTAGTAGAGATGAGGTTTCGCCATGTTGGGCAGGCTGGTCACGAACTCCTGATTTCAGGTGATCCGCCAGCCTCAGCAGCCTCCCAAAGTGCTGGGATTACAGGCATGAGTCACTGTGCCCAGCCTCAACTGAGTTGTTTTAAGGATTAAGTAACATCATTATATATGCATTATCATTTGTTTTTAATAATAAACATTATTATTATTACTTGCTTCTGTTGTATCTGGTGACAGCTCCTTCTGCTGGTAAAAATTTCCCAGTCTTGAGACTTGGGAATTTAATTACTATATGACTTAAGGTAATAACAGTATGTCCCTGCCAAGGGAAAAATGATATAATGCAGTTCTGCTCTCTGATAAATACCAAAACAAAAGCAGGAAAAGTGTGAGTAACAAATATAAAATCAGATGATTTTCAGACACAAGACTGTTAATTATTCAACAAACATCAATCAGCAGCCCCTGTCAGAGAGAAGGGAATAATACTTCCTTTGCCCTCTGAAGGTTTGTTGAAGATCAATGAAAAGAGGCAGATAAACAGAAGAAAAGGCATACACATTTATTTGATCATCGTTTTACACAACATGAAAGCCTTCAGAATGAAGGCCCAAAAATATAGGAGAAACTGTCAATTTTTATGCTTAGTTTCAACAAAGTGTGCACAGCTGTGTAGAAGTATGATTGGACAAAAAGGATATAATCTAATGTTAACAGACTGAGATCTAATGTTAATAGACTGAGTGGGGAAACCATGCAAGACCTGTCTCATTTTTTTGTGTGTTTGTGTGCCTCTCTTGAGTATGTATTCTTTCCTTTTGGGTATGGGGAAGGATTCTAAAATGGGGATCTTATGATCTATGATCAAAGTAGGTCAGGTAATTTTTTTTATGACTAGTGTTACACAAAAAAAGGAAAGAGGAAAAGTTAGAATAATATTCTTAGGTTTTATGACAGGCTTTTTAAAAGGGGTTCTGCATTGTGGAATACAGAATGGCAATTCCTCAAAGATGCAGTGGCAGAAATACCATTCAACCAGAAATCCCATTACTGGGTGTGTGTGTGTGTGTGTGTGCGCGTGCGTGCGTGTGTGTGCATGTGTGCATGTGTGTGTATCCAAAGGAATATAAATCCTCCTATTATAAAGATACATACCTGTGTATGTTCACTGCAGCACTATTCACAATATCAAAGACATGAAATCCACCTAAATGCCCATCATGGAATACTATGCAGCCATAAAAAGGAACGAGACCAGCCGGGGTGGTGGCTCATGCCTGTAATCCCAGCACTTTGGGAGGCTGAGGCAGGTGGATCACCTGAGGTTGGGAGTTCAAGACCAGCCTGGCCAACATAGTGAAACTCCATCTCTACTAAAAATACAAAAATTTGCTGGATGTGGTGGCGCACACCTGTAATCCCAGTTACTCAGGAGGCTGAGGCAGGAGAATCGCTTGAACCCAGGAGGCGGAGGTTGCAGTGAGCTGAGATCGTGCCCCTGCACTCCAGCCTGGGCAACAGGGCAAGACTCTGTCTCAAAAAAATTTAAAAAAAGGAACGAGATCATGTCCTTTGCAAGGACATGGATGAAGCTGGAAGCCATTATTCTTAGCAAACTAAAGCAAGAAGAAAAAACCAAAATGCCACAGTGTTCTCACTTATAAATAGGAGCCAAATGATGAGAACACATGGACTTATGGGAGGGAACAACACACTGGAGCCTGCTAGAGGGTGAGGATGAGGGCAGAGAGAGCATTAGGAAGAATGGCTAATAGATGCTGGGCTTAATACCCAGATCATGGGATGATCTGTGCAGCAAACCACCATGACAAGTTTACCTACGTAACAAACCTGTACATCTTGCACATGTACCCCAGAACTTAAAAGTTGGAAATTTTTTTAAAAAGAGAAAAAATTAAAATTATATTAAATAATTCTAGCCTATGGGCAAAAAAGAAAAGATATTTATGTAATTGAAATACATTTGCAAAAAGGCAGTGAATGGACTGCACAATAAAATATATACACCTGAAGTTAGTGAGCAGAAAGAAAAATAAAGGTAATCTCCCAAAACAGAGAAAATTTAAAGAAATAGGAAATACTAAGTTAACTTTAAAGACAAAGAAAACCGCCCAGGTGATCCAACCTATGTTCATAAAATGTGTAAGAAAGATGTTGTAGGGATGCAGAAGAGGGGTCAGGGGAGAAAAAGAGAGAAACAGGAAAGAAGAAGGAAGGAAAGAATATAATAGAAATATAAACCTTGTCAATGTAAAGACAATACAATAAACAAAATTAGTGCAAGGGAAGTGAGACGTGGAAGTATACTTAAACTCTCATTTTTGTGCAGAGTTAATAGATGCTGTGGATCTACAAATCAGTCCTAAAGGAAACTACCAGAAAAAAACTAAAAATAATAATTAACTAACACATTTAGGAAATCAAGAAGGAAATATAGAAGTTGATTAAATGTCTTTCGTAAATCACTTATAAATCACTAGGTTAATGTATATGGCTTAAAGTTCATAAAGCAAAAATTTTAAATTATAATGTCAATTCCAGAAATTATAAAGGGCAATGCAACTACTTCTGGGGAGTAGGACTAACTGAAGAGAAAGTAGTAAGGAAGAGGTCTTTACTTCTAATTTTATACATTTCAGCATCTTCTGATTTATCTCTGCATATGTACACATGCATTATTTTCAAAATGTTTTTAAAAAGTCAAGTAATTTAAGGGTCCATGAATACTGTCTTTGATTCCAGAAATGCCTCCAAAAAAATTATGTAACGAAGCACTTGGTGAAGTCTAGGTTCTTCCAGAATTGACTTCACCAAGTACTAATATTAATGTGCCAGCTTTTATCAAAGATTGCTTTGAAAAACAACGATAAAGAATACTTTCTTGTTTACTGTTTTGTTTAATGTTTTCTTGTTGAGGGTATTATTTATACATGAGTCATCGTTCACTGTATAGTGGTCCTTGAGTGAATCTCTTTTAATGTCAGTGCTAAATAAAGCTTGCTTCTGCTGGGGAAGGGAAAAAAAAAAGGAGGGGGGTCCTGGTTTCTATGACCCATCTTAAAAAAGATAGATTCTAGTTTTTATGGCTAGCCTTGGAGGAAAAATAAAACTGAGAGACTAGAGGACAAAAAAGGTTAAAATATAAAAAAACTCTTTTGTTTCTGAGACTACTTCTAAGACCATCATTGTAGAGTATTGTTTTCTGAGTCTCATCACTGCTATGCACAAGCTACTTTGTTCAGGATTAAAGGGGTAAAAGATGAAGATATAGTCCTTTCCTTCAAAGATTTTAAGCATTAAGCCTAGAAAAGAAAATGAGGTAGAATACAAACAACTACAGTATAATGCAATATATAATAAATGTCATGAGATAGAAAATATTCTATTTAAATTTTGAAGAGACACTGGACATGAGTAGGGGAAAATTAGGAAAGAAATAAGCAAAATTTGGATTTGGCCTTAAAGAAGTATTACAGTTGATAGAATGTAGTAAAAATACAGGTGAAGAAAAATCACTAATCATAGTATATCCGAAAAAATAAGCTGCTTACATGAGTAACAGTCAAGAATGAAAAGTATTTTGTGGCCACGACAACGACAGCTTGGACTGCCTAGCTAAGGAATTACAACTATATCCCACAAGCATTAAGTAGTCACTGAATGCTTGGGACAAATTCTGAATTTAGCAGTTATACATACTTCTAAATAAAAGCTGAAAAAGACAAAAGAGGTAGAGGTGAAATACCAAGATATTATAATCATCTAAATAATGAAGGCCCATACTTAGACAATGGCAAAGTAATGAATGAATTTAAGATACAGAAGTAGAAGAAATAACTAAAGAGACTGAAGCAATAGTCAAATAAAAGTGACCAGCAGATTTCTAACACAGGCAGCCAGGGGAAGGACAGCTTTTGGAAACTTAGAGAAGTCAGATCTGGCATATTAGTCATACAATTTTAAAATCTGTTCATTTATTTATTCAAGCATTTATTAACCGTAAGCTATATGCCAGTTGCTAGGGACATAAAGATGAGTAAGACCTAATTCCTGTCCTGAAAGTAGTAGAGACATGTGTAACAATTAATTACCATATTAAGTGATATATTCAATAATAACAGGAACTGCAAAATCAGAGACTAACTTGTAAATCTATCAAAATGGTGCATGACCAACTCACTAAATTTATTAATCAAAAATATATCTGAAGTAAAATTTTGCTTTATTAAATAGATAAATATTCATATATTCAATGAATATGATTCTTATCAAAATTTTAAGGATTTTCCAATTTATCAAATGCTGTTCAGACAAGCAATATTATTATTCTTAAAACGAGAATCAGCATATGCAAAGACAGGGAGTGTGGTTCAAAGAAATGTAAATAGTTTAATATTCCAGAGTGTAAGATAAATAGGGAGAAAAATTGGAAAGAACTGACTGGGGCTGGATGCTGAAAAGTATAAGTATATTTTATTCTATAATCAACAGAAAGTTACTGAAACGTTTAAACAGGAGAATCCCTAGAATTCTCAACTTAGAATCCCTTCTCACAGAATAGTCTATCCCAACCTCATAAGAGGGTTCTTGCAGCCATATTGATACTAGAAAATCTCATCCCTCCATTGCCACAGTTGGCTGGATCAGGGATAAATGTTTCATTGACTGAGTGAGGCCGCTCAGATTTTCTTATCTAAGAATTTAGAATTGTGACATATACCAACTCAGTCAGCTGTGGTCTATGTTCACTAAACTTGTACAGTTAATGTAAATTTAGAAGTTAAGAGTGCCACTTGGAGAACACAGGCAAGGAGAGGAAAGAGAACCAGTATACAGAGGATATACAAAGCAGTACACATACTTAAAGAAGAAAAGAGAACATGTAGCCCTACAAAGAAAGAAAACACCCCATTTCCTGTTTAATACTCATGGGATCTGACTATATATCTTGCCCTTAAGTTAAGTGATACATTCCCATAGCTTATTAAAAAATCCAATTTCTGCTTAAGCTAATTTTAAGTGGATTTCTATTTTCTGCAACCATTACCAAACAAGGTTTTGGTGGTTAATCAGATTCTGGTGGTTAATCTAAAGGATAAATTAAAAGGAAAGTAGGCTAGAAATAGGTGGAACATTTAAGGCAGAAAAGGAGTTACCAAATAAAAGCAGTAGTAACAAATAGAGACAGGTATGATGAAAGAAAAGTAACCAATATTGTGCAGGGTCCTCAAAGCTTAATTAACAATAGTTTCAGGAAGCTCCAGCAGTATCAATTGCTCTAAAGACTAGAAGCAACAGAACGTCATATCTTTAAGAAAACTATTTCAACAGAATAAGTGAGACAGAAGTCATGTATGAGTAAGCTAAATAAATGGTAGACAAGGCAACAAAGAAATCTCTCATAAAAAGAAAGAAATTTGAGTGTATAACAGTATTAAAGAGTATAAAACATGAGAGACATGAACTTATTTTTAAGCAAAGAGCCAGTGTATAATGAAAGCCCCATCCTGCAAAAGAGTAAAACATGATATTCTAGAGGAAGCAAAAGTCCAGAAAAGTATAAGTTTAGCAAGGAGAAGCAATTTTTCCTTAAAATTCAGTAGAAATAAAAAGGATGGCTAAAATTCCAAGAAATCTGAAAGTAAAGACAAGAAAACTTAAGGACACTCACATGGTGGAATAGCACATATCACGAGATAGAGGTGAGTGATATGCTGAGAACAAAAGAGCAGGAGTAGGCTGGATGACAGAAAACAACATAAAACCTTTGAGTCACAACTGGGGAATGGGATGGGTGTCAACCAGAGTTAAGACAAGAATGACCTTTACTGACCCAAAGCTTCAGGGGATAAAATAAAAAACAGAAGAACCACAAATTTATATAATAAGGAAAAAGTAAGGTATTAACTTGCAAAAATTTATCAAATTTGATTAACCAAATATGATTAATTTTAACTGATTAAATTTGATTGATTTTTACAAGTTAGAGTTAGGCTAATAAAGATATTTGTAGATGTTTCTATCCTTAAAGCCAAAAAGTCCTCTATTTTAAATCTGCATTATAAAGAAGTCTGATAGACATTTCAAAATGTTTTTAAACATTAAAATAACTCAGACCTATGTCCATATTCAAAAATCAACTCTATTAAATAAACAGCAATGAGATATCACAATATATCTATTAGAATGACCAAAATCCAGAACACTGACAACACCAAATACTGAAGAGGGTGTGAAGCAACAAAAACTCTTATTGTTGGCAGGAATACAAAATAGTTCAGCCAGTTTGGAGGGCAGTTTGGGAGTTTCTTACAAAACTAAACATATTCTTACCACACAACTGGACACCCTGGTATTTAACTGAAGGAGTTGAAAAGTTGTATCCACACAAAAACTTGCACAGGATGTTTATAGCATTTTATTCACAGCCGCCAAAACTTGGAAGCAACCAAGTTGTCCTTCAGTAGATGAATGAATAAACTGGGGTACTTATAGACAATGGAGTATTATTTAACACTAAAAAGAAATAAGCTATCAAGCTATGAAAAGACACGGAGGAAAATTAAATGCTTATTCATAAGTGAAAGAAACCAATGTAAAATGGCTACACACTCTATGATTCCGACTGCATGAGATTTTCGCAAAGGCAAAACTACGTAAACTGTAAAAAGATCGGTGGTTGCCAGGGAATGGAAGAAAGGGAAGGAAGAATAGGTAGAGCATGGAGGATAAGCTTAGTGCAGTGATACTATTCTGTATGATACTATAATGCTGGATACATGTCATTATACATTTGTACAAACCCACAGAATGCACAACACCAAGAGTGAACCCTAAACTATGGGCTCTGGATGATGATGATGATGATGTGTCAATATAGGTTCATCAACTGTAACAAATGTACTCTTGCAAGGGGTGTTGATGATGCATATGTACATATGTGAGGAGGTGGGTATTCAAGAAATATCTACACCTTCCTCTCAAGTTTGCTGTGGATCTAAAACTGCTTTTAAAAATGAAGTCTATTAAAAAAAAACCTCCAGATAAATTGACATATATCTAAAAAATAAAACTGCAAAATTCTTAGAAGCAAACTTAGACAACTATCTTTTAAACCCAGGAAATGGAATAATTTATTTAAAAGGGCATTAAAAGCAATTACAGTAAGTCTTCACTTAACACTGTTGATGGGTTCTTAGAAACTGACTTTAAAAGAAACAATGTGCTGCAGGTCCTTTAATAATGCTGTTTTGCTCAGTATCTTTTTTTTTTTTTGAGACACAGCCTCACTATGTTTCCCAGGTTAGAGTGCAAAGCCATGATTCCAGCTCACTGCAGCCTTAACTCTTGAGCTCAGGTGATCCTCCCACCTCTGCCTCCCAAGTAGCTGGGTCTATAGGTGTGCATCACCACTTGTGGCTTATGTTTTATTATTTATAATATAATTTCCTTATAACATTGATGAGAAAAATAAATTGCTTTCTTTATACGTTGTTTTGCTTAAAGTCAGTTTCCAAGAGCCCATCAATGACATTAAATGAGGACTTACTGTATGATAAAAAAAAAAAGGGACAAATTTGACTTCATTAAGAATTTTTTTTATCAAAAGATCCACAGCAATGATAAAAACTGTATTTAGGATTCCAAGTTTGCAAGTACTAGTAAACTGTGCAACAGAAGATTAATATTTTGCTTTATATCCAATATTAAATCTGATCAACTCCAGCATTTTAATGGCAAGCTGTGAAAATACCTAAATAACTGATTCACATAATCTTAGGGAATACACTGCTCTTTAAACAAAAGAATAAAATATTATTAATGACTAATAAGTAGTTTGCAACAAAGAGATATGGAACTGGAAAATGAGCAATTGATGAACTATCTGTATAATTTTTGCTATTTCTCTGCTTCTGAATTTACAGTACTTGTTAACTAAATCAACCTAGCAATTGAGTGCCTAGTATGTGTGAAGCAATACAATATTTTACACAACTTCCTATGGTTATTCATTTGGATAGTTTACAAATCCCCAGGCCATAAACTATTAATATAACTTTACCCTTTCTATACCAAATGTACAATAGATATTAAATCCAAACCTGTTGATAATAATGTAAATTACTTTAAATATTTGCCAAAAAAGGTAAAAGCATTTAAAACTGTTCCTCCCACACAACCCCTGTAAAAGAAAGTGAAAAAGTTAGGAACTGAAAGAAGACATTCACAATGTACACAGAGGATTAACATAAACAATATAAAGAACTCTTGTAAACCAGTAAGAAAAACAAAAATAGGCAAGAGACATAACTAGGAATTTCACTGAAAAAGAAACATAAAAGGCTGGCAAACAAAAAAAGAAATGTTCTACATCAGTGATAACCAGGAAAATGTACATAAAGACCACAATAAGACAACATTTTACATCCTTTTGATTTGTAAAATTTATACTAAGTGTTGGAGAGGATGGATAACCAAAGGATCTTTTATGTCGTATATTGCTAATATGAATGTAAATTGGTACAATCATATTGAAAGTTCTGTTATCATCTCTGAAGTTGAACATTCACCTACCCTATGAAGCAACAATGCTATCTCTAGGTATATAATAGGAGCTGTGGCACATACACAGTAGCAAACATGCACAGACTGTCCATAGGATCTTCGCTTATAATTACAAACATAACAAAACAAAAAAACAGAAAATAACTGCCCAATAAAGGAGAGTAGATAAATATCCAAATATCCACCAAAGGAGAGTTAATGAATATTTTACTTAATGAAATATTATACAGCAATTTAAATGAATGACTAGCAACATGCAAAAATGTGGATAAATCTTACTTATAACAGGTGAAAAATCAAGTTCAAAAGATTACATTCACCACAATTCTATGCAAACAACTAAAATAGAAGATGTTTAGATTTATATGTCCAACTAAACTATACACAGCAATCTCCTTTTATAAGGTGGTCCAAGAGACCCCCCCAGTAAATGCCTAAAACCATGAATAGTACTTAACTCTATATATACTTTTCCTGTAACACACATACATATTGCTAAAGTTTAATCTGTAGGTTACGTACAGTAAGCGATTAACAATAAAATAGAACAATTATAACAATGTACTATAATTACAGTTGTGTGATCTCTCTCTCAAAATATCTTATATTACTATACTTGTAAATATCTTATAGTACTATACTGTACTCACCTATTTTTGGACCACAGCTGACCACGGGTAACTGAAACCGTGGATAAGGAGGGACTACTGAATGAGGAAGAGAATGAACACAGGACTCAAAAATGATAACCTAAGATGACAAGAAGGTGGAAATATAGAAGAACACTATAGGTAGGTTAAAATTCCTAGCTTGTTTTGAGAGAAGGTGAGTGGTGGTCCATGATTACTTATCAAAATGATACAGGGGGGGATGATTAATCCAATGCAGTGTGCCTGATGTTTAATAAATTTTTTGAAAAATCCAAAAGTTGCATAAAATTTGTTCAACAAAAATTTTGAAACAGGAGAACACCTCCTTAGAGAATTTCTAAGGTGACAACTACAGGGAAGGGAAAACAATACGACTAATGTGTAAAATATATGAAACACAGGCCAAGCACAGTGGCTCAAACCTGTAATCCCAGCACTTTGAGAGGCCAAGGCGGACAGATGGCCTGAGTCCAGCAGTTCGAAACCTGCCTGGGCAACGTGGCAAAGCCCCGTCTCTCCAAAAAAAATACAAAAATCAGCCATGTGTGGTGGCTCACACATGTGGTCCCAGCTACTCGGGAGGCTGAGGTGGGAGAATCACTTGAGCCCAGGAGGCAGAGGTTGCAGTGAGCCAAGATTATGCCACTGCACTTCAAGCTGGGTGACAAAGTGAGATCCTGTCTCAAAAATAAAAATACACAAACACTCAGCACATGCACCGTGTGGCAAGTACGTCTTCTATAGTCAAAAATAAGTTCCAAATTTCATTGTAACTAAATTCCATTAAATTAAAGTACTTATGAGCCAGGGTAGTAAAGAAAACTTTCACCAATCTGATAAGTCACTGTCAAATTTCTAAAAGAGATAAATCCTAATGATATTATATAATTCTTATATATCTACTCATCTTTATGAGGCACTTCAACACTACCTTCAAATCCAAGGTGTACACTGTCATCAAGTACACTGTCCCATGCTTTCCTGATCGTCATTTTTTACACACAATATTTATGCATATGTTACACAAATTTCATTTTTGTGATTGAAAAAAAACCAAATATGATAATAGAGCTAGTTTCAAAGATTTCATCAGATAAAATTAAGAGAAGTTGGACATGCATCAAGATAAAGCTTCTCTATTTGTTTCATTAAGGAATTACTTTTTCATTAGTCTATTTTCCCACTCTAAATTTTAAATCATTTTAAAGCTTTTAACTAGTTTTCAACTTTGCTGTCAAGTTTGAACTCTGCTGTATATCAAAAGTTAATCAATTAAATGTCATATAATCTAAAATTGGTTTTTTAAATAATATAGACATTTGACAATTATCAGCGCAGTATATTTTATGAGGAAATAATGTAGAATTAACTGTTTTATTCAAATCCCATTTATAGTATGGAAGTAACATTATTTTAAGTGGTCTTTATAAACTACCACTCTATTTGTTTAAAAGTATACATACTTCTGATGAATGGCATAGAAATTTACCCTTGCCAAATTTGAAAAGCAGAAATAAGAGCCCCCAAGGAATCAGATGCTAAGCGCTGGGATAAAGAGATGACATCTAGAAGGCACCCCTACCTCTCCCTATTTCTTTCTTTTTATTTTTTTTAAATTTTGAAACTTGGAAGCACTGTGGTTTGTATACCTCTCCCTATTTCAATACAATGAGACTGGACCTAATCTCTATTACACTAATGAAAGATGACAGAAAAATCATATTAAGAGTCATCATTTAGTAACATTAGTTTTAACACAAAGACTTTTATCTTGATAGTCAAGAAATATTTGGAAAGTTATTTAGTATATTTAACTCAGCAAAGTATGCACTGCAAATGACAAACATTGCAGTAGTCTTACTGAGCAGCAATAATCAAATCTCAACTGAAAAAACACACAGTGCTGATATACTGTTCAAAGAAATTGTTGCTGTATTTCATTACTGTCTATTACTGAATCTGTACCACTGCACTTTTCTTTGAGACAGGGTCTTGCTCCGTCACCAAGGCTGGAGTGCAGCAGTGTGATCTCGGCTAACTGCAACCTCCACCTCCCAAGTTCAAGTGATTCTTGTGCGTCAGGCTCCAAAATAGCTGGGATTATAGGCGCACATCACCACACCTGGCTAACTTTTGTACTTTTAGTAGAGATGAGGTTTCACCATGTTGGCCAGGCTGGTCTCGACCTCCTGACCTCAGGTGATCTGCCTGTCTCAGCCTCCTAAAGTGCAGGGATTACAGGCATGGCACCCAGCCTGCACTTTTCTTCCTAATAAAGCAATGACTCAAAATTGAAATATTTTGACATTAAAA
>NW_016107601.1:1427463-1441312 GCF_001604975.1 Cebus imitator
ATCCACCCATCTAGAACCAGTGGAAAGAAAAAAAATTTTAACCTACTGTGATTTCTATCTTAAAATTCTGTGAACTTCATTTTTCCTCAACATTCAAGGAAAATGAGATAAAGAAAAGAAGAAGAAATGAATTGAGATAAAGAAAATGAGATAAAGAAAAAAAAAAAAGAAGAAAAGTCCCTATGGCTTTGGGACTTTTAGGTGGGAAAAGTCTTGTCAGTATATAAGTGACAGAACTATGAGCAAGTTTTATTTTCTTTTGTGCTTTTCAACATTTTCTGGATTTTCTATAATACACATGCATTTTATTTCTAATTTGAAAACAATGTAAAATCCGTCTCAACTACCCTGCATACCTTCTCATACTACCACCCCCAAACCAACCTAAAATTTGTAGTCCTCCCAACTCAGACCTTCCACTTTTCAGTGTCACTACAAAATTAGATGCCGCCTTCTAATTTTCCATTAAATGAGTAAACTACCAGTGTGCTATACGGAAGAATGATGTAACCACTATAGTAATAAATCCCTTTTGTACTTTTAAAGGGAATATTTTTGGGAGAAGGTATTAGAAATGTAAATTAACAAAAACTATATAATTTCATATGTCAAATATTATAAGGGACTTATCTTAAAATAATCTAGATATCCCTCATCCTAGGTAACAAATGGAGCTTTCTCATCAATGTATTGTGCACCAACTAAGTGTCAAACACAGAGCTAGGTTACGTATGAGTATAAAACTTTAAAGCAAAGCACAGTCTACAGAGGAATGATAAATCTTTTGGGAAGTTTTGGGCAAGCATGTGACAGTTTTCATTAAAAACAGTGATTCTTAATGAAGAAATCCTGTAAAAAGACTGTTTGTACTATTAATCTTTGTGGAATATTAGACTGTATTAACAACAATAAAACAGTCCTAAATTACAGACTACCAAGTGGAATGTAGAAATCAGTTTTCCTTGCTACAGATGGAGCTAACAAGGAGTGTAAAGTTAACTTAATGTTGGTTAATTACATTTTTGGCCAATTTGTAGAAAGTTTACACAACTATAACATTAGGTACAAAACATTTATAGTTCCATAAAACAGTGTAGTGGGACACAAACAGACCTGAGTTCAAACTCAGATACACAATGCAACCATGAGCAATTTACTTAACATTCTTGAACTTAGTTTCCTGGCCCACAATATAGAAATAACACCTACCTTATTGATTGTTGTGAAGATCAAGTAAGGTGTATAAGATACTAAGCACAATGTCTGATATGCAGCAAATAATTTTAAAATGTTATTTGTACTCTCTTATAATTCTCTTTTAGTACGAATATTATCTATACTCTTCTAGAAAGCAAAAACTATCCTATCATCTTTATATCCCCCAATATAGTTTTGGTAGATACTACGTAACTGTTTGCTGAAATTAACCCCTGTAATTTAAGGGTCACTATCTCAACTTCCCACTTATGCAAGTTACCTCTAAATAAAATCTGCTGAGAATGGAATTTTAAGATTCCCAGATCAACACTTTATCGGACATTTTGGTGAAGAAAATGAATCTCCAATAATCAACAAGATAGCTTTATTAGCACACTGCTCAATATCTGGTTTGCAGTCTACGAAATTATCAATGTAGCCAATATTTTCATTTTGAGATTCTTTACAGTTTTCATTAATCCAGGTTCCTTAGAAATAAACTTTATTTGCATTGCAAAAATATCTAAGTTTTCTGCTATACTTCAAAGAAAAAACAGAGTACATAAAACAAATTACTTATGAGACAAAAAAATTAAAAATTGCCAATTTTAAACAGCCCATTTTTTTTTACTACAGTAAATATTCTTCCTTTTACCTTGAAATCTCTAGCCACCAAAGTTTACAGTTTATTAATGCTTCTTTGTTGAATAAGCCTCCTGAATTACTAGCAATACTTAAAAACATTACTCCATGCCATCACAGTAATAACAAGACAGAACCCCGTAGTTTCAGATTTTCTTATTTTTGCCTTTCCACGACCAAAAGCCTATTCCAGCTCAGGCAGTGGAGTATTTCAAATTCTACAATTTGAAAAAATGATGAAAAGCTGGATATATTTCTAAATAAATACCAATTTCATTAAAGCTAGGTTGTAATACGTAACTTTGTAAAACAAGTATTCCTGAGATAAGCTATATAGCAAAATAACAGTTTTATCATTAAATACATCTTAAAACTAAATACAAAACTTCTTAAATACTTAAAATCTGTATGGCAGAGAAGCATTAAGAACTTCATATTAAGCAGTATTTCAGTCTAAATTCAAACAATCTTAGAAGCTTTTTAAAAAAGTGATTCTTGAAACAAAAGTTTTAATAAATACTTGGTTACTGTACGCGAAGTTTCAGGACTCAATGAAATATAACGTTTGAATAGATGGAAATATTTGGTGAAGCAAACTTTATGACTATTTATCTTTAAATGCTGATTTAAGCAATATTCTCAAACATTTTAATAAACAAGATAAATTTTAAATGCAATAAGTTTTATCAGAACTGGGAGTCAAATAAACCAAGAAAATGCCCTGGATATATGACAACCTATAAGGTAACACTTAATAAAAACTATTCCTTCTATGGAAGGGATTATATTTCAGTTTATCTAAAAGTTTAACTTCAGGTGTTCCTCCATTTTGGCCACATTTCTAAGTCATCATATTTAAAATTTCTTCCTTCTTTGCTTGCCTCCTTGTTATCATCGAAATTGATCATACTAATTAAAAGATCCTAAACGTTGTATTTTAATACACATGAAAATATATTTTCAGTTCCACTGCCAAAGTAGGTGTCTTTTATGCCAACTTTCTATGAAATACAAGTACCAATGCCAAATATATTATAACACTAACACTGCTCAATTTAAAAGAAAAATGACACTATTATCTTTCTCAATCAAAACCAAAGTATGTTTTTCATGTTTCAAGACCAGGCAATGTAAAGCATTTCTGACTTGCCTCAAATCATCTTCATCTTAAAAGCTTATGTAAATTATTTACTATTAATAAAATAGTAAATTCCATTCATTTAGCTAACTTGGTATGCTGTAAGATCTGCTTATAAATGGCTAATTAAAATATTACATAGCAACATTTCCAGTTATATGAAATTCGGCTGTGCATTTCCAAAAGTCTAAATTTGCAACACTGAATTTGTATACAGTGTTGAAATCTCTATTTTTGTGGAAGAAATATCAAATACTATACCAATATTTTCAAGCTTATGTCTGACTGCACAAGAAACCAAACTTATAAAGATTTATTAAAAAGTGTATTTAAACAAGAAATTTAGATGCAGTTGCAATACTTAATATTGACATTAAGAATCAACTCTTAAGAGTTTCTAGATTTACTTTTTTAAAAAAATTAACTATCCAACCCACAAAAAGAAATGCAAGCATGCTATTTTTTCTCTTAATTCCCATCTACAGTCTTCGAGTAGCTAAAAGATAACAAAGCAAAATAACTTTTAAGTCTAAAAACAAGCATGAAATTTTAACATCTTTGTTAGAATTCAGATGTAAACACCTCTGAACACTCCCAAGTAATGAAAACCCGTCAGGGTAGCTTAAGTCCCCCATGTACACCATAGAGTTCTAAAAACAAAATTCGTGCCTCCATCATCAAATATTTAGCTGGAAATGGGAAAGAATAATATTGCTACTCGACATGGACTTAACTAAGCGATCTATTTTGTTCTCATCTTTTGAAGACATGTGGTGCCCAATGTTTTCCCTTAGTCGACTGCTTTCTCATTTGTAAACAACTTCTGTAGCTCTTACTCCGGTGCTCAAATGAGAAGGAAAATTCAGCATCTGAGCTTCCGGATCTGGGCAGGGATAGCTGAGAAAGGGACCATGTATCTACCACTTGGTTTAAAAAAAAAAAAAGGAAAAGAAAAAGATAGCCCTCAAAATAGAGAAGAAACACCGTCACCTGACGAGGGCTGGTGAAGTGAAGTAAGCATTTGGTGAGACATTTAAAAAAAAAAAAAAAACTTGTCTAGGGGCTGGAAGTTTTGGGGGCACTCTTTGTGCGGAGTCTGAGGAGAGGGGGAGGAACAAAAAAACAGCTTGGGAGTCATTCAAAGGAGTTTAAGGAGCGGTGTAGGGAGGAAAGGCGGGGCGGGGCCCGGCCGCGCGAAGGGAGGGGGCGGCAGGGGCGTTCGCCGGCAGCTCTGACACCGAGGAAGGGGGCGGCGGGCCGGCCTCTCCTGGGACCGGGCGAGAGCAGACTCTCGCTACAGCAGAGCTGCAAAAATGAGGCCCCCTCTGGTAACCAGAATCAAACCAAAGCTGTGGCAGGCCAGGGCTTTGGCAGGGGAGAGGGTCCGGCTCCCGAGGGAAGCAGTTCCCGAGTGACAACCCGGAGTTTCCGCACTTAGCGGGCTAGGGACGCGGCGGCAGCGACTTCCCTCGGTCACCAACGCCGCGCGGAACTCTCTCTCAGTCTCCCCCGCCAGCGCTTCTCGCCCGGGCCGCGGCCCTTACCTGCAGTTCCGTGAGCAGAATCTCCCCCCGTTCGGGGTTGGACGCCATTGCGCTCCGCTATGGACTCCGCACCTGGACGCGGCTGCCGCTGGCGAAGGGAGAAGGCGGGACGGGACTTGGGGTGAGAGGTGAGGAGCGGGGAGAGAAAGAAAAAAAAAAACTAGAGATTCATGGAGGCGCAGCCCCTGCTGGAGGAGCGACTTATTCCGTCCGGTTCATCGAGAGCGGCGGGGAGCGAGGGCACTCGTAACGGGCTTCCCCTCGCCGGCCGCCCGCCCGCCCGCCAGCACCGGACTGTTCGCCTAGTCGCTCCCTCTGGGCGACGCCAAGAGTCGCCTCAAACCTCTCAGTGCGGGGCGCTGCGGCCGCTGCCGCAGCTCCTTCTGTCGCACCATTTGACTGTCACCGCGTCGTAAAAGCGGCCTCACTTGGCGGCTGGCAGCACACGTGACGACGGCAGCCACTGCTTCTCGTCGGGCAGGGAAGGTGGGGCACAGGGGTCCCCCCTTGGCTAGAGGGGCCAGGGGGCGGGGCGGCTTCCGACCCGACTTCGCGGCGAGGGCAGCTATTGGGCCCGGCTAGGGTGAAAATGAGGGGAAAGGACTGGGCTTGCGTCTCTGGGGAGGCGGGAAGAGGAAGAAAACACACGCCTACTTTCCTGCTGCGTTTAACGGCCTCTCTGTAAACGCCAGAACTCGGGAGCCTGCTCGCTGTTGTTTTTTCGGGATATTTTTATTTTTGTTGTTTTGCCTAATTTCCACCTTCTTGCCGAAGCTTGGGCCTAACTTTAACAGGCCCCTTTTAAACCTCCACAACCAAAGAGCTTCGGGACTCACATATCCTCTGCCCTCCCCTTACCCCCCCATCAACCGAAACCAATAATTTTGCCTTTTGCTCGCGGTCACCCCCAGCACGCCTTCTCCACCAGTAAGGTGCGCAGTTGGCTAAACGGGTCTGGTCTGTACTTTTTATGAAATGTAAGCGGCTGGATCCCTGGCAACAAATGCACAGCGGTTGAGATGCCTTTTCCTTGAGGCTGAACTCTGCTCCTTGTGCTGGAGAACTCTACAGAGCTAAGGATTAGCTGGTGTTTTGGATTGTTTTAACTTCATTTAAAAGGGGGGTGGGACAGAATTACCCTCGGGAAAGGAAAAAACCCAACTTTCCTTGGCGTGATAAGCATTAAAGCTAACCCGACTGCTTAGTAACGTATAGCTAAATAGAGTAAATCTAGTTGTTTGTTTTTAATGACCCTATAGTGTTCAGGAATTTCGAAGTCTACAGGTAGCTTTTGTTTTTGTTTTGTCTGAGCAGTGAATGGATAGGTAAACACGTAATTTTTGATTTTTTGAAGCTGCAGTACAATTCCTTTGTTAAAAGCTACCTGGAGAAAGTGGTAAGGGTAGGTTAGGTTACTATGTTGCTACTTAGGAAGGGCATTTGTTGACATACATCTTAGGAAGTATATTACGTACTTCTGCACTCCATGTAAGATTTGTTAGCCTGATGCTAGGACTTAACGTTTATCCTTTTGCCTTCTCAAGTCTCATATATCAATTTAACAAACATTTATTCAAGATCTGGATTTTTGTGGCCACATTAACTCATCATATGTGTGATGAAGAATTTTTCTGGTGTGTATTTCACAACTCTTATAACTATTTATGTATCTAATACGTTGCCTTGGTTTGAAGTAATAATTAAATACATGAAATAACACTTAGAAAGCCCGGGATATAAATACCTTTCCTGGCAACTAAAAGCCAGATGGTGTCCTAGGCTTTGGAGTTACAGCAAGGATTAAGGGTCCTTATCCGACTGGCCCGTGGTTCATTCCTGTAATCCCAGCACTTTGGGGCGGCCAGTGCAGGCAGATCATCTGAGGTCGGGAGTTCGAGAACAGCCTGGCCAACATGGTGAAACTCTGTCTCTACTAAAAATACAAAAATCCCAGCTGGGTGTGGTGGTGTGCCTGTAATCCCAGCTACTTGGGAGGCTTGAGGCAGGAGAATTGTTTGAATCCAGGAGGCAGAGGTTGCAGTGAGCCTCAGACTCCACCTCAAAAAAAAAAAAAAAAAAAAAGAGTCCTTATCCTTGGAGTGACTGGAGAATCCTTTGGGGAAGCCAATTGATGTCCAAACAACAATAATGCAATTTTAAGTAACATGCAAATAATTAGGGGAGCACTGCATGCATTTGTGTGTGTGTGTCTGAATGTGTGTGGATCTATAATATTTTATTGTGGTAAATTACATAACAAAATTACCATTTTAACCATTTTAAGTGTACAATTCAGGAGCATTGAATCCATGCAGATACATTTTGTTTTTGTCATGGCTTACTGCAGCATGCATTTGAGATGGCTGACATACACATAGAAGGTGATTAATAATGGTGGAACTAAGAGTTAACTGGGCAAGGGCTTAGAAATACAGTCAATGAGCAGTCTTTGTAAAAATTAATGTAGATATAAATGTTCACATTTCAGCATCATATAATTTTAGAACTAGAAGTGACTTGAAATATCTAGCTTACCTCCTATTGTAGGTAGGAAAAAATGAATAGATTTCTTAGCTAATTAGAAGCAAGACAACACTATTACTTAGTGACAGAGATGGGGACTATTACCTAAGTCTCCTAATTGCCTTCTGTGTTTGTTTTAACCTACACCATGCCACTATAACTTTAAAATCGAATTCTCACTTAACCTGAAAGCATTAAACGCTCTTAAATTTTTACCATAGACTTTAAATTTTACATACTTCTAATGTTAAAACAATGTTAGTAATTTAAAAATAATTTTCGCTTTAGACAGTCTTACTCTTTTGCCCAGGCTTGACTGCAGTGGCACAGTCATAGCTCACTGCAATCTCAAACTCCTGGGCACAAGGGATCCTCCTGCCTCATCCTCTCAACTAGCTGCGACTACAGGTGCATACCACTGTTGATAAGGATTCTTAATTTTACATTTCACATGTAAATTTAAGCGACAAATATACAAAGTTTTAAAAGTTATGAAATTAATTTCTGTGACATGGGTCCATGGGGGGAAAAAAAAAGAAAAAGAGGAAGGATTTCTGAGATTAGCTGTGCTAGGGAAAGTATTACAACACAAAAGGGAGGCCAACAATATTAAAACTACTTGATAATCTGAAATATGTGATGAATTAAACAGCCTATTACTTTTATTTAAGCTGAAATTAGCTACCCAGGCCACATTCTCTGTTCAGGGGAAAAAAACGTAATAGGACATGGATCATACTTAGCAGACTGAAACACACTTGAAAAGCTTTTAATGGAAACACAGATTGATTCAGATGGGTTGTATTGGGTCCCTATTTACAAATGTGTTTAGGGAATCCTAAATATAGTTCTCCTCAAGTTGTGGTCTAATTTACATTAGCAATAAAAAAGAGAAGAGTTAGAGATTAGAGTCCATTTAAGAGTTCAGAGTCCTTAAAAATAACTGAATTTAATCCTTAGTTGTGTGGGTACCTTTAGAAATTTTTCCTAAAGATTTTACAGGTCTTTAAGAAGTAGAAATGGCCAAAAATTTAGAAATAGTTTATATTAACAATACATAGAAAGTGTTTTCTTTTTTTCTTAAAGATAAGATGTTACAGGAAACATTCTAGAAAAGCTAACAACTGTTTTTTTTTCATTTTCTGTGCTTTTGAAACAGATATTCAGATAATATGGGCCCTCTCTTAAATTTCAAGTGAAATGAGACAGGAACTATATATCCAGGGAAAGGGCCAGAAACCTTTATTTTATGAGTCACATTTTTTATTGCCTTCCATTGTGTATTTTCCTTTTGTCCTTCCTTAATATTTATAAACTGTTTGCAAATTCAAACTTGTCCCTACAGTGTGATGGAAAATCAAAATGCAAGAGTTGTTTTCCTTTCATTTTTGTTTTCCATGTGTGTTAGAAAGCCCACCCCTGCTTCCAAAAGATTAGAACAAAGTAGCAGTGGTAATCAAAGTAAGAATGCCTAAGGAAAGGCAGAACTCCAGAGGACAGAGTAAAAATTACTTGGTCACCACCCTTTTCTTCCTTAAGAAACCCCCTTGTAGAAATCATTCTCTTGTATGCTCTATGAAGATAACTGAGAACAGGGTTCTTAAGAGTTGTCAGCTATAGTGATTACAGTATCTGCTTTTTAGAATGTCAGCTCAGTCCACATCCACTTGACTGAGAATTCCTCCTATTCCCAGAGATATCTCTGAAACCATGTTGACTCTGCTTAGCACAGCTCTTCCAGTAAACTATGATTAGATCACTGATAGACCATATCCAGGTTTGACCAATCAGATTTTTCCTCTAAGACTTTGGAAACAGATCATTGGAATTTTGATCATTTGGCAGCCCTAGAGTGGCAAGGTGTTGTGATTCTATGGATTGGATAGCCATTTTCTGCCATGTGCACAAAGATGCAGAAAAACTCTTTGGAACGAGAAAAGAATTTATTTCTTCCTGTCACTGGGAACATAATGGTTAGCAAAGCATACCTGGTCACTGTTGTCATGGAACTTGTAGTTTGGTGAAACCAGTACAATGATAAGGTAAATTCATAATACTTTAAACATAGGGCAGAGCAGACAATCTTTTCCTGAGTACTTCACACTTAAGCTGAGTTCTCACAAGTGTGTAAATGTTAAGGGGGGGGAAGGTGTAAAGAGCCTTCCAGGGAGAGAGAATAACATAGATAAATAAATGTTCTAATGTGGGAGGGGGAAACTTTTATAATTACTGCACGGCTAAACAGGCTATAGCAAAGAGATAGGGGAATAAGCAAGAGTGTGTAGACCATATGTATCAGGATAGGCTAGCTTATGCTGAGTAACAAAATACTCCAAAAGCTTGTCAGTGGTCTACAAGAAGATTTATTTACCTCTCATCCTACATGTTCAACTTGGCTCTGCTCCATGTCATCTTCACTCTGGACTCAGGCTGACTGAGCAATCTGTCTGAAACATTGTCACTATCATGGCAGAAGGAAAAGTGTTAAAGCATGGCTCTTGAAGTATAGGCTCACATTTTTTTCTCTTTTCATCGGTGAAACCTTTGCCATGCCTGAGAGCAACAAGGGGACACAGACAGCAGTATCACAATGAAGGGTACTGAATGTGAGTGAATAGTAGTCCAGTTCCATGTTTAAGATTTTGAAAGCCAGGCAGAGTGGCTTATACCTGTAATCCCAGCAACTCAGGAGGCTACGGGAGGAGGATCGTTTGAGGTTTGGAACTAGAGACTAGTCTTGGCAACACAGCAAGACCCTCTCTCAAAAAATAAAATTTTAAAAAGATTTTAATGTTTATCCTAGCAGTAATGGAAATACCGTTGGATGAATTTGTCACTTTAAGCAAGTCACTCTGGCTGTAATGAGGAAAACAGTTTTGAAATGATCAGGAGTCGATTTGGGGAGAAAAATTGAGGGGGGCATTTTAGTTTTCTAGGCAAAAAAGAGTGGGTAGTACTTTAAAGTGAAGTCATGGCAGTAGAAATGGAGAGAAGGGAATAGATTTAATAGATAGGAGAATCTAGTTATGTTCAAAGAGAAGCAGAGCTGAAAGCATATGTGGCCTCAGGATGGCAGAGGAAATATAGAAGATTTGGTTCCCGATGTCTTAATAGTTGCTGGCTCCAGTCTTCCAGGAAGTCCAGCTACTCTATTCTTTGTTCTTGGGTTCCTTGTGTTCTCCTCATAAATTTCCCTTCCTGCTTAAGCTTATGTGTGCGTGTGTCTGTGTTTAAGCAAACAGTCATAACTAGGCTGTTAAGCCCAGGAGATAACCATCAGAGAAAGCATGACACCACAGTCCTGCCTACAGCTTACAAGTAGGTAGGACCAGCAACACAGTTTAACTTCTTCCAATGACTCCGTCTCTACACAGTCTGTTTATTGTTTCCAAAGGATTCTGACACCAGCAAATGTACAAATTATAAGCAATGAGTACGTATTAGACATCATATGAACATGCCCATAGTATTTTGTTTATACATCTATTTGGGCAATTTCTTCTCTGTGTAGTCATTGCATACAGTCTTGCTCTCACGTTAAACTTCAAGCCACTAGAAAAGGCCAGTGTGTCTTAAGTAGCCTAGTGTAGTATCTTATATAGTAGATATTTGTGTGTATATGTATGTGCATTTCTGTATGTATTATAGAAATATAGGCTGTTAGCTAGGTACTCCATGGCCCTCAGAAAATTAGGTAAGCTTGCCTTGAAGGCCCAGTTTCATAACCTCTAAAATCAGGAGCCTCTTTTCTCTTAGTCCAATTTTTGGACCCTGAAAGGTTATTCTCAAATACTTTCCTGCTTCTCTCTCCCTCCTCATATATTCCCATAACACTCCTCTGTCACCTTTGTTCTTTGATTATGCCTATATTTATATGGGCCAGAAGAAGCTAAGCCCATAACTTGTAACCACCAAAACCCCCTGTCCTCAAGCATTTCATGAATTCATACCAAACATTTAAGAGGGATTACCCTATAGGATTTGATGCCTTTCACCCCAATGTTGGGTCTATTGCTCTTTTTCCACCCTTAATACATTAGCAAGCAAATCCTGCTCCTTTCCCCGCTATATATAGTTTGATCATACTCAGGTTTTTCTGATTCTCAGCTGTTATCCAAAATAAGATTATTTGGACATTTCTTCAAAATATATAAATTGTTTTTTTGAAAGGGGTATCAGAAAATACCATTTTTCTAACTTGGTACATAATGAATTGAATAAATGCCAAGGTTTTGAATTGTATGTATTTGAAGTAGTGAAAGTGTTTTAGGCTGGGTGTGGTGGCTCACATCTGGAATCCTAGCACTGTGGGAGGCTGAGGCAGGCGAATCACTAGGTCAGACCATCCTGGCCAACATGGTGAAACCCCATCTTTACTAAAAATACAAAAGGGGTGGTGGCGGGAGCCTGTAGTTCTAGCTACTCAGGAGGCTGAGGCAGGAGAATCGCTTGAACCTGGGGTGGAGGTTGCAATGAGCGTGGATCACGCCACTACACTTCCGCCTCATCTCAAAAAAGTAAAAAAAGTGTTTTAATTACTTTTGAGAAGTTGAACTTTAAAAAAATTTTTTTTTTAATTTTACTTTAAGTTCTGGGGTACATGTGCAGATCTTGCAAGATTGTTGCATAGATATACACATGCCATGGTGGTTTCCTGCCTCCATCCCCCCATCACCTACATTAGGTATTTCTCCTAATGTTATCCCTCCCCAATCTCCCCACCCCTTGCTATCCCTCCCCTAGCCTCCTATCCCCCAACAGACCCTGAGTGTGTATTGTCCCTCTCCCTGTGTCCATGTGTTCTCATTGTTCATTTATGAGTGAGAACAAGCTGTTTGGTTTTCTGTTCTTGTGTCAGCTTGTTGAGAATGATAGTTTCCAGATTCATCCATGTCTCTGCAAAGCACATGAACTCATCGTTTTTTTATGGCTGCATAGTATTCCATGCTGTATATGGGTCACATTTTCTTTATCCAGTCTATCATTGATGGACATAAGGGTTGGTTCCAGGTCTTTGCTATTGTAAATAGTGCCACAATGAACATACGTGTGCATGTGTCTTTATAATAGATCTATTTATAATCCTTTGGGTATATATCCAGTAATGGGATTGCTGGGTCAAATGGTATTTCTAGTTCTAGGTCCTTGGGGAATCGCCACACTGTCTTCCACAATGGTTGAACTAATTTACTCTCCCACCAATGGTGTAAAAGCGTTCCTATTTCTCACATCCTCTCCAGCATCTGTTGTCTCCAGGCTTCTGGGCCTTTCAAGTGAAATGTTGATGCTTTGTATGTTGTGTGGGGGCGGAAGAAAGTTTGGCTGGCCATGTCAAAATGGAAAAGGCATATAAGTATGAAAAGATTTACATAATAAACATGACCATTTTACTACTTGTGCTTCCTTTAGAAGAAACATCTTCTGCAACTTAAAATAGCAATAAAAGTCAATAGATAAAAAGAATATTGACCATACCAAACATTTTAAAGGGTTTGATTGGGGGAGATGGACAAGAGGGAGGTTGCTTATCCTACCATCATTTCTTCAGCATCCAGCTATCATTCAATAATGTGTATGTACTCTCTAAATTAGAGTAAAGCTTAACTTTTCTATCAAAGAGGACCCAAAACATTATGGCTTAAAGAACGCTGAAATTTGCGTCTTTCTCACATACAATGACTGCACCAGGAAGCCAGGTTTTTTCTGTCTTACTGCTATGCATTTTTCTAACTTACTACCACCCACTGTGGCATTATTCTCAGCTGCATGATTGAAGCTGGGTCAAGGAACTCCATGATCTACCTCATGAAGGAAAAAAGAGCATGGAGGATCATATAGCCAATGTCTTAAGGTCCAGCTCAAAATTACACAATTCTGTTCATACTCCATTGTGAGAATGTAGTCACTTGGCCATATCTAGCTTCAAATGAGGCTGAGAAATGTCATCTCTAACTGTGTAGTTACAGACCCCGCTACAACTCTTCCTGAAGGAGAGGGACAGGGTGGATTTTGACAGACAATTCACAGCATCCACTTCATAGATATTTTAGTCAATGATTTTTGCCATCAATAAAGCATTCTATTTCTCAGCATTTAAAATGTGAGATTCAGAGCAAAGATATTATTTGTATCAGTTATTTAAAAAAAGACCATAAATTCTTAGAATACTCCTTCCTAACCTGAACCTTCTTAGAACCCAGCTACTGTTCTGTGAGAAGTCAAAGCTTCATGGAGAAGCCATATATATAGGTGTTGTGGTCAGTAGTCCCAGCTGAGCCTAGCCTTCAAATCATCCCAGCCAAGTCACCAGACAGGAGAGTAAAGACCAGTTTCCCTCTTGGTAAGAAATCTTCCATTCTCAGCTCTTCCAGCCTCCATCAGTTCAAGTTGCTTCCAGCTGTTGCAGGCATCCTATTTGAGGCCCTAGACGTCATGGAAAGAGACGAACAATCCCCACTATGCCCTGTACAAACTCCCAACCCATAGAATTTGTAAGCATAGTAAAATGGTTGGTTGGTTTGGTTGGGGGTAGCGGGGACAGAATAATAGATATACATGGCAATAAATACATGGCAATATTTAACTAGAACATACATTTCAATTCAGATATTTAAATAGCCCCTCTTCTCAAACTTCCCATTGATAGAATTTTTTGAAATATTTAAATTATCTAAAGTGAGTGATTAAAGACAGTTTGGCTTGGCTGAGAGAGGTGGCTTATGCCTGCAATCCCAGCACTTTGGGAGGGCAAAGCAGGCAGATCACCTGAAGTCAGCCTGGCCAATATGGTGAAACCCTGTCTCTA
>NW_016107601.1:1441462-1474383 GCF_001604975.1 Cebus imitator
AAAAAAAAAAAAAAAAAAAGTTTAGCTTTTATAATTCATTCACTGATTTGACAAAATTTATGGAGTATCTAAAATTTACTGGGGTTATATCAGCATACACATTAGGACCCAATTATATTCCCGCCTGTGTTTCCCATGAAAATTTTGAGTTTCTTGAGTGAAAACAGTATATATTACTTCTGTAATCTCCACAGCATCCAGTAATATAGAAAGCTTAATATGAATAGAAAGTTCTTGATGAGAACTTGTTTGATGATTTTTAAAATTTATAATAGAGGTGTATACATGGACTCGTTCTTTATGTGCATGCATACCACTTATTCAGGTGTGGCTGAAAAAATGTGTATTTTCCAATTAAAAATAAGAACTGCTAGTTATAAGTACTTATAAAACATAAATATGATTTTAAAATATGTCACTTTATAAAGATTCTTATGAAGGGTTTCCTATTAAAGATGCTATTTTGGAAAAGAGTATTACAGTCATTTGCATATTTATTTTTATATGCTGGTAATTCACATGATCTGTGTATTGCTTTTACAGTTTAACTGTAAGCCTCTTGCCAAATGAAATTTTATTTTTAAAGTATCTTATCACTACACACACATACACAAGCAGTTTGAATTGTATTAAATATAAGATCCACATTTCAATTGCTCTACTTTGTTGCCTATCACAACTAGAACTTCCTAAAATTCTCCTTTATTAGAGCAAAATGTGACTGATTCAAATATCATGCTTCAGCTGCTTTCATCATTTGAATGAGATAAGCTCCCAGCAAGATATATTCAAGAAACTATGGTTCAAACTGTGTTATCCTGCTATAAAGCAATCTGCTAAACATTTCTGAAGCAATTTAGACAGCTGTGACTTACTTGCAAACAATGTGGACACTTAATCTATTGACTTGAAATTGGGGCTGCAGAAACGTATTCAAGGCTTTTCTCATGAATTCACTTGCTTCAGAGAAAGATACTTTCTATTTTCTTATGAGCTAAGAATGGAAAGCTAACAACTATTGGCTACATTAAAACAAAGAATGAAAATGATAAACTTGGTAAGTTGAGTTTGTATTAAATATGAAGTATTATAGATACTATGATATTATATCACCTATTGTAGGTATAAATATATTTTAAGGACTTTTACCCAAAAGAATAGGAATTGCTTTTAGATTTATTCTGGGTTATATTTGTCTTACCATAAATTCTTCGTATATATATCTTACTTATTAACATCATTTTTTCATTGTTTTCTCATGCTGATAAACTGTATTTGGAGTAATTATTTGCCTAAGAAATGCATGTCATCTAGACAAGGTCAACATACCAAAAATATTTTTTGTACTGAGTTAACAGAATATGTCACATTAGTCATCTGTACTATAGTCTTTAATACTGATCATTTAAACGTGATCAAACCACGTTTAAATGTGAAATTCACTATTTATAATATATTAATATGTGAATAAAGATAAATGAAAATGGACACAGGTTTATCAAAATCAGGGAAAGTAAATGCTCATTTTTATTTCTTTTTAAGTCAGTTATTTTTAAAGATATTATTTAGGCTATGACTAATATGTCAAAACTCACCATGTAGACATCATGTGTGTATAACTGTACAATGTTAAAATTCACTTACGTTTGTTTAAAATAACTGTTGATTAGCCAGATGATTTTTTAATATTTCAACCACTTGGTTTGGCATTATGTGAGTAGTACAGCAATAGAACAATAAAGCAAATAATTTTTTGCAGACTGTTATTTAAGACATTTTTCATTAACTCAATTTTTCACTTTTGAACTATCTTTTTGAAACCATTAACCTTCAAATGCATTTTTCTCCTCTCACTGATTCATGATGTAGGCTAACATTTTAGTTATGGCAGCTCTGAATGAATCATTTTTCATTAGCACTTGTTTTACTTACCGTAGGTACCATGCTGAAAGTTGATCTCAATTTGGACCTTCTATCACTTAAATACTGAAAGAATTTAAATTTCTTAGCTATAATGATAAACTCAACTTATTTGTTTTTCTTTGAAAGGTAAATGAGACCAGAAGCTATAAAGAGTTTTATGAAAATACAAAGCTTACTTAAAGTGTTAGATTTGATTTGTTATGGGTATGCAATGTATATGGGACATCCTTTGCTTAAGGCAGTATTAATGGATGAAAGGCAGGACATTACTGGCAGAGATTTGAAGTGTAATGATGGAATTTTCTATATATTCATTCCCTCTACGCTTGCTGTGATATTGATGTGGTCTCTTTGATGGATATAGCTTGTAAACATATTGTAGTTACATCTATAATTGACAAATTATGTTTTTCAGCATACCATCATTTTTTTCTCCTGCTCTCCTCTACTTGGCTCCTTCTCTATCCCATGTGGTTAGAAATTACTTTGAATAGATTGGTGAAGATATGTAGAATAAAGGTCTGCATTGATAATGAAGAAAAAAAAAGAATAATTGTAATATTCCACAAGCTACAGCATTTACTCTTTTTAGGGTTTGGATTTTTTTTTCTTTATCTCTATATGCTTCTTAAATTCTTATGTGTTTTGAACCTAACTCATACCTCCAAAACAATTCTAACTTTAATATCTTGCCTCAATAATCCATATATGCCTTATCAATTACAGTCTTAAAATTCTCCCTTTTGTCAAATCTATATACAATTGTTCATGGGTGACTGTTTCCAGGACCACCCCCTTGTACCCAAATTGTGCTCAAATTCCTTGGGTAAAATGTCATAATATTTGCATATAGCCTATCCTGTATATTTTAAGTCATCTCTAGATTACTCAGAATACCTAATAAAATGTAAATGTTGTGTAAATAGTTGTCATACTATACCATTTAGGGAATACTGACAAAAATGTCTGTACGTGTTCAGTACATATGCAACCATCCATTTTTTAAATATGTTTTCAATCTGATGTTGGTTGAATTCAAAGATAGGGAATTCATGGATACAGAGAGCTGACTGTATTTCAATCAAACAAATTTAAGTCAGCTCTCTACTATCGACTTTGAAAATAGAATAGCTGGGTTTTACATTTAGCAGTTGAAAATAAGGGAAACAATTTTTAGATATAAGTATGTATTAGGTTAATTTGATGACTTCAAATCTCTGTCCAGTAATTGTCAATTTGTTTACATGTAATCCAAATCCAATTTTCTTTCTTTTTTTTTTTTTTTTTTTTTTTTTTGAGACAGTCTCGCTCTGTTGCCAGGCACCAGGCTGGAGTGCAGTGGCAGGATCTCACCTCACTGCAACCTCTACCTCCTGGGTTCAAGCAGTGTTCCTGCCTCAGCCTCTGGAGTAGCTGGGACTACAGGCATGCGCCACCACGCCCAGCTAATTTTTGTATTTTTTAGTAGAGGCAGGGTTTCACGATGTTGACCAGGATGGTCTCGATTTCTTGACCTCGTGATCCGACCACCTCGGCCTCCCAAAGTGCTGGGATTACAGGCATGAGCCACTGCGACCAGCCTCTGTATCTAGCGACTGCATTAGAGTCTTATTTGTTTCTAAATTTGAATTGTCTTGTGGATCAGCTAAGGTACAGAAAATAAAATATGATAAGCCAAAGTACAGAAAATTTTTTATTTTAATTTCAAGCAGGCAGGCAGGCAAGAATATTAAGATTTGAGCTCTAGTTTTAGGTCAAATTGCCCCTACAATTGTACCGTTATCAGTTTTACCTGACTATTGCACTATTTGGTATATCTCTGTTTCCCTGTATTGGCATCTGTTTAATGAGACCACAAGCAGTAAAACAGTAAAGAACAAAGAGATTAAAAACAACAACAACAACAACAGTAGAATTTAGAAGTGAAATAAAACACATTCAATTTTACCTGTTTCCAGAGGAGCCTATACCAGCTCTAAGTTCAGCTGCCTGAGACCAAAGTGATGATTCTGTCTACCTATTTGCCTCAGTCAGTATACTTATTATGCCCAACCATTACGTAGGACAGAAGACAACTTGTATGTGGGGTGCGTGTGTGTGTGTGTGTGTGTGTGTGTGTGTGTGTGTGTTTGCATGGGTCAAATATATGTCTTATGTCAATAATATAGTAAATATTTATGCCAAATACTGTTCTAAATGCTTTATAGTTTATCCTCCCAACGACCCTATTAAGTAGGTAGTGTTAGTACTTATCTTTTATGGGTGAGGACTGTCACTTAGCAGGGTTACGTGAACTGCCCATGGCTTTACAGATGCAGGAGGCAGAACCAGAACTCAAAATTGTCTGGCTCCGGAAGCTATGTTCTCTCAATGCCAACACTCACTTATGCATCTATGAACTCTGAAATCCATTGTTTAATAGGTTGAGGCAGAACAAAATAAACAAAATAAAATTATATATTTTTTGATCCCTAGTCTATTCAAATCTGTATAATAGGTAGAATATATATTTTATATAGAAACATTTTATGTTAAAAAAGTTTTCTAAGAAGTCTTCCAAAGTGAATATAGTATTTTATATTACTCAGTATACTCAAAGGAATTAGGAGATCATTATGACCCTTTTATTGCTACCTGTTCACTTCAAATCATGTGCTTAAGTAGGAATACCATAGATATGTTCTGCTGGCATGAAAAGGACATATAAAAGGCATATTTTCATATCCCCAGTGCCCTATTTTTGAAATACACCATTTATTACTGTGATGTTTTCCTAATTACTCATTTCTAATTATATTCACAAGTCATTATTAATAATGACATCTTATTCCTTATTCAGTTAAACATTTGCATAATGTTCTTTATACAATTAAGCATTTGCATAGGTATTTTGGATTACACAACGTACTAGACCCTTTAACGCTCTATGTGAAAAGACGTATCTCATTTGTCTAACTTAAAACTAAAATACAGAAAATTCAGAAATGATCTTGAAATTCTTTAAAAAACATACTGTGAATAGATTTAAGAAAAAAAATGTTATGTGAAGACTATGCATTCATTCAGTATTGTTTGGCACTCTTAAATTTTAATATACTTCACACTAGATTTAGTTTATAACACTATGACAAAGTTAGGAGCAACTTTCTGTTAATAAAATATTCTCAATATGTATATTTAAATTTCTTAATTGAACTAATTCTGAAATTCAAATTCAAACCAAGTATCCCTGGGTGCGTTGTGTCTCACTTGTAGGCAATAAATGATCACCAGTTCAAGGCAATAATTGTATCTCTTCCATCTACATATGGAAGATTAATAGGTAGAAACAGAGGAAAAGACAGCCTCACACATCTTTGAATCTCAGCACCTCCCTCAGTGATCTCATCTACTCTTCCAGCTTCCACTAACCCCCAAATTTAGAATTCTATCCTTGACCTGTCTTGTTATCTTCAGCCTCACATTGAATAGTCTGCAATTTCTCCTTATATATTTCACCTTCACTTCAAACTCAGGTTATTTAGAGCTGAACACATCTCCTTTAAACAAGTCTCCCCTTTCAAGTTTGCTTATTTCTATGAAAAGTATCTTTATTCTTCTAGTTATCCAGACCCAAAATAATTAAGTGATTTTTGACTCCTATCTCTACTTTTTTCTCACATCACCCATTGTCGATTGCAAGTCTTATCTGTTTATTACTTTATTAATGTTTCTTACATCCATCCCTTATTTTTTCCACTGCCACATCCCCAGTTAAGGCCCCCAGTATATTTCATAGGCTCATAGTGTTCTAAGTATTCTGCCAAATCACTTAGGATATTTGGATGAGCTATTCCTACAAAATCAATTGCACTATTTTCTACTGCTGGTACCTGCTTACTGTTGACAACAGAAAATTCTTCAGCAAGTTCTCTACAGCATTTTTTTTTCATGTCTGGTTTTCTTTTTTTCCAGTCATTTGGAGCTAGCAGTTACACCAATCTAGATTACCTCTGTTTTTCCTCTTCACAACAAATCACAGCAGAGATTACCTCTCTGGCAATACAACTGATTTGTAATTTTCTCTTAGCCTTAGATTTCCTTTGTTTGCAGATCACGCCTTCTGAATTACCAGAGAAGTGAGCCATGATCTCAGACATAGAGCATTCTCTCTTCCCACCCACAATTCCTAATCCCCTAAACCTAACTTAGTCTTCTCTTCCTAATCATAAGAGGGAACATCCTTTCCCGAGACTACTGACATATACTAAAGTTCACACAGGGCCCCAGTTGACCAACAAATTAATCTCATTTAGTACTTCACAAGAATGGTGAAATCATTTGCAAGTTTAGTGATGACAAGAAGTCTCTACTCCCTATCCCATTCAAAACTTTACCATAATGTCTATCTGCGCTGGGGTTATTCTTTCAATATCTGTTGTTGCTACATATAAAGGATGAAGTTCAAATGTGTGACACATTCATGAGTGTACTTAAATAGGCTTCACATTATGTGAATGAATCTGTAGTTCTGAGCCTTTTTCTCATTCTATAAAGCATTCATGAATGTGTGTGTATGGGTGTGTGTGTGTGTGTGTGTGTGTGTGTGTGTGAGAGAGAGAGAGAGAGAGAGAGAGAGACAGAGACAGAGAGACAGAGAGTGAGAGAGAGAGAGAGAGAATGAGAATGATGTCATCATTGGGATGACCCTAAATCTCTTAAAAAGAAGAGCGCTATTAAAAAATGTTAGAAGCACATCCATTTCTAGGAAGAAATTACTTAAGATATACCTATATTCTTCACAACAGGTAGATACACTATTGTCCTGTGACCATGGAGTTGAGAACATTGCCAAAAAAGATGAGTTTACCTTATTTTTTTTCAAAAGCTTTACGAGAAAGAAGAGGTTAGACTTCTAACTTAACCTTATAAGGGTACATTTAAATAGAAGTCCCCCTTCTTTTCATCAGAGACCATACTTGGAAAGTCTCCATAAGGTAGTTGGATTATGTGTATGAGAGAAGTGCAGGCTATAAGAAAAACAACACTGTAAGCTTGAGGATACATGACAACTCAGACCGAACTCTGGGAGATATTAAGGGATGATAGGGACTCCAGAACATAGTAGAGCCCTGCTATAGCCTGAATGTTTGTTCCCCTCCCTGCCAAATTCAAATGTTGAAATTCTAACCCTCAAGGTGATGGTAGTAGAAAGCGGGATGTTTGGGAGATGATTAGGTCATGAAAGTAGTCCCCTCATGAATAGGATTAGTGCCCTAATAAGAAGCCCAAGAAAGACCCATCATGTCATCCACCATGTGAGAATGGTTTTAGAGGGAGCCATTTATGAACTAGAAAATTGGCCTTCACCAGACACTGAACCTACTGCCACCTTGATCTTGAACTTCCCAGCCTCCAGAACTTTGAAAAATTAATTTCTTTTGTTGGGAGTACCTAGTTTATGATATGTTGTGTTAGCAAACTGAGTAGACTGAGACAAGCTTTATCTTTGAAATGCAGTTGCTACATGGGATGTAATTCAGTGCTACAGATGGCAGAGCAAAAAGACCGAAGGAACCTCGATCCCTGATGATTGTGGACCATACCAACCCAGGACTACCTACCTCCACACAAAACTGATAAGTTCAGGGAAGGGGTAGCTTCAGCATACCAGACCCAAGGGTCAGCAAGGCTCTTTCTGTCTTTCAGGTCTTGCTTGCCTCTGCTTCTCCTGGCATGTTAGCTTCTGTCTCTCCTGAATAGAATCTACCTGGTGGGAAAAGTGCCACCATCAACTTCTCATTTGGCATTTCACATGAATAGTGGCAATATCTTCATGCTTCAGGATTCGTACTTGGAAAGCAATACCAGTATTCTCCTCCCTTATACTTCTAGCTGAAAAGTTCTGAGTCCTTGAATTGGCCTGGGACAGGTACATGCTCATCCCTGAACTAATATGAGTGGCCTTTTAGATCAGTTGAGTAGGGGAATTATTTTCTGAAGGAACTAGGGGGAGGCAGACAAAAACTATACTTTCCGTAATCCATTGCATCTCCTGTATTGCAATTATCTTTTTAGTTCTCCATCTCCTGTACTGCTTTGTAAGGCCTTGAGGGCAAAGACTGCGCCTTATTAATTTTGCACCCACCCAGCCAAGACTAGGACCTGGCATATAGTAGACTTTCAGCAAACAGTTGCTGAAGAAAAAAATGAACAAACAAATCCAGGCAAATAATTGCAATTGGAGTGGGTTAGGAACCCATGACAAAACTATAAGCAATAGGTAAAACGTACCAGCAATAAGTGATGACATTAGACCACTAAGCTAGCCTTGGTCTGGAAATTTTATATAGCTCTGGCAGAGACAGGAACTTACTGTAATGTAAGCAGTTTAGGCTGAATAAATGTGTAATTGGCAAATAAACTTGTATGCGTAGTTAAGCAAGTATGTTTTTGCAAGGAGTTCCTGAAAGTCTCTTACAATTTGTTGTTTAATCTTGTTAAAAATTTTAAAATGTCATATTTGCAAATGTGGGTCAGGATGAGGGAAATGTAAACCACTGTCAGAGAAATCAGTTTGACTGACACCAATGATAAGGGATAATTTTAGATTCAGAATGGTTGGGGCACTACAAAATCACTTCATTGTAGACAAGTCTCAGTTTTATTAACACCTTTCCAAAGCATTGGCTCAGGTAGGACCATGGAATTTAATAAGAGAATTGTGCCAACATAAGACAGGTTAAAAAAAAAAAAAAGAAACATGAATGAGGTTCAAAATTGGCTTGTTTGGAAAATCGAGAAGAGATAGCATGGGAGGGAGACTTGTGGTAAGAATTGCTGTATATGTGTGTATAGAAGGATGAGAAACATTCCATAGAGAATTAGCCACAGGATCGCTTTTGAGGAAAGAAGCCAGACAGGGGCCATCAGTGTTAATTTTAGGAAGAAATCATTTGTTGAGGAGGTGAGCAGAATAAAATACAGTCTTGTGAAAAGGATAGTGGTAAAGTGAGTGACAGATTTGCTTTAGAGATTCGATTTTATGCTCAAATGTTGAGTAATATCTCTGTTCTATCATATATATAGACTATCCTGGCATTTGTTAAACAAGTGGACCTTCTTAATTCTTAAGTATTTGGTTTATTTTAAGAATTAAAAAACTTAAGATGCACTGAGCTTTTTTTTTTTTTTAATTTTATTTAAAGTTCAGGGATACATGTGCAGGTTTGTTATTTAGGTAAACTTGCGTCATGGGGATTTTTTGGTACAGATTACTTCATCACCCAGGTATTAAGCCTAATACACGTTCGTTATTTTTCCTAATCTTCTTTCTCCTCCCACCTTCCAGTGAGTCACAGTGTGTGTTGTTCCCCTGTATCTGTCCATGTGTTGTCATCTTTCTCCTCCCACTTATAAGGGAGAATATGTGATACTTGACTTTCTGTTCCTGTGTTAGTTTGCTAAGGATAATGGCCTCTAGTTCCATCCATGTCCTGACAAAGGATATGATCTTGTTCTTTTTATGGCTGCACAGTATTTAATGGTGTATATGTACCACATTGTCTTTATCCAGTCTATTATTGATGGGCATTTAGGTTGATTCCATGTTTTTGCTATTGTAAATAGTGCTGCAATGAACATATGTGTGCATATGTCTTTATAACTGAACCATTATAGGCCTTTGGGTACATACCCAGTAGTGGGATTGCTGGGTTGAAAGGTATTTCTGTCTTTAGGTCGCTGAAGAATGGTCACACTGTCTTCCACAACAGTTGAACTAATTTACACTACCACTAATGGCCAAGATGGCCAACTAGAAGCAGCAAGTATGTGTGGCTCTAATGGAGAGGAACAGAAGGGGTGAGTAAATACAGCACCTTTAACTGAACCATCATTATTTTTTAGAACAGCCTCAAACTCCATCATATGCATATGTCATAACTTGTCTTCTATTGGTAGGCATTTGTTTTGATTTTATTATTCTGATGTTATAAATAATATTTAAAAACATTATGCACAATCTTAAGTTTGATGTTCATAGAGGTTTAACAGTTTATATTCTCCATCAACTATGCATGAGTGTCTGCCTATGACTTCACCAGTACAGTTTATCAAACTTTTAGATTATTTCATTATTTGATAAGTGAAAAGTGGTACACAGTAAATCCTCACTTAATGTCATCAATAAGTTCTTGGCAACTTTTATTTTAGGCAAAATGACACATAATGAACAAAATATATTGTTCATTATGATATAATGATATATAATTGACATAAACAGTGCTAAGTTCTTTTTTTAAATATATATTTTATTGTGTTTTAGGTTTTGGGGTACATGTGATCAACATGTAAGATTATGATATATAATGATATAATATTGATATAAACAGTGTTAAGTTCTTTTTTTAAATATATATTTTATTGAGTTTTAGGTTTGGGGTACATGTGAAGAACATGTAAGATTGTTGCATAAGTACATACATGGCAATGTGGTTTGCTGCCTTCCTCCACATCACCTACATCTGACATGTCTCCCCATGTTATCCCTCCCCAACTCCCCACCCCCTGCTGCCCCCCCCCAGTTCCCCCCTACAGACCCCAGTGTGTGATGCTCTCCTTCCGGTGTCCATGTATTCTCATTGTTCAACACCTGCCTATGAGTGAGAACATGCGGTGTTTGATTTTCTGTTCTTGTGGAAGTTTGCTGAGAATGATGGTTTCCAGGTTCATCCATGTCCCTACAAAGGACATGAACTCATCGTTTTTTATGGCTGCATAGTATTCCACGGTGTAGATGTGCCACATTTTCCCTGTCCAGTCCATCATCGATGGGCATTTGGGTTGGTTCCAAGTCTTTGCTATTGTAAACAGTACTGCAATCAACATTCGCGTGCATGTGTCCTTATGATAGAACGATTTATAATCCTTTGGATATATACCCAGTAATGGGATTGCTGGGTCAAACGGAATTTCTATTTCTAGGTCCTTGAGGAATAGCCACACTGTCTTCCACAATGGTTGAACTAATTTACACTCCCACCAACAGTGTAAAAGTGTTCCTATTTCTTCACATCCTCTCCAGCATCTGTTGTCTCCAGATTTTTTAATGATCACCATTCTAACTGGCGTGAGATGGTATCTCAATGTAGTTTTGATTTGCATTTCTCTAATGACAAGTGATGATGAGAATTCTTTCATATGTTTGTTGGCCTCATGTATGTCTTCTTTTGTAAAGTGTCTGTTCATATCCTTTGCCCACTTTTGAATGGCTTTGTTTGCTTTTTTCTTGTAAATCTGTTCTAGTTCTTTGAAGATTCTGGATATAAGTCCTTTGTTGGATGGGTAGATTGCAAAAATTTTTTCTCATTCTGTTGGTTGCCGATTCAATCTTATGATTGTTTGTTTTGCTGTGCAGAAGCTCTGGAGTTTAATTAGGTTCCATTGGTCTATTTTGGCTTTTGTTGCCAATGCTTTTGGTGTTTTAATCATGAAGTCCTTGGCTATGCCTATGTCCTGGATGGTTTTGCCTGGGTTTTCTTCTATGGTTTATTATGGTGTTAGGTCTTATGTTTAAGTCTTTAATCCATCTGGAGTTAATTTTAGTGTAAGGTGTCAGAAGGGGTCCAGTTTCTGCTCTCTGCACATGGCTAGCCAGTTTTCCCAATGCCATTTATTAAACAAGGAATCTTTTCCCCATTGCTTGTTTTTGTGAGGTTTGTCAAAGATCAGATGGTTGTAGATGTGTGGCATTGACTCCAAGGCCTCTGTTCTGTTCCATTGGTCTATATCTCTGTTTTGGTACCAGTACCATGCTGTTTTGATTACTGTAGCCTTGTAGTATAGTTTGAAGTCAGGTAGTGTGATGCCTCCAGCTTTGTTCTTTTTGCTTAAAATTGACTTGGCTATGCGGGCTCTCTATTGGTTCCATATGAAGTTTAAGGTGGTTTTTTCCAGTTCTGTGAAGAGGAACATAGGTACCTTGATGGGGATGGCATTGAATCTATAAATTACTTTGGGCAGCATGGCCATTTTCACAATATTGATTCTTCCTAACCATGAGCATGGAATGAGACACAAAATATCTGTTTGCGTCCTCTCTTATTTCCTTGAGCAGTGGTTTGTAGTTCTTGAAGAGGTCCTTTACATTCTTTGTTAGTTGTATTCCTAGGTATTTTATTCTCTTTGTAACAATTGTGAATGGCAGTTCGTTCTTGATGTGGCTCTCTTTAAGTCTGTTATTGGTGTATAGGAATGCTTGTGATTTCTGCACATTTATTTTGTATCCTGAGACTTTGCTGAAGTTGCTTATCAGTTTCAGGAGATCTTGAGCTGAGACGATGAGGTCTTCTAAATATAAAATCATGTCTTCTGCAAATAGAGACAATTTGGCTTCCTCATTTCCTAATTGAATACACTTTATTTCTTTTTCTTGCCTGACTGCTCTGGCTAGAACTTCCAATAATATATTGAATAGGAGTGGTGAGAGAGGGCATCCTTGTCTAGTGCCAGATTTCAAAGGGAATGCTTCCAGTTTTTGCCCATTCAGTATGATATTGGCTGTGGGTTTTCCATAAATAGTTTTTATTATTTTAAGATACGTTCCATCAATGCCTAGTTTATTGAGAGTTTTTAGCATGAAGGGCTGTTGAATTTTGTCAAAGGCCTTCTCTGCATCTATTGAAATAATCATGTGCTTATTTTCATACTAGATGTTATGCAGATCCTATATGATGTTACAGAGGGCAAAAATATCATATTGTATTCATCATTGTATATTCATCTTTATATTTCCAGAACCTAATAAAGTTTACAACCCCCCAGTAGGCACTCAATAGATGCTTATTGAGTGAGCGATTCCTTAACTTCTGTAGTTCTTTACAAATTCCAAAGTAGTTTCATATGCATGATTTTATATAATACTGTAGTAACCCTTTGAGGTATTTATAATACATTTTTCAGATGAGAAAATATATTCAAAAGAGGAAAATGACTTTTCAAGTCACAAAGATTTTGAATCCAAATCTTCTTCCTTCTGGTTTAGTTTTGTCTAGTCACAATGTTTCCTTTCTATGAGGAAAGTATATTTTAAATCTCTATGCACCCGGAGACATAGAGATGTAGAGACTATCTACAGGTTTGTCTGCACAGCACCACACCTTCTTTAGGGGACCAAATGCTACCATTTATACTGTTCTTCCCTTCTGGTCACTGGGGTATGAAAGTGATCCATTTCTAGCCCGTAGTGGTACTCCAGGCTATTCCACTCTTAGTCCTTTTGGAGGATTTTTCAATATAGAGGTAAAAAGAGTGATTGTTCCTTTGAAGTTCAGAGCCAGAAAGATGGAAAGTGAGTGTGGTCTGTTTATGGCCATGGAGGAAGACTATTGGAGAAAAATGAGGCAAGCCAATTGTGAGGTAGAAAGACATAGAGCCCCAGACTGATCATGCTGAATAAATAGGTCAGTTCCATCCTAGATATGTTGAACCATATGAAATTGCCATTTGTGTAGGTCAAAAATGGCTAAATATCATTTTCATTTGGCTCAGTCTAACATGCAATATTGTCCAGAATCTTAAGAAATTTTTCAAGCTCAAGACTTTCTTGAGATAAATGGCAAAATGAAAGCCTAGAAATGTCAAAATACTAGCTCAAGGTTAGTACTAATGCAGGTTTTCTGAATTTCAGTCTAAGACCCTGTCCATTAAGCATAATGACTCTAAAATTTTAAATTAGTCACTTTCAAATTTCATAAATCAATTCCTTTTCGCCGCTTGTTTTGTTTTAACTTTAGATTATTTTCTTCTTTGTTAAGCCTAGGGAAAGGGAAATATGCTGTATGACTCAAGGCAGACAGATTTACTTGTTATAAATGTTACCAGGAAAAATAATTGCTAGGTTTTGACTAAAATCATGAACTTTAAAACCAAAAGAGATAATCTGACACAAGTTAAACACATGGTCATTTTAAAGGCAAAATTCACATATGCAAAATTCTGACTACTATTTTTTCTTTTTAATTAGACCTTCCAAGGAACTTCACAAACCTCTGTGTTTGTAAGAAAGAACTAGAGTTGGTTTTTAAACATGCAGGTTCCTGAAGCCCACCCAGACCACTGAATTTGACTTTGGGGATGGGCATAAACATCTTCATTTTTTCTCCCCTTGTAGAGTTGGAGATCTCACTATACTGCCCAGGCTGGTCTTGAACTTCTGGCCTCAAGAGATCCTCATGCCTCAGCCTCCTGAAGTGCTGGGATTACAGGCATGAGCTGCCACACCCTGCCCATTTTAACAAGCTCACTAGGGGTTTTTATACACTCAAGTTTACCTAGTAGTGTCTTAAGTATTGCCGTTTTCAGGGATTCTGTCACTTAATATGCTTCTTTACACTGGAAGGTGAGTGTTAACACATCCCTTTAAAATGACTATATTGCCACACTGACCAATAGACGATGTAGGACTCAGGAGTATTGAGTTGGGAAGTGATTAGGAATCAGTCTTCCACACATGAGGGAACTCATCAACTCCTGTTAAGTAGGTTATCACCTACACATATATGTCTGTCTTGCTCAACTCTTTGTCCTAACAACATAATGTTTCTAAAGAACAATGAGCTATTTCTAGCTCAGACCCTATGCATGTATCTTCAACTAAGCTCATTATTACTGTTTTCTCAAAATGTGCTTTTCCTTCTACATTATCTACTTGAGTTAATGGTACTATAAATCACCTGTCTAATCAAGCCAGAAAACTCAGAATGGTCTTATGTCTGTGTTTCTCATTTAATTAGTAACGTAGTTGTGTTGAACCTACTTTTCAAACATCTCTTGCTCAGACTAGTTTTCTTCTCATAAGCCTGATTGCCATTGCCATAAGGCCTTCCCTTAGATGTATATCATCTCTTCTGGGCTTTTAAAATAGCTTCTTAAAAGATTTCCCTGTCTCTAGTCTCAAGGCTTCTGTAGTCCATCTTTTATGTTACCATTGAAAAGAAATTTCTAAAATGCAACTCAGAGTTTGCCACTCCTAAGATAGTTCCTCATTACCTACCAGATCAAGTTCCATTCATTTGCATGGCATACAAGGCACTTTGTGATTTGGTTTAAATGTTCGGTACTGACACCGGGCAGTTCAAAGGGCAAATATATATATATATATATTTTTTTAATGGAGTAAGGAATAATTATTTAGGCTCTGTTATAGTCCTTGGCATTGCTGTTATCTTTCCTAACCCGTGCTTAATGTTTTCTGTAAGAGATTATACTAACCTTAAATGCAAGTCTTTTGATCCCGAATCTCTTTAAGTTAATTAAATTATACCAGCATCCATTTGAAAATCCTAAAGGTTTATTTCTCAGCTGCTGAAAGTCTCTTCCTTGCTTATTCTTTGGGCTAGTTAAGAGATAAGTTTGTATCTGATCCTATAAGATCCTACCTTACTTCCAAGTTGCTTCTTATCTATCCTTTATGAAGCACAGCAGGCACCAGAGACTAGGCCTGGAAGGTTGCTGGGTATAAACATCCTGTGTTCCTCTTCCACTAAGCACTGTAAAAAAAGATTCTGATTTTTCCCAGCCACTATAAAGTCCTTTTGTTTGCATTCAGGAATAAGGTGATTTATTTACTTTCTTAACTGTGACTAGCTTAGCCACTTGTATCTTTAAAAACAGTCTGAGATCACTTAAATTGTCAGTATTCTTAGAATCCAGTAGCACATTAAAAAGTTAATAACACTTCCAGAACAGAAAATTTGACAACCTCATGTGTCAGTTCGTTTCAATTATTAATAAACCTGCTGTCTGAAAACACTGACATTGACGGCGTGACTTCATGTTATGGGTTAAGGCTGTTTCATCTTGTTTTGTCATCAGTGTACACGGACAATGTTGGGCATTACAGGACATTTCCTTTATCCTTCCTGTAATTCCATCTTCTAATTTTTTTTTAAACTCTTATATTCATTTTTACAGTGTTCATGTCACTTAGCTTCTAAGATCTCTGTATATATCTTCAAGTGGTGGTTGTCAGAGTTAGAGGGTGTTGTGGTAAAGATTTATTTTTACCTAAATGAAAAAAATTTCATTTTTCAGAGTTAGAGGGTGCCTGGCACTGAAAACAGAAGGAAGCTTTCTTGATGGTCCTTATACTCCAGATTTCAATTTTATAGGTCACAAAAAAATGCAGTGCCTCATGCTCACTCATGGTCGGCTAATTATTATTTTCTTTCTGATAATTTGGTTTGTTGTTGTTTTCTGTCACACCTGCCATCACTCACTATGATATCCTTTGTTTAGAACATTTCTCTAATTGTCTGAAGTCATTTGGAATTCCAGCGCTGCCTTAGGGTTAACAGTTACCTATGACTGGAGATGTTTGGGGGCATCTCTTCTGTCTTCTCATACAGGTCTCACAGGGAATACTAAACCCTAGGCCCATGAAAATTTACTTATATACCAATAAATGTCAGTAAGAAAATTCAAGGATGAGAATTTCACTCACATAACAACAAACCACATAAAATACCTAGAAACAAGAAGAAATGTGGGATTCATACAAAGAAAAAAGTACAAAACCACTGAGATTTAAAAAAAAAGTTTTAAAAATAGATTTTGTAGCTGAGAAAGACCTAGCATTCACCCAGAAGGCATTAAAGTGAATGAGTTAAGTAAATGAATCCCAGAGTCTGAAGAGCCTGTGTTCCTACTGCAGGACCTGTTGCTGGGAAGCCACAACCATTTCGTGACTTCGGCTTTCTAAATACACAAAATCAAGAAAGATTGGAGAGTATCATACCACCTACAACCCAAGTTACAACAGGAACACTGCTTGCAATTAGCATTTGGTCAAGCTACAGTGTTTCTGGTAGGTAATATTTTCTAATTTCATTTTATGAGAAAATACGGCCATTTTTGTTTAGTATTTAAAAATCACTGCAAACTCTCATTGCTAGATTTTAAATGTGATTATTTATTGAAGGTCAATAAACACTTGGCTTTAAAAGGTTAAACTTTACATAACAAATTGGACATTTGAGCTTCAGTATGATTAGTTTTTATAAAACCTTTACATGGCTTTGTTTTAGGACAGAGAGTAAAACTGAAACTTCTGGCATATTGAACACCCAAGAAATAATTTTTAAGGTAGTTTCATTTTCTCCAAGTTTCAAAAAAATTTAAAAAATAACCTAAATGAAATTTTTCCTTGAGATGATTATATGTCTCCCTGTCTCTGAACAGAACATTCCAAGCACACATTAAATTTCATTTGATATCACAGGTTCAGAAGAACAGGAGGAGTAAGGAGTTTTCTATGCAAATTCTGGTTCAGACATTCAACAGCTGTGCACTTTGGGCAAGTCAATAAATCTCTCTGATCTTTGGATTACACACAAACTGAGCTGTTTGCTAGGTCATCATAAATATAGGAGGGAGAAAATCAGAGCATTGACTATACTCTGATCTTTGGATTACACACAAACTGAGCTGTTTGCTAGGTCATCATAAATATAGGAGGGAGAAAATCAGAGCAATGACTATACACAACCACATGTAGCAGTATTGTTTCAAGTTAAGTTTGGGTTTCAAAAGAGAAAGATAACTAATATATTATTTTGAGTGATAGTTTTATGCCAGGCACTTCACATGTTTTATCTTCATTAATATTCTTAACAACTTTCTAAGGTAGTTATTATTATCATTTTATTGAGATATTAAAGCTTAAAAAAGTAACCTGCTATTTGCAAACAATGATGAGAAAATTAGAACTAAGTGGGTCAGGCATTTTATTCATTTTTGAGGGTAAATCCAGGTCCAGAAGGATTACTTGTATTTGCCATGGTGACATACTCATCAAAACCAAGATTTAAACGCAGTATTTTTCACTGTCAGTTTATTGGAGGGTTTCTTTTTCTTCCAGTTTTTGCATCAATAGAAGAAAGTATATAACTGCACATTTCTTGATATTATAGAATTAGTATTAATTTCAAAAGTGTGATCGTGATATTAGGGTTAATATTTTCTAGAGTCCTTTCTTTTCAAGATACTGTCAGAATACTGATGATTGAGCAGTAAATGATATCTAGAGTTTGTTTTAAAATTGCCTGGAAGTGAAGGGGATTGTGTGTGGTTTGAGGTTATAGGCGAAACAAGATTAGAAAGAGTTAATAGATGTTGAAACAGGGTGAGGAAATCTAAGTCTACTTGATTTCAAAGCTGAAACATTGTTTTCAGGTAGAGCCCCTAAATACCATCAATTGCAACACTATATTTCTAGGTATTTTCTTAATGAAGTAAAGTAGTGGTTTTTGAAAACCACCCATGATGACGCACTGTTCCTGTCTTCTGCGTTTGAGTGTATACTTTCTCTCTGGGTAACACTCTGCAGCATCTCAGGCCACTCTCACTAGGGACTGACATGGTCCAGATTCATGCAGTTTCTCTTTTAGTTTGCAGATGCAGAGATTTCTACACCCAGCTAAAGCCTCTGAGTCGCTGTTGATACTGTGTGGCTTACTTTGTTGAGACATGAAGTGATTCCCAAAGTCTCCGAATGGCCACCTGTGGGAGTCTTCCAGTAGGCAGCTAGCTTCTATTGCCCACACAGAAATAATCACTACTGAGCTTTCTACTGCTTCTCAAATCTACCTTGGAAGTTGTCTGCTCACAGAGAAGTGAGTTTTTCATTAAGTTATGGAAGCTTAAGTTTTCAGGCTCACCACCTGTCTGGGCTGCTTCTAAGACCCCAGCAATATAATTAGAGTGTTGTGAATTCAAAGAATTCTTTACTATAGTCCTTGCCAAGAAAACTTGAATTTTCCTGAAATCTTAAAGCTGATTTATGATAAAAGCTCAATATTTTCCAAATTTGATAACAGTCTTAAAATATAGAAAAAAGTATTACAGATTATGTTTTTAAATTAATTAATAAAATATTCTGTCACTTTTCTGAATGTTTGTGGTATCTGTCAGTTTTTCAAGACTCGTAATTTGTTGTGATTTCTTTTCTCATTGTATATGAGTTTTCATTTTTGAATCTAATTGTTTGTATTCATTATTTTGTGTTCTTTTTCTTAAGAAATGTATTCCTAAATTATATTAGCTTTGGGGATCATAAAACCTGGACCTATGCATGTACCCATTCCACTCTCTTGGCATCATTTGTATACTGAACTATTTGTCTTTCTCTAGAGAGTTTATAGAGCTCCCCAAAGGCTCTCTAGTTCACTTTCTGTCTTAGGAGAAAGGGGGACTCACCCTGAAAAGTTGGCTAAGGATGTCGATCCCAGTGGAGCCAGACAGTAGTATACCAATGTTCTCTTGCTTCTGCTTGTCTCATAGGAGTGGGGCTAGTTTTCACAGATTTTCCCTTTCCTCATCTGAGACATATGATTGGGTCTAAGCCACGTTATGTCTGTGAGGATTGACTCCTTAGTATGCTATGCATACCCACAAATCCAGTAACTCTAGTTCTCCTGGTCGGGTGGGGCACATGCCCTGCCATCTTAACAGGATTTGTGGTATCTCCTCTGTAAGCCTTCCCCTTAGTGGAGGCTATCTGTGAGTACTCTTTAGACTCCAGCCTCTCATTAGGAGAAAGCCTGGCTATTATATATCAGGGTCCCTAGTTTGGGCAGGAGGGGCACACAAATGACTCTCAGAGAACTTAGGAGTCCATGATGTTTCCTACCAGGATACAGTTGGATTCACACATAGACTCTGATAGTTTCTGGGCTGCATTGTAATCATTGCTAGACTGTCCTACATGCCAAGTAAGCTTTGGGTAGTAACTATATTTTCTGAGTTGAAAACTGAGAAAAACAGTGGGAAATTTTTTGGTGTCCTTGTAGGGGTTATAGAAGTATGTAAAATCTGAATTGTCTTGGAATATCTGGAAAACAATGTATTTCAAAAAATTAGCTGGGCATGGTGGCATGTGCCTGTAGTCCCAGCTACTCTGGAGGCTGAGGCAGGAGAATCGCTTGAACCCAGGAGGCAGAGGTTGCAGTGAGCGGAGATCCCACCACTGCACTCCAGGCTGGGTGACCGAGTGAGATTCCGTCTCAAAAAAGAAAAAAACAAAACAAACAAACAAAAACAAAAAGTATTTAAAGAGCAGTTTCCTGGTGTTTAAAAGAATTCTAGGTTGCTGTGCACTTTGAATTTCTTTAGCTGTTATTCTTGTTTCATCTATTCCCTTGCTGTCAGGTTAGTAATGGTCATTTCTTGCTGCTGTCTATGAGTCTGCCAGTAACAATCTTTCTTCATAGTATAGCTAGTGGTTTTCATAGTGAGTCTGGATCCAGGCTGTTTGTGTGGAACTCTCAGATCTGCCATATAAAAGCCATGTAACTGTGGGGCAAGTTACTTAACCTTTCTGCTCTTCAGTTTTCTCATGTATGAAGTTGCAGATAATAATAGTACCTACCTCATAAGGTTGTCATGAAGATTAAGTGAAATAAAATGCTTAAAACATTGCCTTGAAAATAACAGGTGCTCAATAAATGTCTGTTATTGTCATCCTCTTTCTCATTTGTTATTTTGAATCTCCTAAGGACTTGGGAAACAATCAACTTCTTCGAACTCTAAATAAGATAAAAATTCAGCCGAGTGTGGTGGCATGCACCTGTAGTCCCAGCTACTCCGGAGACTGAGGTAGAGGATCACTTTAGGCCAGGAGTTGGAGGCTGCAGTGAGCTGTAATCGTGCCACTGCACTCCAGCCTGGGTGACAGACAGACCCTGTCTCTTGAAAAAAAAAAAGTAATTATTAATTTAAAAAAATAAATAAGAGAAAATTTCATAGTCTTTGAGTGCATAACCAAAAAGCCCAATTGGAAATGTGTTTGAGCATTAATGTGGCTGTCCCATTCACGCAGGAAAAAGCTTTAATGAGGAATCTTTTTTTTTTTTAAGTGCTGCTCACCTGACCTGGGCCTTCTGATTAACAGAATTTTGACCCCAGTTATCAGTCTAGACAAAGAATTTTAATGTTATACAAAGTATTATTTAGGTCTTTGTAATAGTGACAAAAAGATGAAAATGGCTTGGCCTGAAATATGAGCATATAACTTGCAAATAGCTATATTAAATACAGTGATGCACAGAATACATTTTAAAGAATGTTCTGTATGGTTCTGATGTTGATTTCTAATGTCCTACGTACAGCAACTGGTGACAACTTTAGTCAGTAGAAGATAAAGGAAACATCCTGTCCTCATTCAGTTTAGATTATTTTCTTTCATCATCTTGATTTTCACAAGCTTCAGGAGTTATTAATTCTAGCTATTTTTCCTCTTTGTTGGTCCACAGCAGACCTATGCTAGGCTGCAAATTTAAGGGGACGATCAGCTTTGAACTAATTCTGGGACAATATCTTTTGTCTCTGTGATGAAAGTGATCGGAGATTATGAGGCTCAGCACATAGCCGTCTCTCAATAAATACTTATTAAATGAATGAATGATTGCTTTGGTTTTTAGTGGAAAGAGAATAAGACACATGGTCTGTAAAACCTCCCTGAATTGCACAAAAATTACTAAGCCTAAACTGTTGTTTCTCGTGTCAAACTATCAAACATTATCTTGAGTCTTTCAGCCAGGACTTGTATTGTTTGATGCATGCATGAATCATTTATGCATGAGGCTATATATTCACAAACTGTGTGATACTTATTCTGGTAGGTAAGAAGTCTTTTTTGCTTGGTTTAATGGGATGAGTAACATTGTCAGATAGCAGATTGCAGATAGAACAGTGAATATCATTGTTAAACATATTAAAATTAATTTGTTAAAATTTTTTATTTTGCTTTAATTCCTAAACTTTTATTTGCCTATGGTCAATCTTTTTTAGTTTCCTTTTGTCTCAAAACTTTCTTTACAAGCATTCAGTGCACTAATTGTGGCATTGCTTTTATTAAATTTTCTCTACTAGAGATTGTAATATGCTTCTAAACATCTGATAAAGAAAAAGAAAAGGGAGCAGTTAAGAAATAGGCAACCTAAAATCAGGACTAAATTCAAAAGAAGCTTAAAGATTTGCCATGAATGAAAAATATTTAAAATTTAGTTGCTCCATCTAGTGGTGAACCATTATATGATTTTAGTGAGGAGATTTTAGTTTTTCATGTTGAAGATTCTATTCAAATTTTGTTCTTGTAGGTAGAAAAAAATATTTAATGGACTTACTATCTAATTGTGCCACTTAAAATCACAAAATTAACACCACATGAAAAGAAAACAACTACTTGATCAATCTAAATAAATATGAAGACATAACTGTTACCAACTCAAATTTCATATAATTTCTTTCTCAGTCATTCTAGAAACTAGTGTCAACATTTATGTCTGTATCTATACCCAACCTAAAAATATATATCACCTTTAAAGTTTAGGCCTAGCCCGAGTTAATAGGAGAGAAATGTTAGTAGGGAGATCTACCCCTCTACAGTTAAGATCATGGGCTTTTTGATTCAGGCCTTAATAAGGCCTGAGAAATGTTCTAAGTTGTATAAAAATATCAACCTAGTCAAAAGATATTTAAAAATCAAGATTACATGTTTACTTGAATGTAATAAGTTGTTGTGATTAACAATGGGCTCTAAGCCAAGCTACTTGAGTTCAGATTCTGGAAAGTGTTTATTAGTTGTGTGATCTTTGTGCCTTGGTTTCTTCCTTTGTGAAATGAAGATATTACCGCCTCTCTCATAGAGTTATAAAGTTAAATGAGATACTGCCTGGAAAGCACGGGGAATTGTACCTGACACAGAATAAGTACTCCAATAAAAAAGTTTCTAGTATCATTACTGACCTCATTTTCTGTATTTGTGATTTTTTTTTCGGTATATAATTGAACTGTGCCAAGTACTCAGACAGTTTGGCAAGACATTGAGAATCTCTTGCTACTCTGACTCAGTGAAGTGCTCCCACCCTGGGTGGGGCAGCAATCCACATCCCATTCTATCACATTTTATTTTTTACATATTATTATTATTATTTTAGAGATGAGGTCTCCCTGTGTTGTCCAGGCTGAACTCAAACTTCTGGGCTCACATGATCCTCCCACCTCGGTCTCCCCAGTAGCAGGGACTACAGGCATATGCCACCATGCCTGGCTTAAACATTATTTATATGGTCAGTCATTTGCTTTCCAAATTCAGCTCTCTTTCTCAGAATTTCAGCACTCACTGGAAAGCAGAAGTGGTGTGCTTGCTCCTGGGCACGCCCAAGGTCTGTTTATTTCCTCCTCAGAACTTCAAAACCCTGATTTGGTCTTAATCTTTTCTGACAGCAAAGCAAAAGTTTGATCAGAAAACATGGAAGGTCAGATTTCATTAGTCTACTTCTATATGTATTCTAGAAAGTAGCATGCTGGGTTGAGCATGTAGACTACATTTTTTGGAAAGGTGTCAGTCATGAAAATACCTTTTTTTCCAGAATCTAATTGCAAGTTACCTTATACATATCTGAAAGTGCTCAAAAACATTGACTGTGGAGCCAGAATTCCTAGTTTTAAAGCTTATCTCTACTAATTTGTTAGTTGAATAACCTTGGGCAAATTATTGACTTCTGTGAGCCAGTTTTTATGCATTTGTAAAAGCTAAATAAAATAACCTATCTAAAAGTTGTTCTGCAAATTATATGAACTAATATGTATAAAGTATTAACAGCTGGAATACTGCTTGGTGTGTAGTAAGTGCTACGTAAGGGTTAGTTGTTACAGAGTCATTTTTTGTGGATGCTCATTTTTCTATGGAGGATGAAATATTGTATCTAAATTCAACATAGGAAGAGACTTATTCTCTGCCTTTCATCTTTTTCTGACATCTTTCTGTATACTTTTTTTTTTTTCTCCTGAGACAGAGTCTCACTCTGTTGCCCAGGCTGGAGTGTAATGGCATGATCTCGGCTCACTGCAACCTCTGCCTCCCGTGTTCAAGTGATTCTCTCACCTCAGCCTCCTGAGTAGCTGGGATTACAGGCATCTGCCATCACACCCGGCTAATTTTTGTGTTTTTGTAGAGATGGAGTTTCACCACTTTGGCCAGGCTGGTTCTTGAACACCTGACCTCAGGTGATGTGCCTGGCTAGGCCTCCCAAAGTGCTGGGATTACAGGCGTGATCCACTGCGACTGGCCTATAACTCTTTCCTTGACTGTGGTCTTGAATTTTCTTGGTCTCTTCTCAGTCTTTTACTTCCAATTTTTCTCTTAGATGGTATGTCTGTTCTATATGTGTTTCCAATGCCTTGCATGAAGCTAGAATAGGTGCTCAGTAGACATGCGTGAGTGAAGTATACAGAAAAGCCAGCTTACATTTGCACCTGAAGCTTGTGATTGCCTCTGAAAAGAGTACCTACAATGATAAGAATTATTTTAATTTACTTAGCAATCATAAATGCCAGGCGCTGTACTAAGGATTTCATGTAGCATGATCTTATTTAATGGCATCAGCAATTTTTTAGGGGGGAAAATCCTGTTAGTTTCTTTCAAAAATGTTTTAGTTGACAAATAAAAACTGTATTTATCATGTACAACATCATTTTAAAATATGTACACGTTGTGAAATGACTAAATCAAGCTAATTAAGATGCATTACATCACATATTTTTTGTGTGTGCGTGTTGAGAACACTTAAAAGCTACCCTTTAAGTAATTTTCAAGGATACAATACCTTGTTATTAACTATAGCCATCATATTGTACAATAGATCCTTTGAACTTATTCCTGCTGTTTAACTGAAATTTTATATCCTTTGACCAACATCTTCCCCCCAACTCCCCACCCCCAGCCCTTGGTAACCACCATTACACTGTCTACTTCTATGAGTTCAACTTTTTTACATTCTACATTTGAGATCATATGTTCTTTGTCTCTTGATTGCCTGGCTTATTTCACTTAATGTTCTCCAGGTTTATCCATGTTGTGGCAAATGACAGGATTTCCTTCTTTTAAAAGGCTCAATAGGATTACATTGTGTATATGTACCACATTATTTTTTGGTATATTCATCTGTTAATGGACACTTAGGCTGATTCTCTATCTTAGTTATTATAAATAATGCTTCAGTGAACATGAAAGTGCAGCTATCTCTTCAATATACTGATTTTATTTCCTTTGGATACATAACCAGTAGTGGGATTGTTGAATCCCTATTAGATTCAATTTACAAATCAGGAAGTTGAGTTTCAGAAAATATAAATTACATGCCCAAAGTGTCATTTGCTAATGACCAAAGCATCTTTCTCCTGAAAGAGTCCCCTATTTGCTATTGGAGAGTGCCTTCAATTTTTCATTCCTCTTAATATGTCAGATGCTGCTACAGTTTCTTGGCCTACTATCTCTTGCCAGAAAGCATGTTTGCTTAACTTCCCTAGAGAACTACACATTTGAGAGTTTGCAAGTTCAAATACTACGGGAGCCATACAGAGAACATCAGGAGTGAAGTAGCCAAGTATTTGTTGTATGAGGGGTATGGACTGTTTCTATATGGAAGCAGTTCTAACTTAACTCCAGCCCAATATTGTCAGCAGAAAAGACCCAATGTTGACAATACATTCTGATTTTTCAAGAGCAGCTGGAAATCTTGAGTTTTATGTGTAACCTCTGAATTCCAAACCTGAAATTTAAGTATTGTCTCAAAGAAACAATCTTATATAGGCCACAGAGAATAGGCCCATATGCCATATCTAGCCCTTGGGTTCCTCTACTCTGAAACTAAGCTCCAGACCCAATGACAGGCACAAGTGTGAGCTGCAAATAGTTGTCATCAGCCTAGGGGCTGCATGTCCATATGAGGAGCAGAGGCAACCTGCTGATCTCCATCAGCAAACAGGTTGTTGTGCAGTTGTTTTTTTCTTCTTTTTGATGCTGGCTCTTGACTGGAAGCTTGATAATTCCTACTGTTAGCAAACCCTAGCTGGTACTTGACTTGGAATACCCTCCTGTCTCTAGGTTTCCTAAATAAGCATTTTTAACTTTAATTCTCTGTGAAGAAAAACAACTGTGCATAGTAATTCACTCAATGGGGTGAGAGACTGAATATAAATAGTTGAATCTTTTAGAAGGTTAAATATAAAAAGAGAGAGAGAGAAAAAAAAAAATATATATATATACACACAGCACCATCCGGGCTCTAGCCATCTAATCCAGCAGATTGGCTTTCTTCTAATCTGCATAATCCTCTAGTTGCCACTCCAAGCTTCCTGAGAGGAGGGGCCTTGTCTTGTCACAGCAGTCTCCCCAGGCTCTAGTATGTTGTCTTAACACAATATAGGGGTTCAATAAATATTTGTTAATCAATTCTCAGCCTTTCAACTTGGATGTTATCCTGTCTCCCTAAATTTAGTATATTCAAATCTGAATGTCTCCAAATCAGCTCCCTTTCTGGACATCCCTGTTTCTATAAATGGCATTGTTATTTTCTTATTCATGCAAGCTTGGAAGCTTCGAGTCACCCTGGAAATCCCTTATTTTCCTCATCCTGTCAGTTGCCAGGTCCTATTAATCCTCAGTGGGTAATGTTGGTTATATGCTTGCTATCCTTCCCTTCCCCGTGCACGTCACTTTAGCCTAAGCCCCACTGTGACCTCATGACACAGGGACCCGTGCAATCATTGCTTAACTGCTCTTCTCAGTTTTATGCCTTCCTCTCCCTAATGTGTTTATCACAGGAAAGCAAATTTTTGAGAACTTTAGCCTTTGGGGTTTCTCATTATTTATTACTGAGTCTAGTCTTAGCTTTTCATTGCAGACAAGTCACAATTTATTCACACTTAACACTCCAGTCAATATCCATTTTGCCACCACACAGATCCTCTCTTTTAGTCACACAGGTTCCATGGGTAGTTCCTGAAAACATGGGGCAGAGTTTCTTTTTCTTTTCTATCTTTCATATTTTCTTAGCTTCTTCTGTTTAACTAAATCTTTCCCCAAATTTCTGTTCTATACTAGTTTTTTGGTGAGACAAATGCTTGCCTTTTTTTTCCCCAATATAAATCTCCCTGACATTCTAGCATACTAATTATGTCATGAATATGGAATGTATTCCATATACTGTTTTACAGAAAGGCAGTAGAGTACAGTAGTCAAACATAGCCCCTGGCGCCAGGCAGCTGACATCGAGTGATTTCAATCCTACCACCCACTATCCGGGTGACTTCGGGCAAGTAACTAAATCTCTCTGTGCCTTAATTATCTCATGATGCCTATTTTAAAAGATTACTGAGAGAATTAAATGGGTCAGTACTTGTGTAACAATGCCTAGCACAGGGTAAGCGCTATAAAAGTGTCAACTAACATCATCATCACCACCACAACCATCATCATCATGTTATTCTTTTATGTGTATGACATTTCTCCATAACTGATTTGTAAACCTTTTCAAATCAGAGGTTTCCATATATCCCTCTGCCTTGCACAGAGGAGGATCACAGAAAAGCAGTGTGATGCAAAGCTTTATGGAAGTCAGGACACCAGGCCTGTCAGACTAGGTAGGGCTCTCCACTTCTTTGAGACCCCATTTGCTTATGCGTAAAACAGAAATATTTTTTCTTAATGTTTATATTGTGTATTCAGTTAAAGTGTTTCATAGACAATAACTCATTGATTTTCTGCTTACCTACCTCACATATGAGATAATTTATATAAGCATGCTGGAAATTGAGGCATGCAGATACAACCTGTATTACCAAGGTGCTCAGTAAGTGCTTTTTGATGAATGGGATCAAATGCTCCACTTTATTTATTTATTTTTTCCCAATATAAACTCCATTTAAAGTGAATTAGAAGAATTTCTTTTTGATGTTTTTCATCAATAGTGTCCCAATTTTCTCATGAAGCCCCTCCCTCCCTTCATTTCATGGTATCATTGTTTCTTTTGGAGTGGCAAGTAGTGAATGTGAATAGAGGCAGCTGGTTCTATAGTGTCCTGGTGTCTGGAGAAATCATAGAGATTGAAGACATCTCTTAAAATAATATGTTTTAACTCTTGTTCCAAAGAGCTTAGGATTTTTTTTGCCTACTGTTTATCAGGATGATCACAATCCTTTTTCAGAGTAAAAAGAGATGCTATATTTAGGGAAGGGGGAATAGAATAATGAGATATAGAAAACCAAAGAATTATCATAGGATAAAATAAAATCAGAACTGGAAACTGAAAAAAGAACAGTAATGACATTAGATTAAAAATAAATAAAAAGGTAGAGCCATATAAAATGAATATGATACTCTTTAGTCAAGAAACTGTGACTTGTTTCATTTTTGAAAAACAAAATGTTACCAAAACCATAGTAAAAATAATGAGTACAGAGGGGTATATGGTATAGCCAGCTGTGGGAATTTCTAGGCTGGCTTCTGTGCTAATTATTAAGTATCCCAGCTCTCATCCTATATTCAAACTAAGCATCCATAAACTCTTTCAGCAGGATGAAACATAGGAAAATATTCAAATACCAAAGTAACTATGGAAATGGGAGGAACAAAGAAGAATTCTTGAAAGTCTCTGAGTAAAGATAAAAGCAAAACAGAAAAAAGGTCTCACAGCAAGGGGTCTGTGACAGATCTTCAAATCAGGAAGTCAGAGAAGATGAAGTGGAGCAGAGCCAAATCTCCACATCCAGGGAGATGGCCTGTAGATTACAACTACCCTGTTAACTTTCAGGTGCTCACACAGGAGAACAGAACTGGAAACATAAAAACGTAAGTTTAATTCTCTCAGCAAATAACACATACACACACACACACAAAGAAAACCAGCAAGAATTTTGAAAATGATCTTACATTTAGGAAAATTTTACACACTGCCTGAATGTCTTAACCTGGAGAATAGCATTTCTGGATTAGCCAAATTCTAAGTATAATTTTTTTTCTTAAAGTGTTAGGAAACCAAACTGCTTTGCCTATAAACTTGGAGGTTTCACAGACAGATGAATAGATAGGAAGATAAAGATAGGCCAAACAAAAGTTTCTTTGTAAGAAGATTATAGATTTGTGCTATATAGATATATATAATATCTATATATATATAGATATATAATATCTATATATTATAGATATTATATATCTATAATATATAGATAATATATAATATATATTATCTATATATTATAGATAAAGGGCAAAGGGCCACTGCATTTGGGTGATGTTTAGGTTATCTACTTCGATCCAACGAACATCTTCAAATTTTGGTGTCTCCACATGATTTCTTATTTTTTTGTTTGCTTGTTTGTGAAGTCTCTCAAGGCCTAAGCTTGGAATTCACACAAAGTCATTTTCTCTCATTTAGTCAAACCAAGTCTCTATCAGCTCAGATTCAAGGGGTGGGGAAATTGACTTCTCTTTGTGGAAAGAGCTGCAAAGAATTTTTTGTGTGGCTATTTTAATGTGTGATAGGTGTCTAACTCAATTGTAAAATGAGACAAGAGATATGAAATAATTTGACTTAAACTGAACACTTCTAAATTATTGCAAATTATTGTTATTACATAACTGACCAATTGTTCCTCCTCTCCTTTTACAGTGTCTTCTTGGCATGTGTACTCATGAGGAACTTCAGGATTAGGATACTGCAGGCATGTGGAGCAAGTTGGCAGGGTGTTAGTCCATGGCAACACCTCTACCTTTTTGCTCTTTGCGATTCAGTTGCTTAGACATGTGTCTGCTACTAATTCAATGACATATAAAAAGTACTGAATTTCTGAAAGACTTTTCTGTGTGCTGTAAATCTTGTGATAATATTTATCACTAGCTCAAGTACTGATCCCTAGTTCAAAGGAAATTTACATTTCAACTCAGTAAGATAGGTTTTTATCTTAAATTTTGGTAACAGAGGGCCTAAAGAGAAATGAGGAAATGAAAAAAAAGTGTAATTACCTTGTTTATTTAGGTCTGTGACATCCTCTCAATAACTCAGCTGTGACAATGGGCCCAAGGGCTCAGTGATTGTTGGTAGTAGTCATCGTTCCAGGTGTCTCTACAATGCAGGGTTCCTCTTTTCTGGGGAGCTGCCATCATGCACAGACATGTCCTCTGCTGGCCTTTGCCCTAGCTGTGTCTCCATTAGCCATCTTTGTTCCCTGGACCATGACTAACTGGTTCAGGCCTGTTATCTCACCTAAGCTGGGCCAATCAGTTTGTCTCTTTTGTGTACTGAAAGTGTTGCAAGAAGAGAAATAGTATAATTTGAAAGTTGTTGGTAGCTGAGACACATTGTAATACTCTGGAAAGAAGGCCCACAACCTCCTGCAGAGAAAACCCCCAAGTTCCTACCTTTTCTGATCCATCTTCCTTTGATCCTGTAAGCGATTCTAGTATTCTTCCATACATTCTCTGTTTTGGTCGAAACTAGTATAGTTGTTACTTTTTATCAAGAGAAACTTACCTGACAGAGGATACCCACATCCTTAGCTAAATAGTTAGAAGAAAATGGTTTATCTGGGTGCCATTTCATTTATTCATTCATTCATTCATTTGACAGTCATTTATTGAAAGCCTATTACATATCAATTACAGAGATAGGCATATGAATAAGATAGAAGGAGGTGTGGGGAGACAGTCACATCAACATATAATTACACTAAGTTGTGATAATGCTCTAGTAGAGATACTTGAAAAGTGATGTAGGAGTCTAGATAAGGGTACGAATGAACTCTATGTGTAGGCTGGGAAGCGGGTTAATCAGCTGGGACAAGGATGTAAGCGAAGAACTAAATCAAAGCTACACAGAAAATATAATCTCATTACATTACAGTGGCAGCAAATGAAGGATTTCTGCATAGAAACTGAAGACCAGCTGTTCTCAATATTGACTCAGCTCTGCAGAGTGAAAACTGATTTGAACAGCAGCATGAGAGATTTAGATTATAGGTGGAAGAATTTCCTGACAGTGAGAGTTGTTAATGTTGGGAGGTTGTCTACTCTGGAGGTTTTAAAAATAATAGCTCTTCATCTGTCTAGGATGATGTTATTGTGATGCTGTCTAAAATAGGGAGATGGAAGATAATCACTCAAGGTCTTTTCTAGCTTAGAAATTTTTATAACACTGTCATTTTTTTTAAAAAAAGATGTTTTTAAAAAAGAGCTGTTTTAGGTTCAAGCAAAACTGAGAGGAAGATACAGCAATTTCAGGTGTACCCTCTGCCCCCATGTGCACAGCCTCCCCCATTGTCCATATCTCTCACCAGCATGGTACATTTGTTACAACTGACAGACCTGCCTTGACTTATCATCATCACCCAAGTTCATAGTTTACATTAGGGTTCACTCTTGGTGTTGTACATTCTGTAAGTTTGAACAAATCTATGATAACATGTATCCACTATTATAGAATATTTCACTGTGCTAAAAATCCTGTGTTCTGCTTATTCATCCCTGCCTCCCTTTAACCCTTGGCAACCACTGTTATTTTTACTGTCTCCATAGTTTTGCCCTTTCCAGAATGCCACATAGTTGTAATCCAACAGCATGTAACATTTCAGATTTGTTTCTTTCACTTAGTAATATGCATTTAAATTTTCTCCTTGTCTTTTCATGGCTTGATGTCTCATTTCTTTTTAGGACTGAATATTATTTCATTGTCTGGAGGTACCATAGTTCATTCATCCATTTACCTATTGGAGAACTTCTTGGTTGCTTCCAAGTTTGGGCAATTATGAATAAAGCTGCTATAAATGTCCCTGTGCAGTTTTTTGCATGGACATATGCTTTCAACTCCTTTGGGACACTGTTGATTTTTAGGAAAACTATGTAAAATTGATAAAAAACAATAATAAAATTAGGGGCAGAAAAGTAATGCCAAAAGTGGAAAAATAATCAAATTAATTATTCCCTCGTGAATCAGGAATGAGAGAAGTGAAGAGATTTAAGTCTTCAAGATTTATTATTTTGGAAATTGTTCTGAAATCACAGTCTGTTGGTTGTTCTAGAACTTTTTGGTTGGGACTCTGTTGATGCTCAGCTAATAGAGGGTCTGTCTTTTCCTCCCCAGCCCAGAGTCCTTTAGTTTCTCCTAATGTGCTTTACAACTATCCCACCCGTGATGGGATGACATTGCTACTCCCTCAACCTGTAACTGGCACTTCCTCATCCTACCCTCCAAAGGTCCACCAGGTCTATCCCTCCCTCCCTCCCTCCTTCCTTCCCTTCCTTCCCTCCCCTCCCCTCCCTTCCTCTTCCCTCCCCTCCCTTCCCCTCCCCTCCCCTCTTCCTTCCTTCCTTCCTTCCAAATAGCATAGCATGAGCTTAAAATTGAACCATGTGTTCAGAGAATAATAAGTGTAATTGACTAAAGATAAGGTATATGAATAGAAAATAAAAATAGAACATGAAGTTGGGTAAAAATGTATAGATTTGCCAGTCCACAGAGTTTAGAGTTTATTGAGTAGGCATTGAGAAATTAGTGAACATAACATTTGGAAGGTGAGCATGTAAATGGTGTGTAGTGGAAGGCTCTTGAGAATTGTAATCAGACAGTAGTCAAAGTGGGGAATCATTCAAAATGTTACATTAACATTGTATTTTAGATTAACACCTGAAACTGTACATGCATATAGCACTATTCTGAAGGTGGGTTAAGGCCGTGTTTATTTTTTTTTTTAAATGTGGATACACTTATTGAATTTCTAAGTTGTCTTTTTTTGTTCAACCATAATCGTAACGCATTGCCTACAATTTTTAGTTTTGGTTTCTTGAAAGCTGAACAAAACTTTAAAGATATTTGTAAAGCAGGCTGGGTGCAGTGGATCATGCCTGTAAATCCAGCACTTTGGGAGGCTGAGGCAGGTGGATCACTTGAGGCCAAGCGTTCAAGACCAGCCTGGCCAACATAGTGAAACCCCTGTTTCTACTGAAAATGCAAAAAAATTAGCTGGGTGTGGTGGTGCCCATTTGTTAACCTAGCTACTCAGGAGGCTGAACATGAGAATCACTTGAACCAGGGAGGCAGAGATTGCAGTGAGCTGAGAGCAGGCCACCGCATTCCAGCCTGTGCAGCAGTGAGACTCTGTCTTGCAATCTTTTTTTTTTTTTT
>NW_016107601.1:1475056-1476231 GCF_001604975.1 Cebus imitator
GGAAAAAAAAATCTTCCTCGAGTCCTTTTTAAGATACATAAATAAAAAATATATCCTTTCCCCGACTCCCCATGAGTTAGGACCCTTGGAAACCTTCAGAAAGTAAGACTTTCCTAGTTCAATGCTGTACTTGGTACTGATTCATAAAGGACTTTCTATCTTGAGAACCAAAGCTTCAGGTACTCTGCTAGTTGACCTTGTGGAAATAGTATAAGTTTGTTTCTTGAAAAAGAAAGATTTAAAATGATGAATTATTTTGCTTTAAGAATAAAATCATGTTTAATGAAAGTTGAAAGGACTGCAATGTATCCCACGGTATAGCAGAAAATTATTCAACCAATTACAATCTTGAGGGACAATAAAAGTATCTTTTGTTGTGATTTTTTTTTCTGATAAAGATAAGGAATATAGTATTGTCCAAAACCTCAAGACGTGCTATTCATTTCAAGTGGAATGGAGAGAATTGCTTTGATGGTTATACAAAATGAAGAACAGTTGAAATAGTCAAATATCCATTCCCATGATCCACGTGGGTATGGCAATCTTAGGCTCTGTGGTCAGAGCAATGATTCTTGGGATGGACTATCACATAGATTGGGAATATTGGACAAAACTACTTTAGAAGAAAAAGTGTTATATGGTGGTGTTGGTGGTGCTTTTTTTTTGGCAGTGTATTTTGGGGATATGTGTTTATGTAAGTTCACTATCTAGGTCACTTACCAGTGCTTTGAAACTGATGAATAAACAGGGCTTCCACTTGCATGGGCATTTCAGTATGCTCATATGGTCATATGTATATGTGATATTTGAAAAAAGTAGGGTAAGTTTACTGTAATTTGTAAAGAACACTAGGTCATTCTGGTTTGACTTCCATTGATGATTAATTTTATGTGCCAACTTGACTGGACCATGGGATGCCCAGATATTTTGTCAAACATTATTCTGGATATGTGTTTGAGAATGTTTTTGACATTTTTAATTTTTAATTTAATTTTTTTTTTTTTTTTTTAATTTAACAGTTTTTTTTCTTTGAGACATGTGTATTCAGACATTTCAATAATATCAAAATCAAGATATTTTAAAACTATTTAGTTTTATTTTATTATTTTTTTTTCCCATTTATTTATTTTATTGTATTTTAGGTTTTGGGGTACATGTGAAGAACATGCAAAATT
>NW_016107601.1:1476911-1573340 GCF_001604975.1 Cebus imitator
AAACTCCGTCTCAAAAAAAAAAAAAAAAAAAAAAAAGAAGAACTAGCTTTTCATGGATCTCAAGCCTACTGGCTTTTGGACTGGAACTACACAGTCAATTTTCCTGGGTCTCCATCTTGTCAACTGCAGATCTTGAGACTTTTCAGGCTCCACAGTTGTGTGAACCAAATCAACTCCTTATAATTCCTTCCCAACTCTCTCTCTCTCTTTCTCCATATATGTATGTATGTATTTATATATATATAAATACATACAACAATTACCCCAAATATTCATATATATATGAATTTATATATATACGTATATATGTGTGTGTGTGTGTATGTGTGTATGTCCTGTTGATTCTGCTTTTTTGGAGATTCCTAACTAATACAGATTTTGGTATTGAGAGTGTTTTTAGAGGACCATAATTTTAAAAATGGATTTTGTAAGTTAGTTTGAGAGTTTCTTGAACTGGCTGTCTAATCTGATTATATTTAAAGGTGCTAATGACTTTATTTCCAGAAGTAAAGAGATAACTGATAGTTCATAACAAGGTCTAGCAATAAAGATACATGGATGCTCCAAATCAACTACTTATAAAATGCAAGTGTTTGGGTGTTTATGTATATGCTACTTTTGAACATTTTTGGCAAACTAATGAGTCTAATAGAATTGGCTGATTGCTTCTAATGTCACTAGACAAAGTAGGTAAAGAAAAAGATTAGGTCAAGCATTTGAATTACCAGCTCAAGCACTGCATAAATGACCTGAAAACTTCCATGTGTGCCCCAAAGAAGAGCCTTATCTCCTGTATTGGCAGGGCTGAGATTATTGAAAATCAAACCCAGAACTTCATCCTGTGACAATTTGAACTCCTAGCCTTGAAGATAGTCTGTTGTTAAAGTCAGAGTATTGATTGGGAAGGGATAGTGATATGATATGGATTTGTGTCCCCATCCAGAAATTCATGTGGAATTATAATCCCCACTGCTGAAGGTAGTGCCTCATGAGAGGTGATTGGATCATGATGCTGGTTTCTTGTGGTTTAACACCATCCCTATCTTGGTTCTGTCATCACAATAGTAAGTTCTTGTGCAACCTGTTGTTTAAAAGTATGTGGCATGTCCCCCTTCTAGTGGGGCTCTTTGTATTTTGGAGGCAACGTATTCCTCATTCAGGTGTTACTCTAGCCCATTTACTGGGTGAGCTAGAAAGCTGCAAGTTTTAAGTGGGGCCCAGAACAAGACAAGATTTTGCAATAGGTCCAGGCTATTTTGCAAGTTTCTCTGGCATTTGGGCCGTATGATCCAGCAGATCCAATGTGTTTGAAGTATTGGTGGAAGATAGGGATATTGTTTGAAGTCTTTGCCAGACACTTACAGACAAATTGCAGCTCAATACTTTAGGATTTTGGAGCAAGATCTTGCCATCATTCTCAGATATCTACTCTTCTTTTGAGAAATCACTTTTGATCTGCTCTCCAGCCTTAGTAGAAATTAAATGCTTAACTATGGGCTGAGTTACTAAACTACCATGTGATCTGAGCTGCCCATCAAAAACTGGGTGTTATCTCACCCACCAAGCCATAAAGTAAGGCATGCAGAGCAACATTTCATTATCAAATGGAGCTGGTGTATTTTGATTGGGCCTGAGCAGGCCCTAAAAACACAAGTGTTACCTGACAAAGTGGCCCAAGTGCCCATGGTTCCTATTTCTGTTACACTTCTTTCTCTCTTCCAGCCTGCACCTATGACCTTGCAGGGAGAGTACCATTATTAGCTGACAGAAGAGAGAGAGAGAGAAGAACTAAGTCTTGTTTACATATGGTTCTACATAATATGCAGGCACTACTTGGAAGTGGACAGCTGCAGCGCTATAACTCTTCCCTGAGATATCTGTTATGGAGAGTGAAGGGAAATTTTTCCAGTGGGAAGAACATCAAACAGTGCACCAAGTTGTTCACCTGGAAGAAGAAGTGGCTCGATGTGTGATTATATGCTGATTTATGGGCTGTGGCTAATGGTTTGGCTGGATGATCAGGGTGCTGTGAGGAACATGATTGGAAAATTGGTGGCAAGAAAATTGTGGGAAAGAGATTTGTAGATAGTCCTCTCTGATTGTGCAAACAACGTGAAGATATTTGTGTTCCATGTGAATGCTCACTAAAGGGTGACCTTGGCAAAAGAGGATTTTAATATTCAAATGGACACAATGACCCATTTTGTGGATACCAGTCAGTCTCTTTCGTCAGCCACCCTTGCCATTGTCCAATGGACTCATGGATAAACTGACTCTGGTGTCAAGGATGGAGGGTATGCTTGGGCTCAGCAACATGGATTTCAACTCACAAAGGTTGACTTGATTATGGCTACTGTTGAATGTCCAATCTGCTAGCAGCATAAATAAATACTGAGTACTTGATAGGGCAGCATTTCCTAGAGTGATCAGCCAGCTACTGGTGGCAGGTTAATGACATTGGACCACTTCCATCATAGAAGAGCAGCATTTTGTTCTTATTTGAATAGACTCTGACTGGATACGGATTTGCCTTCTTTGCATGCAATGCTTCTGTCAAATTACTCTCTGTGGACTCACAAAATGCCTTATCTGCAGTCATGGTATTTTACACTGCATTGTTTCTAATCAAGGAACTCACTTCACAACAAATGAAGTATTGCAATGGTTTTATGCTCATGGTGTTCATCCATCTTACCATCTTTTCCACCATCCTAAAGCACCTAACTTGACAGAACAATGGAATGGTATTTTGAACACCCAGTTGTAGCACCATGTAATGGCAATACCTTGTGGAGCTGAGACAAGTTTCTTTAGAAGGCTATAGATGGAGAATGTATATTCTCTGAATCAACACCCAATATATAGTGCCCTTTTTCCCTCAGCCAAAATTTGTGGGTCCCAGAAGCAAAGGGTAGAAATGGGAATAACATCACATACTATTATCACTAATGACACACTAGCAAAATTTTGCCTCCTGTGTCTATGACCTTAGGCTCTGTTGGCCTAGGGGCTCTAGTTCCAAAGAAAGGCATGCTCCCAGAAGAGGCACAACAATAATTCCATCGACCTGGAAGTTAAGAATGTCACCTGGCCAGATTAGCATTTCTCATGCCTCTGAATCAATAGGCAAAGAAGGCAGTTACTTGCTGGCTAGGGTGATTGATCCTAACTAACCAAGGGGAACTTTGACTACTACTCCACAAAGGAGGTAAGGAAGACTGTGTGGAATAACACAGTCTTCCTTAACACAGAAGATCTCTTAGGGAATCTTGTAGTATTACCATGCCCTATGATTAAGGTCAATGAAAAACTATAACAACCTAATTCAGGCTGAACTACTAATGGCCCAGACACTTCAGGAATGAAAGTTTGGGTTCTTTACCACTAGCTAAACAGGATTCCAATAAACTAATGGATAGAATGACCCATCCTATGGATACCAGTCAGTCTCTTTCCCCAGATACCCCTTCCATTGTCCGTTGGACTCATGGATAAATTGACCATGGTGGCAGGAATGGAGGGTATGCATGGGCCCAGCAACATGCACTTCTACTCACCAATGCTGACCTAGTTATAGCAACTGCTGAATGTCCAGTCTGCTAGCAGCATAAATAAACACTGAGTTCTTTACCACCAGGTAAAGAACTATGACCAGCGAAGATTTTTTCTAAAGGCAAATGGTAGCAGAAGAAGGTAGTTAAAAATACCTATGACCATGTAACTAGTTACAGAAAGGAAGACTGTAATTGTCATGAGCATTTCCTGCTTATTTTGTTACATGACAAGGGATTAAGAGAAAAAGCAAAAGTATATGTTTAATACATATTTATACATACACACATATTTATAAGTAGGATATATTGGCTTTATTTCATAGTATCTAAATGTTGTTAATTTTTCATCATAGTATTCAAGTTATGAAATGTCAAAGAGAAGAATAAGCATTACTCAAATTATTCAAAGGCTTTAACTCCACTCCTAGGGAAGGGTCAGTGAGATTTTGGTTATATACAGGATAGTTGTATCATGTTAGGTGGAGTTATGCTTTTTAAATTATTATTTGGCAATTAAGTATGGTTTAAGGAAATGTGCATGGATGTCAAGTTGACAAGAAGTGGTGAACCTGTGAGGGTTAATTGTATGTGTCAACTTGACTGGGACATGGGATGGCCAGATATCTGGTGTATTAGTTCGTTTTCACACTGCTGATAAAGACATACCTGAGAGTGGGCAATTTACAAAAGAAATAGTTTTATTGGGCTTACAGTTCTGTGTGTCTGGGGAGGCCTCACAATCATAGTGGAAGGTGAAAGGCACGTCTCACATGGCGGCAGACAAGGGAAGAGAACTTGTGCAGGGAAACTCCCATTTTAAAAACCATCAGACCTTGTGAGACACATTCACTATCACAAGAATAGCACGGGAAAGACCTGCCCCCATGATTCAACCATCTCCCACCAGGTCCTTCCTATAACATGTGGGAATCATGAGAGCCACAAGATGAGATTTGGGTGGAGACACAGAGCCAAACCACATCATCTGGTTAAGCATTATTTCTAGGTGTTCTTGTGCATGTGTTTCCAGAGTATTTAGCATTTAAATTGGTGGAGTAAAGCAACTGGCCCTCCCCAACGTAAGTGGGCATCATCCAGTCCACTGAGGGCTTATAAAAGATAGAGCAAGGGAGAATTATCTCTCTCTGACTGACTGCTTGAGCTGCGACATCAAAGTTTCCCTGTCCTCAAAGTGGAGTGCTCATGGTTCTCAGGCTTCAGACTTGAATTGGAACTACATTATTGTCTTTTTTTTTTGAATCACTAGCTTGCAGAAAGCAGATGTTAGGACTCTATAGCCTCCATAAACACATGACACATAATCACATGACCTCCATAATTACATAAGCACTTGCAATCTCTTTCTCTCTCTACACACACACACACACACACACACACACACACACACACACAGTGGCTTCTCTGGAGACCCCTACTTCATATTTACCTTTGAGTTTGGTGACATTGGAGGTGTTTTGGGGATCTGGAAGAAGAGGAAGTTGAATTGGCAAATCATTTAGTTTGATATATTTATGTAGTTTGTGGTCACTACAGTGTATAGCAGCAAAGTATCTCAGTGTGGGAGTGGCTTCCAGCATTATTATTATGTTATTATTATTTTTGAGACGGATTCTCACTCTGTCACCCAGGCTGGAGTCCAATGGTGCGATCTTGGCTCACTGCAATCTCTGCCTCCTGGGTTCAAGTGATTCTCCTGTCTCAGCCTCCTGAGTAGCTGGGATTACAGGCACATGCCACCATGCCCGGCTAATTTTTGTATTTTTAGTAGAGACAGAGTTTCACCATGTTGGTTAGGCTGGTCTCAAACTTCTGACCTTGTGATCTGCCCACCTTGGCCTCTCAAACTTCTGGGATTACAGGCATGAGCCACTGCACCTGGCCTGGCTTCCAGCATTAGTAACATGCCTACAATCTACCTGGCAATGCAACAGCTGATGCAAGGCTAGAGGTGTATAACTATGAAAAGGTCCTTTGGTACCTGGCACTGAAAGTATGGAGGTGGTGGGTGGAAAACAATGTCAAAGATTCACCCCATGTGGTAACCCCCCGTCACATACAGGGAATGCATATATGGGTGGCAAGTAAAGTACTACAGCATTTGTTCCTTGAAATCAATACAGAAATGCTAGAGTAACAGGTGAGAAACATGCAGCATGGGCATGAAGGAAGACAGAATAAGATTGTGTCTGCACTAAGTCAATTGCTACAGCAGTACCCTGAAAAATAGACATGCCTTAGATAGGTAAAACTAAGAGATATACTAAAAAGGTATGTAAGTGGTTCCTCCAATGACATAGGACCAGTCTACCTGGTGCCCACTGCCACTAGTGACCTTGCCTTCCCAGTCGTGGAATCACCATACACCATACATGCTCCCCAGTGACTGAAGACCAGCTGGTCCAGTACCTGCTGCCACTGGTGACCCTATCCCCACAAGTGCCTGAGCCATCATGTACATGTGCACTCCCTGGTGACTGAGGATTGACATACCCACTGCCTGCTACAGCTGCCATCATTGTCCTGTACCTGGCATGGCCACTGTGTCCAGCATGTGCCTCCCTAGGGCCGGATAACTGGCCCTCTCAGCAGCCCTGCCCCAAGCAAAGTCACACCACCACCTCCACAAACACCCACAATCTAGGCCACTAGGCACTTGCAGACACTCCTGCTATTGATTACAGCCAAAACAATCACATGGAGACTATACTAACACACCTATCCAGAACCAAAGCCAAAACACCTGAGTGTATCGGTGTATACAACTGACATTATGGGACACATCTACAGAAAAAAATCTTTTCCTATGAAAGCTGCTCCATAAAATTGGAAGAAGTGACTGTTCCTCCAGATGCACATATTAACATTGGAACATATCACATACGAAAAAATAAGAAAACATGATACCTCCAAAGGAACACACTAATTTTCTAGTAATTTCATAAAAATGAAATCTATGAAATACCTGCAAAGGAATTTAAAATAATCATTCTAAGGAAGCTGAAAGAGATAGACAATTCAACAAAATCAGAAAGACAATTCATGATAAGAATGAGAAGTTCAACAAAGAAGTAGAGATCATAAAAAAGAATCAAATGGAAATCATGGAGCTAAAGAATTCAGTGAATGAAATAACAACTACAACCATGACTAGACCAAACAGGAGAAAAAAAATCTCTGAATTTGAGGAAAGGTCTTTTGAAATAAACCAAAAAAAAAAAAAAAAAAAAAAAGAATTAAAAAGAATGAAGACAGTCTATGGTACTTACTGGACACCAATAAGCAAACAAATTGTTCACTTTATGGAAGTTCCAGAAGGGAAGAGATGGGAAGAAGCATAGAAAAACATATTTAATGAACTAATAGCTAAAAACTTCCCACGTATTGGCAGATATGCAGACATTTAGATTTATGAAGCCCAAAAGGTACCAAATAGATTCAATCCCATAAAGGTCCTTGCCAAGGCACAGAATATTCAAACTGTCAAAAGTCAACGACAAAGTGAAGATGTAAAAAATAGCAAGAGAAAAGTGTCAAGTCACATTTAAGGAAATTTCCACTAGCCTAACAGCAGGTTTCTTATAATAGGCTAGGTGGGAATGAGATAACATATTCTAAGTGCTGAAAAAAAAAAAAAAAAAACAGCAAAGTTAGTCTTCAAAAATGAAGGAGTAATAGTGTTCTTAGACAAGCAAAAACAGAAGAAATTTATTACCACTACAACAGCCTTACAAGAAATGCTTAAGGGAGTCCTACATTTAGAAGCAAAAGGATAATAACTACCATCATAAAAACACACACAAAAATGTAAACTCACTGGTAGAGCAGGTACACAACCAGAAAAAGAAAGGAACCAAACCATATCACTACAGAAAGCCACCTAGCCACAAAGATAAACAATGAGAGGGGAAGAAAGGAATGAAAGATCTACAAAACAACCCCAAAACAACAAAATGACAAGAGTAAGTCCTTACCTATCAATAATAACCTTGAATGTAAATAGATTAAATCTCTCAATTAAAAGATATAGAATGGCTAAATGGATTTTAAAAAATGACTGAACTACATGCTGCCCACAAGAAATTCACTTCACCAGTACAGACACACATATAAAGTGAAGGGATGGGGTGGGCAGACTGTTTGGGCCCAGGAGTTTGAGACCAGCCCGGGCAACATGACAAAACCCTGTCTCTATAAAAAATACAAAAGTTAGCCAGGCATGGTGGTGCATGCCTGTAGTCCCAGCTGCTTGGGAGTCTGAGGTGAAAGTATTGTCTGAGCTTGGGGAGGTAGAGGCTTCAGTGAGCTGTGATTGCACCACTGCACTGCAGCCTAGGCAACAAGAAAGAAATAAAGAGAAAGAAAGAAAGAGAAAGAGAAAGAAAGAAAGAAAAAGAAAGAAAGAAAGGAAAGAAAGAAAGAAGGGAGGGAGGGAGGAGGGAAGGAAGGAGGGACGGAGGGTGGGAAGGAAGGAAGGAGAAAGAAAAGAAAAACAGTGAAGGGATGGCAACAGATATTCTACACAAATGGAAACCAAACCAAGCAGGAGCAGCTGTACTTATATCAGATAACATAGACTTTAAGTTGAAACTATAAAAAGAGATGAAGATCATTAAATAATGATAAAAGTATGAATTTTGCAAGAGGACACAACAATTGTAAATATACATGCAACCAACACCAGAGGACCTAGAATATAAATCAAATATTACTTCAGCTAAAGGAGGAGATAGACTCTGGTACAATAATAGTTGGAAACTTCAACACCCCATTCTCAGGTTTGGGTAGATCATCTAGACAGAAAATCAATGGAGAAACATTGGATTTAAACTGTACTATAGACCAAATGGACCCAAAAAGCAGTTACAGAACATTTTATCCAATAGCTGCATATTCTTTTTTTTCTTTTTTTTGAGACAGGTTCTCACTCTGTCACTCACCCAGGCTGGAGTGCAGTGGTGCAATAACAGCTCACTGCAACCTTGACCTCCTGGGCTCAAGCCATCCTCCTGCCTCAGCCTCATTAGTAGGTGGGGTTAGAGGTGTGGACCACCATGCCTAGCTAATTCAAAAAATTTTGTAAAGATTAGAGATGAGGTCTCCTCATGTTACCCAGGCTGGCCTCAAACTTCTGGGCATAAGCAAGCCTCTCACTTCAGCTTCCCAAAGTGTTGGGATTACAGACATGAGCCACTGCAGCTGACCAGAATACACATTCTTCACAACAGTACATGGAATATTATTCAACATAGGTTATATGGTAGGCCATGAAACAAGCCTCCACAAATTTTTAAAAATTGAGATCATATCAAGTATCTTTTCTGACCATAATACAATATAACTAGAAATCAACAAGAACGTAGGAAGGAAACTGTACAAATACATGGAAATTAAACAATTTGCTCATGAACAATCAATGGGTAAATGAAAAAATTAAGATGGAAGTTAAAACATTTTTGGAAAAAATGAAAACAGAAGTAAGAGGAAACATTAAAACTTGGTTACATTAAAACATAGAATGATTTCACATAAACCACCTAATGCTTCACCTCAAGGAATTAGAAAAGCAAAAGAAACTATGAGATGAGCCTTGACCAATGAGATTCCAGAGTAGGAAAGAATAAGGTAAATTCTCAACCCATCTCCTCTCCACACACTACTCTGAGGTGAAATTTCTTCTCACAGCCCCTCAAAAAGGCCTGCAAATATACCCGAGGAGCAACCTGTTCTGTTTCTTCATGGCTCATTATGAAGTAGAAATCAGTGCTTCAACACAGCTTTGCATCTCATCTTGGCCAATTTTCCCCTTTCACCCTCACTGCCCTGGGCTTGGATCCCACAGAAAAAGAACAGTGTTTTAATCCTACTTCAGGCTCTGTTTCCTAGAGATCCTGTGCTAAGATAATGGTAAAAAACGTTCCCTCAATGCTGCATCTCTCCTACTCTCCTTATATCTCACCTCCTTTGAAACTTTCCAAAGGAGGTATCTTTATCCTTATCTCTGTATCTTTGTTTTCTTATCTGCCATTCATTCCTCAGTCTTGTTTCTTTCTACCATTTCTCTGAAACTGCTTTCACTAAGATCAATAATGATTTTTTAGTTCTTAAATCCAGAGGATAATTTTCAACCTTTATCTTACCTTGTTTGTCTGTAGCAGTTGACTCTCACCTTGCCTCCTTCTTCAAATATTGTCTTGCCCTGACTTCCAGACAATGTACTCTTGGTTTTTATCTTGTCACTATAGCGGCTCCATTACAGTCACCTTTATATATCTTGTTAGTATTGATATTTACCAGAATTTTGTTCTCAGTCCCCATCTCTTCCCTCTCTTCCCCTCCTCTTCTGTCACCGTTCCTCACATTCCCTCCCTAATATCTGTATAAACTATCCCTGGACAATCTTATTCATTCGCATATATAGCCTCAAGTGCTGATAGCTTTCAAAACTATGTTTTAGATCTAACTTTTCCTCTTGAGTATCAGATTCTTAAAGGAATTTGTCTACTGGATATTTATTCTTGGAGTCCTATTGGCTCCTGAAACTGAACATGTTCAAAAATAAAACTTAGTATCCTTTTCCCACCTGAATCTGTTCCTGTTCCTGCCTTTCCTGTCTCACGGACTAAGGCCTTTATTCCTAAGCCAGAAACTGGGTCCCAGTTTTCTCAGGACTTTTCTGGTTTTGGCATGTGGAATCCCTCAGTCCCATGCAAACTGGAAGGGTTTGTTCAGAGCTGTCTCCACTTTTAAACTGGAACTGCCACGTTCCAGAATCCCCTCAGTTCTGAAAATACCAGGAAGATTGGTCAGTCTGTTTTCCACATCCAATCAATTATGAAGACTCATTTGATATAACTTTTAAATATGTCTAAGTTTGTCTATTTCTCTCCATCTCTACTGCTATTATACCAGCTCAGGCTATTAACATTTCTTACCTGGATTGCTATAAATTTTCCTTCTGCCTCTAACATTGCTTCCAACAACCCACTCTCTGATTTGCTGCCAGAATATTCTTTTATTTTTTAATTTTTATTTTATTTTATTTATTTTTGAGATGGAGTTTCGCTTTTGTCACCTAGGCTGGAGTGCAATGTTGTGATCTTGGCTTACTGCAACCTCTGCCTCACGGGTTCAAGCAGTTCTCCTGCCTCAGCCTCCCTAGTAGCTGGGATTGCAGGCGTGCACCACCACACCTAGCTAATTTTTGTGTTATTAGTAGAGACGGGGTTTCACCATGTTGGCCAGGCTGGTCTTGAACTTCTGACCTCAGATGATCCACCTGCCATGGCCTCCCAAAGTGCTGGGATTATAGATGTAAAGCCACTGTGCCTGGCCAGAATATTATTTTAAAATTATAAACCTGATGATGTCATTCCTCTCCTTAAATCTTTTTAACTGTTTCCTATTTGCCCCAAGATAAGGTGCACAATTTTTAAGACTGCTCTCATAGCCCCTCATAAAATTGTCCTGCTCATTCCTGCGGACTCATGCCTTCTCACTTTCCTCTCACTTTCCTTATATACTGTATATAAGCTCAGATGCCAGCTGTTCTCTGATCACTGTTTTCAAAAATATTACACCCTCATCAGCATAGAATGCTTGCATATCATCATATTATCTTTCCCAAACCCACATTTATAAAAGTTGTAGTGAGAAACAAAGAATTTATGGGGAGATGGTGGGATATTTTATTATACTTGGTATAGAAATAACCATTTGACATTTTTTTCCCCAAAGTTCTTTCTCAGCTGTGGCACTCCAGGGACTGTTTTTGTCTTTATCTTCCTCCCAAGGCATACAGCCTCTTTGGATCCAGCCCCTACCGTCACTCGAAGTTCTTTACATTTATCTCTTCATTGTACTGAGCAATTTCACTTTACCCAACTCCATCAAAGGGCTCACCAAAACAAAGTGTTCTTCTGTTTACAGATTCCATTCTTGTTTATTTACATTAGTTTTAGCTTGACTGTGTCCCTTAAGGTCTTATCTCTCGTCCCATGTAGCGTATTAAAGTATTTCTTGAAAATATGGTGTTACATTCTTAGAGGAATTCTTGTGCTAGCTGCCAAAGGAGTAAAAGTTTCTTGGTTTTGTTACATGTGTTTCTGCCATATTGGTTTTCCTGCAGTTCCCATAGTATTCCTAGTTCTCTCCTACTATGTCTTTGTATAAGCTGCTAAATTTGTTTGGGATACTTTAAAGTGAACCAGTTTTAGATATATTTTATAGGCTTTACTTGTACAAAAAATATCTAATTGTATCATGAGTCATTTCAGCATTTGTAATCATCATGGCATGATGAAATTCACTGCATTTGTCTCTGGGGAAATAGGACAAAAACTAATTTCAGTTTTTGAAAATGGTTTTCAGGACCTCCAATGAAAGTATATAAAGGACATTAAGGGGCCTAAGAATTATACAGCTTTCCGTTTGATTCTACATTCAAGAACTAGTCCAATTAATCAAAATTGCAATTCATAATCCCTTTGAAAACAACAATATGCAAAACACATGGCCATTGTGCACAGTACACACAATCATATGAGTTTGCAGGTGGGTCATATTCAATTAACTTTATTTTTTTTGATAACATAGTTGAGTGTATCTTTATTCTTACTAATGCAAATGATTGAAGAATTTAATATGGCAGTGGATTAATTTCTTGCTTTATATTAAAAGTCACACTGCTTGGGTTTCTCAGTGGCCTTTCTCAGTACTTGAGTCCTTGATCTTCCACCACAGAGGCTGAGTAGTACCTACAAAATATAGAACAATAAGGCAGCTAAAACTTTTATAATTGAGATGAGCATATTCATCATCTGATTTGAGTGATCAAGAAGACATTGCCAATATCACCTTGAGAATAGTGTAGACAAATAAAAAGAGTACAGAGTTAGATTTTGGAAACACAGATTTCTCCTCCAGTTATGTTTTCATATATATATATATATATATATATATATCATATATATATGTGATATATATGATATATATGTGATATATATATAATATATATATATCACATATATATCATATATATCACATATATATATGATATATATGTGATATATATATATATGGTTGTCTCTATCCCCATCACCTATATCTGGCATTTCTCCCAATGTTACCCCTCCCCAACTCCTACCCCCCACTGTCCCTCCTCTATTTCCCCCTACAGACCTCAGTGTGTGATGCTCCCCTCCCTGTGTCCATGTGTTCTCATTGTGCAACACCCACCTGTGAGTGAGTAAATGTGGTGTTTGATTTTCTGTTCTTGTGGCAGTTTGCTAAGAATGATGGTTTCCAGGTTCATTCATGTCCCTACAAAGGACACGAACTCATTGTTTTTTATGACTGCATAGTATTCCACGCTGTATATGTGCCACATTTTCCCTGTTAAGTCTATCATCAATGGGCGTTTGGGTTGGTTCTAAGTCTTTGCTATTGTAAACAGTGCTGCAATCAACATTTGTGTGCATGTGTCCTTATAATAGAACAATTTATAATCCATTGGATATATACCCAGTAATGGTATTGCTGGGTCAAATGGAATTTCTATTTCTAGGTCCTTGAGGAATCGCCACACTCTCTTCTACAATGGTTGAACTAATTTACACTCCCACCAACAGTGTGAAAGTATTCCTAATTTCTCCACATCGTCTCCAGCATCTGTTGTCTCCAGATTTTTTAATGATTGCCATTCTATCTGGCATGAGATGGTATCTCAATGTAATTTTGATTTGCATTTCTCTAATGACCAGTGATGATGAGCATTTTTTCATATGTTTGTTGGCCTCATATATGTCTTCTTTTGAAAAGTGTCTGTTCATATCCTTTGCCCACTTTTGAATGGGTTTGTTTGTTCTTTTCTTGTAAATCTGTTTTAGTTCTTTGTAGATTCTGGATATAAGTCCTTTGTCAGATGGGTAGATTGTAAAAAATTTTCCCATTCTGTTGGTTGCCAATTCAATCTAATGATTGTTTGTTTTGCTGTGCAGAAGCTCTGGAGTTTAATTAGGTTCCATTGGTCTATTTCGGCTTTTGTTGCCAATGCTTTTGGTGCTTTAGTCATGAAGTCCTTGGCTATGCCTATGTCCTGGATGGTTTTGCCTGGGTTTTCTTCTATGGTTTATTATGGTGTTAGGTCTTATGTTTAAGTCTTTAATCCATCTGAAGTTAATTTTAGTGTAAGGTGTCAAGAAAGTGTCCAGTTTCTGCTTTCTGCAAATGGCTAGCCAGTTTCCCCAACACCATTTATTAAACAGGGAATTCTTTCCCCATTGCTTGTTTTCGTGAGGTTTGTCAAAGATCAGATGGTTGTAGATGTGTGGTGTTGCATCTGAGGCCTCTGTTCTGTTCCATTGGTCTGCATCTCTGTTTTTGATACCAGTACCATGCTGTTTTGATTCCTGCAGACTTGTAGTATAGTTTGAAGTCAAGTAGCATGATGCCTCCAGCTTTATTCTTTTTGCTTAGAATTGACTTGGCTATGCAGGCTCTCTTTTGGTTGCATATGAAGTTTAAGGTGGTATTTTCCAGTTCTGTGAAGAGGGTCATAGGTAGCTTGATAGGGATAGCATTGAATCTATAAATTAGTTTGGGAAGTATGGCCATTTTCACAATATTGATTCCTCCTAACCATGAACATGGAATGTTTTTCCATCCATTTGTGTCCTCTCTTATTTCATTGAGCAGTGGTTTGTAGTTCTCCTTGAAGAGGTCCTTTACATCCTTTGTTAGTTGTATTCCTAGGTATTTTATTCTCTTTGTAGCAATTGTGAATGGCAGTTCGTTCTTGATTTGGCTCTCTTTAAGTCTGTTACTGGTGTATAGGAATGCTTGTGATTTCTGCACATTGATTTTGTATCCCGAGATTTTGCTGAAGTTGCTTATCAGTTTCAGGAGATTTTGGGCTGAGACGATGAGGTCTTCTAAATATAAAATCATGTCGTCTGCAGATAGAGAAAATTTGACTTCCTCCTTTCCTAATTGAATACATTTTATTTCTTTTTCTTGCCTGATTGCTCTGGCTAGAACTTCCAATACTATATTGAATAGGAGTGGTGAGAGAGGGCATCCTTGTCTAGTGCCAGATTTCAAGGGGAATGCTTCCAGTTTTTGCCCATTCAGTAAGATGCTAGCTGTGAGTTTGTCATAAATATCTTTTATTATTTTGAGATACATTCATTCAATATGTAGTTTATTGAGAATTTTTAGCATAAAGGGCTGCTGAATTTTGTCAAAGGCCTTCTCTGCATTTGTTGATATAATCATGTGTTTTTTGTCTTTGGTTCTGTTTATGTGGTGAATTATGTTTATTGACTTGCATATGTTGAACCAGCCTTGCATCCCTGGTGTAAATGCTACTTGATTGTGATGGGTAAGCTTTTTGATGTGCTGTTGCAATAGGTTTGCCAGTATTTTATTGAAGATTTTACATCTATGTTCATTATGGATATTGGCTGGAAGTTTTCTTTTTTTATTGAGTCTCTGATGGGTTTTGGTATCAGGATGAATATTGGTCTCATAAAATGATTTGGGAAGGATTCCCTCTTTTTGGATTGTTTGGAATAGGTTCACAGCCGAATTCTACCAGACATTAAAAGAGGAGCTGGTGTCACTTCGGAAGGAGTGGTACCAGCTCCTCTTTTAATGTCTGGTAGAATTCGGCTGTGAACCCATCTGGACCTGGGCTTTTTTTGGTTGGTAGGCCATCAATTGCTGCCCCAATTTCAGCCATCGTTATTGGTCTATTCAGGGTTTTGACTTGTTCCTGGTTTAGGCTTGGGAGGGTGCAAGTGTCCAGAAATTTATCCATTTCTTCCAGGTTTACTGGTTTATGTGCATAGAGTTGTTTGTAGTAATCTCTCATGGTGGTTTGTATTTCTGTGGAATCTGTGGTGATATCCCCTTTATCATTTTTTATTGCATCTATTTGATTATTCTCTCCTTTCTTTTTGATTAATCTGGATAGTGGTCTATTTTGTTGATCTTTTCAAAAAACCAGCTCCTGGATTTATTGATTTTTTGAAGGTTTTCTTTGTGTCTCTATCTCCTTCAGTTCTGCTCTGATCTTAGCTATTTCTTGTCTTTTGCTAGGTTTTGAGTTTTTTTGAACTTGCTTCTCTAGCTCTTTCAATTTTGATGATACGGTGTTGATTGTAGATCTTTCCTTGTTTCTCACATGGGCATTTATTGCTATAAATTTTCCTCTAGACACTCCTTTAAATGTGTCCCAGAGATTCTGGTATGTTGTGTCTTTGTTCTCATTGGTTTTGATGAACATCTTTAATTCTGCCTTCATTTCATTGTTTATCCAGTCAACATTCAAGAGCTAGTTGTTCATTTTCCATGAAGTTGTGCAGTTCTGAGTTAGTTTCTGAATTCTGAGTTCTAACATGATTGCACTGTGGTCTGAGAGACTATTTGTTATAATTTCTGTTCTTTTGCATTTGCTGAGGAGCGATTTACTTCCAATTATGTGGTCAATTTTAGAGTAGGTGTGATGTGGTGCTGAGAAGAATGTATATTCCGTGGATTTGGGGTGGAGAGTTCTGTAGATGTCTATTAGGTTTGCTTGGTCCAGATCTGAGTTCAAGTCCTAGATATTCTTGTTAATTTTCTGTCTTGTTGATCTATCTAATATTGACAATGGAGTGTTAAAGTCTCCCACTATTATTGTGTGGGAGTGTAAGTCTCTTTGTAAGTCATTAAGAACTTGTTTTATGTATCTGGGTGCTCCTGTATTGGGTGTGAATATATTTAGGATCGTTAGCTCTTCTTGTTGCGTTGATCCTTTTGCCATTATTTAATGCCCTTCTTTGTCTCTTTTGATCTTTGTTGGTTTAAAGTCTATTTTATCAGAGACTAGGATTACAACTCCTTTTTTTTTTTTTTTTTCTCTCCATTTGCTTGGTAAATCTCCTTCCATCCCTTTATTTTGAGCCTATGTGTATCCTTGCATGTGAAATGGGTTTCCGGGATACAACACTCTGATGGGTTTTGATGTTTTGTCCAATTTGCCAGCCTGTGTCTTTTGATTGGGGCATTTAGCCCATTAACATTTAAGGTTAATATTGTTATGTGTGAATTTGATCCTGCCATTTTGATGCTAGCTGGTTGTTTTGCCTATTAGTTGATGCAGTTTCTTCACTGTGTTGATGCTCTTTACCATTTGGTACATTTTTGGAGTGGCTAGTACTGGTTGTTCCTTTCTATGTTTAGTGCTTCTTTCAGGAGCTCTTGTAAGGCAGGCCTGGTGGTGATGAAATCTCTCAGCAATTGCTTCTTTGTAAAAGATTTTATTTCTCCTTCGCTTATGAAGCTTAGTTTGGCTGGATATGAAATTCTAGTTTCAAAGTTCTTTTCTTTAAGGATGTTGAATATTGGCCCCCCACTCTCTTCTGGCTTGTAGGGTTTCTGCGGAGAGATACGCTGTGAGTCTGATGGACTTCCCTTTGTGGCTAACCTGACCTTTCTGTCTGGCTGCCCTTAGCATTTTTTCCCTTCATTTCAACCCTGGTGAATCTGATGATTTCCTTCATTTCATCCCTGGTGAATCTGTGCCTTGAGGTTGCTCTTCTTGAGGAATATCTTTGTGGTGTTCTCTGTATTTCCTGGACTTGAATATTGGCCTGCCTTGCTAAGCTGGGGAAGTTCTCCTGGGTAATATCCTGAAAAGTGTTTTCTAGCTTGGATTGATTCTCTTCATCACATTCAGGTACACCTACCAAACATAGATTAGATCTTTTCGCATAATCCCATATTTCTTGAAGGCTTTGTTCATTTATTTTTACTCTTTTTTCTTTAATCTTGCCTTCTTGTTTTATTTCACTGAGTTGGTCTTCAATCTCTGATATCCTTTCTTCTGCTTGGTTGATTCGGCTATTGAAACTTATGTATGCTTCGCAAAGTTCTCATGCTGTGTTTTTCAGCTCCGTCAATTCATTTATATTCCTCTCTAAGCTGTTTATTCTCATTAGCATTTTGTGAAACCTTTTTTCAAGGTTCTTAGTTTCTTTGCATTGGGTTAGAACATGTTCTTTTAGCTATGAGAAATTTGTTTTTACCCCACCTTCTGAAGCCTGTTTCTGTCAATTCATCAGATTCATTCTCCATCCAGCCTTGTTCCCTTGCTGATGATGGGTTAGGATCCCTTGGAGGAGGAGAAGCATTCTGGTTTTGGGTGTTTTCATCCCTTTTGCATTGGTTTCTTCCCATCTTTGTGGATTTATCTACTTGTGGTCTTTGTAGTTGGTGGCTTTCAGATGGGGTCTCTGAGTGGATGTCCTTTTTTTTGATGATGAAGTTATTTCTTCTTGTTTTTTAGTTTCCCTCCTAACAGTCAGGCCCCTCTGCTGTAGGGCTGCTGGAGGTCCACTCCAGACCCTGCTTGCCTGGGGATCACCTGCAGCAGCTGCAGAACAGGAAGGGTTGCTGCCAGTTTCTTCTTCTGTTACCTTTGTCCCAAAAGGATACCCACTAGATGTCAGCCTGATCTCTCTTTATGAGGTGTTTCTTTGGATATACAGGGGTCAGTGAGCTGCTTGAGGAGACACTCTGTCCCTTATAGGAGCTCAAGTGCTGAGCTGTGAGCTCTGTTGTTCCGCTCAGAGCTACTGGGCAGGTATGTTTAAGTCTGCTGCAGCGGAACTCGTAACCGCCTTTTTTCCCCAGGTACTCTGTCCTGGGAAGATGGGGCTTTATTTATAAGTTCCTGACATGCTGCTGACTTTTTTCAGAGATGCCCTGCCCAGTGAGAAGGTAGCCTAGTCACAGTCTGCCAGCAGAGGCGTTACTGAGCTGCTGTGGGCTCTGCCCAGCTGTCTTGTGAACTTCCTTGCAGTTTTGTTTATAGAGGTATAGTTAGAACTGCCTTGGTAATGGCGGTCTGCCTCAGTAATGGTGGACTATATCTGTAATGGCAGACTGCCTCAGTAATGGCAGATTGCTTTAGTAATGGTGGACTGCCTTGGTAATGGTGGACTGCCTTGGTAATGGTGGACTGCTTCAGTGACGGTGGACTGCCTCAGTAGTGGTGGACTGCCTTGGTAATGGCAGATGCCGTCCCTGCCCCCCAGAGCTGGGCCGTCCGGGGTCTAGCTGTGCTTGCTGTGAAACTCTCAATCCAGAGTGTTTCAGATTGCTGGTCTTTTTGGGGGTGGGACTGCCAAGCCAGATCACCTGGCTCCCTGTTTCAGCCCCCTTTTTTTCAGTTGAATGGGTGATCTGTCTTCCAGGCATTCCAGTTGCCAGTTGAAATGGTGCCTAGATTTATATGAGTTTTTGTGCAGAGACCCTCTGCGCAGCTGAAACAGCCATGGTGGAGCCTCGTGGCACTTTTCTGCCTGGCAATCTCCTGGTCTGTGGGCAGTAAAAATTCATTTGGAAATGCGGTGATCACTCACCCTCTGTGTTTTCGCTGGAAACTGCAATCCAGAGCTGTTCCTATTCGGCCATCTTGGATCATCCCTGGCTGCACTCCAGCACCACCCACAGTTTCCTTCTGGGTTCTAGGTGAACTGTCCCACTGGGCTTGGGCCAATGCACTCATTCCTTCTCAGCAGCAGGGTGGGACCTCGAGCTGGGCTTCAGAGACCTGCCCCTGTATGTGGTGTGCATGCAGGGTGCTGTGCTGCATGGGCCAGTTTCTCCAGCGCTTGGCACCCCTGACGGCAGTGGGGCTTCAATGCCATGGCCTGACTGGAGCATCTGCCACGGAGTCGCAGAAAGAGGCGCGAACACTCCAGGAGCCCGTGGAGTGGCTGCCTGGGGCCTCAAGGTCTCAGACGTGGAAAGACAAGGAGCGGCGGGAGAGTGGCACAGTGCTGGCAGCGGCTGCCCTGGGCACAGAGGTGGATGATGTCAGTGCAGACGGGCTGCGGGAGCTGCCGGTGGAGTTGGCTGAGCAGAGCCCCAAGTGCAGCTGCTGCAGGTGACCCTATGTTTTCTTATGTTAGTTTAAACTCTCTGCATTTTCTTACCTTTTAACAGTCTTTATACTCTTTTTTTTTTTTTTTTTTTTTTTTGAGACAGTGTCACTCTGTTGCCCAGGCTAGAGAATGGTACAATCCTGGCTAACTGCAACCTCCATCTCCTGGGTTCAAGCAATTCTTCCACCTCAGCCTCCTGAGTTGCTTGGATTACAGATGCATGTCACCACACCTAGGTATTTTTGTTTGTTTGCTTGTATTTTTGTAGAGATGGGGTTTCACCATGTTGGCCAGGCTGGTCTTGAACCCCTGACATCGTGATCCACCTGCCTCGACTTCCAAAAGTGCTGGGATTACAGGTGTGAGCCATCCTGCCTGGCCTATACTCATATTTTAAAAGAGAGATCTTCTCTTTTTTCTTTATTAACTCAGAAATGTATTATAAAATCATGTATGTGAAATACTTTGAAACACTAAAAATGCCTTGCAATCATAAGTGGGCCTGTGAGCTTTCAGATTTTCAAAGGACAACCATGAAGAGACTATCTGTACTTACCTATTCATCCTTCCTACTATCCAAGTAGCCATCTGTGTTTCTTTCCCTCCCTTATTTCAATAAGTGTTTATTGAGCACTTACTATCTGCATATAGCAGATATGTCTTTATGGAACTTACACTTTTGTGTAAATACATAGTAAGTAGAAAATTTAAATCCAGGTTGGTAATGGCTGTAACTGGGAAGAATAGGGAACTGTGGAATTGTTGGAATGGGTGGGGTGGGCGTTAGGGAAGATTTTCCACAAAAAGTGGTGTCTAGACTGAGAGCTGATCCTTTCATTGCCATGGGAAATTGTAGGAAACATTTCAGGTCTTATGGGATGTATGGTTAATAGCAGGGCAACAAGAGGTGCTAGAATATTTCAAGTAAACAGAACATTGTGTCCAAAGGCCCTGAGGCAAGAGTCAGTGTAGTTCAACAAATATTTCAAGGTAGATGCTCTGCTAGGTCAGAAATTTTCACTTGAATTGTTTATGGACAACGTAGTAGCTAGTTTCACAGAATATCTGATGTGTGAAATGTGTGAGGTTTAGCTATTTGTAGCTCTGGCCTCAAGTCTTAGCATTGAATTGTATCAACATCCTCCCTCCCTCCCTCTCTCCCTCCCTTTCTCTCTCTCTCTCTTTCTTTCTTTCTTTCTATGATTTGTGTAGTGGATTGCTAATACTTCAGAGTGATTGGTGTTTAAAGCATTGCAGTTTGAATTGAAATATGGCAATTATAAGAATATGCAATACTATAATTCACATTTCTTCTTATTTTAAAGAGGAGGAAGTTAAGGCACAGAGAGGTTAGATATCTTTTCCTAGGTTACATAAACAGCTATTAAATTGCATGTAGGCTAGATCTGGGGTAACATGATCTTCACACATCAAAATCAGGAACATCAGCTGGGCACAGTGGCTCACACCTGTAGTCCCAGCACTTTGGAAGGCCGAGGTGGGTGGATCACAAGGTCTGGAGTTCAAGAGCAGCCTGGTCAATATGGTGAAAGCTTGTCTCTACTAAAAATGCAAAAATTAGCCAGGCGTGGTGATGGGTACTTGTAGTCTCAGCTACTCGGGAGGCTGAGGCAGGAGAATCACCCGAACCCAGGAGGTGAAGGTTGCAGTGAGCTGAGATTGTGCCACTGCACTCTAGCCTGGGTGACAGAGCAAGACTCTGTCTCAAAAATAATCTACTATAAGATCAATAAAATATAAGATGAAGAACAACCACAGAGGCTGAATATTACTTATAAAATATAGGACAAAAATAGCTAAAACTCATAATTATCAATGACACAAATATATTTATCATGTAATTTGAATGATGAAGAAGACTTCCAGCCTGAAAACATTGCCAACATCATCTGCCATAGCTCCTTTCTGACATTCTGTCAGAGTAACATTGCTTTGAGTCTTGAAAGCATGTGTTATCCCTGAGAATTCCTTTGAAGCTGGTATCTAATTCAGTACAAACTGGGGTCCTCGGCAATGGCTAGGAAGGATAGGAACATGGAACCCAGGAATAAGAAATAGGCAAATGAAATGGAAGTCTAAGAAATACTAATATATTAAATTTCTGTGTATCTAGAACTGATAGTTTATGATGAATTCCTAAGGACTCTGAGCAATTGAACATAATCATAATAATTACCAGACACCTCTGGCCTTCACTAACAACTAATTATGAGAATAACAACATGAAGGAAAGTAGAATCCCCCTCTAGCTTGATTGTGTGAATACCGGGTAAGTTAGGTATGGTGGTGAGAAGCTGCTGTGTTGTGTGAGAGCAACAGTGCTACTTCTAAAGTCTAAGGGATATATATAATACTAAGAAATATAAACGATGCGGATCCCTTCACATCTACTTCCCGTAGCACATATATATTAGACAATGGCAGAACTTCTGTTCTCATTGTTTTCTTGCCACAGGAAACTTGCAGATAATGTCCTAATTCTTGAGTGAAATAAAAGGTCCTAAAAGTGAATCTTCTGTCAGATTTTTTTTGTTAAATCATAAAACTCTCTGTACCTGTTAGGATTCTTTCAGTTGCAAGTGACAGACTACCTAACAAAAATTTGTGTAAGTAAAACATTTATTGGCTCACGTATTTGAAAGAGCCAGAGGTAGGGCTTATCATAGATGCAGTTTGATCTGGGGGATCAAATGATGGGTTTCTCATCATCTTCCAACTCTTTCTTCCTTTGTGATGCCAGCTTTATCATTGGGCTGCATCCCTAATGAGACAAGATGGCTGCAGCATTTCCAAGTCCCACACCTTCATCTGAAAGGTCCAGTGGAACAGTGAAAGTCTTCCTTAGAGTAAATTACCATGGCCAAGGAGTTGGGGTTTTGCTTAAGCCAATCGGGGTCCACGGTGGATGTGGGTATTGGAGACATTCCCATCCAAACAACATGGCAGGGAATAGGGCTGGGAGGATTTCTGAAAAGGAAGTTCTGCTAGTTACATGGGGAAATGGAGGCTAAGTAGTAAAGAAGAGATATCTGTCCCTGTGATTTTTAAAGTCACTCTTCCGTGGCAGTCCACCTGAAAGGACTCTGTCAAGTTTAGCTTCTCTGTTGGTTAGGATACAGCTTCAGGTGCATAAAATAGACTCAAAATACCAGTAGATTAGACAAGATAGAAGTTTATTTCACTCTCACTTAAAGTCTGAGATGATAGGGTGACTCTGTACTGTGAAGTAATGAGGCACCAGCATTCTGTTTTGCTCTGTTGTCTCCAGGATGTTGCTTCTATCTCTGTGGTCCAACATGAACCACTCCTATGTGCCAATTTCAACCTGACAGAATGGAAAAAGAAAGGGAAGGAAGTGTCTTTCCCTTTTAAGTGAGGATTTCTGACCATCAGACTATTGATACTTTGAACCAGATAATTCTTTGTTGTGGGGATACGTCCTGTGCATCATAGGATGTTCAGCACCATCCCTGGCCTCCACTCAATAGGTGCCAGAATGTCACCTTCCTGCCCCAAGTTGTGACAATGAAACATGACTCCAGACATTGCCTAGTGTCCCCTGGGAAGCATGTTTTACTTCTGCTTGTATTCTTTGACTAGACCTGAGTCACATGGTCATACATAATTATAAAGGAGACTAGGAAATGCAGTCCTTTCATTTTTATTTTTAAATGTTTAAACGTTTATTTTAGGTTTAGGGGTACATTGTAGGTTTGTTATATAGGTAAACTCATGTCATGGGAGTTTGTTTTATAGATTATTTCATTACTGAGGTACTAAGACTGGTACTCAATAAGAATTTTTTTCTGACCCTCTCCCTCCTCCCACCCTCGAGCCTCAAGTAGGCCCTGGTGTCTGTTGTTATCCTCTTTGTGTTCATGAGTTGTTATCATTTAGCTTCCACTGATAAGTGAGAACATGCAGTATTTGGCTTTCTGTTCCTGTATTAATTTGCTAAGGGTAATGGCCTCTAGCTCCATCCATGTCCCCACAAAAGACACAATTTCATTCTTTCTTATGGCTGCATAGTATTCTGTGGTATACATGCACCACGTAATCTTTTTCCAATCTGTCATTGATGGGCATTTAGATTGACTCTATGTCTTTGCTATTGCGAAGTTGCAATTAACATGTACATATATGTGTCTTTATGGTAGAATGATCTATATTCTTTGGGTATATACCCAGTAATGGGATCGCTGGGTCACGGGGTAATTCTGTTTTTAGCTCTTTGAGGAATTGCCACCTTGCTTTCCACAATGGTAGAACTAATTTACACTCCCACCAACGGTGTATAAGTGTTCCCTTTTCTCTGCAACCTCTCTAGCATCTTTTTTATTTTTTATTTTTTTTTTACTTTTTGATAGCTATTCTGACTGGTATGAGATGGTATCTCATCAATTAAAATTGGTGGTTTTGATTTATATTTCTCTAATGATCAGCGATATTGAGCTTCTTTTCATGTTTCTTGGCCACATATATGTCTTCTTCTTCTTTTTCTTAAGACAGAGTTTTGCTCTGTCGCCCAGGCTGCAGTGCAGTGGCATGATCTTGGCTGACTGCATCCTCCACCTCCCAGGCTTAGGTGATTCTCCTGCCTTTGGCTCCCAAGTGGCTGGGACAACAGGCATGTGCAACCACGCCCGGCTAATTTTTGTATTTTTAGTAGAGATGGGGTTTTACCATGTTGGCCAGGCTGGTCTGGAATTACTGACCTCAGATGATCCACCCGCCTGGGCATCCCAAAGTGCTGGGATTACAGGCGTGAGTCACCATGCCCTGACTGTGTCTTCTTTTGGAAAGAGTCTGTTCACATCCTTTGCCCACTTTTTAATGGGATTGTTTGTTTATTTTCTTGTAATTTGTTTAAGTTCCTTTTAGATGCTGGATATTAGGCCTTTGTCAGATGCATAATTTGCAAATATTTTCTTCCATTCTGTAGGTTGTCTATTTACCCTGTTGATAGTTCATTTGCTGCACAGAAGCTCTTAAGTTTAGAGTTTAGATTCCATTTTTCAATTTTTGCTTTTATCCTGATTGCTTTTGGTGTCTTCATCGTGAAATCTTGCCCTTTCCTATGTCCAGAATAGTACTGCCTAGGTTGTCTTCTGTGGTTTATACAGTTTTGGGTTTTACATTTAAGTCTTTAATCTACCTTGAGTTGATTTTTGTATATGGTTCAAGGGATCCAGTTTCAATCCTCCAGATATGGGTAGCCAGTTATCCCAGCACCATTTATTGAATAAAGAGCCCTTTTCCCATTGCTTGTTTTTGTCAGCTTTGAAGAAGATCAGATGGTTGTAGGTTTGCAGCATTATTTCTGAGCTCTCTATTCTGTTTCCCTGGCCTATGAGCCTGTTTTTATACCAGAACCATGCTGTTTTGGTTACTGTAGCCCCATAGTATAGTTTGAAATTGGGTAACATGATGTCTTCATTTTTTGCTTAGGATTGCCTTGGCTATTTGTGCTCTTTTATTGTTCCACATAAATTTTAAAATAGTTTACTTTTTATTATTTATTTATTGTTTAATTTTTTAGTTCTGTGAAGAATGTCATTGGTAGTTTGATGAGAATAGCACTGAATCTGTAAATTGCTTTGGGTAGTATGGCCATTTTAATGATATCAGTTCTTTGTATTCATGAACGTGGAATGTTTTCCCATTTGTTTGTGTCATCTCTGACTTGTTTGAGCAGTGTTTTGTAATTCTCATTGTAGAAATTTTTTGACTTCTTGGTTTCTGGTTAGCTGTACAAGTTGGCATTTTATTCTCTTGTGGCAATTGTGAGTGGGTTGTGTTCCTGATTTGGTTCTCCGCTTGGCCGTTCTTGGTGTATAGGAATGCTAGTGATTTTTATATATTGATTTTGTATACTGAAACTTTGCTGTAGTTTATCAGCTGAAGGAGTTTTTGGGCTGAGACTATGGGGTTTTCTAGATATAGAATCATGTCATCTGCAAACGGGGATAGTTTGACTTCCTTTCTTCCTATATGGATTTCTTTTATTTCTTTCTCTTTCTTGCTCACTGTGGCCAGAACTTCCAATACTATGTTGAATCAGAGTGGTGAGGGAGGGCATCCTTGTCTTGTGCCAGTTTTTAAGGGGAATGCTTCCAGCATTTCCCCATTTAGTATGATGTGGGTTGTGGGTATGCCATATATGGCATTTACTCTTTTGAGGTATATTCCTTCAATACCTAGTTTATATTTATTTATTTATTTATTTTTGAGAAGAATCTCACTCTGTCTTCCAGGCTGGAGTGCAGTGGCATGATCTTGGCTCACTGCATCTCCCAGGTTCAAGTGATTCTTGTGCCTCAGTCTCCCAAGTAGCTGGGATTACAGGCATGTGCTGCCATGCCCAGCTAATTTTTGTATTCTTGTAGAGATGGGGGTTCACCACATTGGTTGGGCTGGTCTTAAACACCTGACCACAAATGATCACCCTGCCTTGGCCTCCCAGAGTACTGGGATCACAGGCGTGAGCCACCGTGCCTGGCCTATTGAGAGTTTTTAACATGAAGGAATGTTGAGGCCAGGTGCGGTGGCTCATGCCTGTAATCTCAGCACTTTGGGAGGTCGAGGTGGGTGGATCACAAAGTCAGGAGTTCGAGACCAGCCTGGCCAAAATGTTGAAACCCCATCTCTACTAAAAATACAAAAATTAGCTGGGTGCAGTGGCACGCGCCTGTAATCCCAGGTACTCAGGAGGCTGAGGCAGGAGAATCGCTTGAACCTGGGAGGCGGAGGTTGCAGTGAGCCGAGATCGCGCCATTGCACTCCAGCCTGGGTGACAGAGTGAGACTCTGTCTCAAAAAAAAAAAAAAAGGAATGTTGAATTTTATTGAAAGACTTTCTGCCTTTATTGAGATAATCATGTGATTTTTGTCTTTAGTTCTATTTATGTGATGAATTACATTTATTGATTTTCCTATGTTGAACCAAACTTACATATTAGGGTTGAAGCCTACTTGATCATGGAGTAGCTTTTTGATGTGCTGCTGAATTCAGTTTGCATGTATTTTGTTGAGAAATTTTGTATCAACGTTCATCAAAAATATTGGTCTGAAGTTTCTTTTTTTTTTGTTTTGTCTCTGCCAGGTTTTGGCACCAGAATGATGCTGGCCTCATAGAACGAGTTGGGGAAGTTCACCTCCTTCTCAATTTTTGGAATAGTTTCAGTAGAAATGGTACCATTTCTTGTTTTACATCTGTTAGAATTTGGCTGTGAATCCATCTGGTCCTGGGCTTTCTTTGGTTGGTAGACTATTTATTAATGATTCAATTTTGGAGCTTATTACTGGTCTGTTCAGGGGATAATATCTTCCTGCTTCAATCTTGAGAGGGTATATGTGTCCAGGAGTTTATGTCTTCTAAATTTTCTAGTTTGTGTGCCTAGAGGTGTTCATAGTAGTTTTGATGGTTATTTTTATTTCTGTGGGGTCAGTGGTAATATCCCCTTTGTTGTTTCTAGTTGTGTTTATTTGTATCTTTTCTCTTTTGTTCTTCATTAGTTTACCTAGCAGCCTATCTATTTTATGTGTTTAAAAAAAAACCAACTCCCAGATTTATTGATATTTAATGGTTTTTCATGTCTTAATTTCCTTCAGGTCAGCTCTGATTTTGGTTATTTCTTGTCTTCTGCTAGTATGGGAGTTGGTCTGCTCTTGCTTCTCTAGTTCTTTTAGTTGTGATGTTAAGTTGTTAATTTGAGATCTTTGTACAAAACTTTTCAATGAGGGTGTTTGGTGCTATAAATTTCCCTCTTAACACTAACTGCCTTAGCTGCGTCCCAGAGATTCTGGCACGTTGTATCTTTCTTCTTCTTATTTTCAAAGATCTGCTTGATTTCTATCTTAATTTCATTATTTATGCAAACATTATTTAGGAACGGTTGTTTAATTTTCCTGTAATTGCATGATTTACAATGTTCTTTTTTATTCTTGACTTCTACCTTTATTGTCCTGTGGTCCGAGAGTGTATTTGGTATGATTTCAGTTCTTTTGCATTTCCTGAGGATTGTTTTATGTTCTATTGTGTGGTCAGTTTTAGAGTATGTGCTATATGGCAATGATAAGAATGTATATTGTTGTTTTGGGGTAGAGAGTTCTATAAATGTCTATTAGATCCATTTGGCCCAATGGTGAGTTCAGGTTGTGAATATCTTTGTTAATTTTCTGCCTCAATCATTTGTCTAATACTGTCAGTGGAGTGTTGAAAATCTTCCACTATTATTGTTTGGGAGGCTGTCTTATTGAAAGTCTCTGAGAACTTGCTTAACGAGTCTAGATGCTCCTGTGTTGGGTACATATATAATTAGGATAGTTAGGTACTCTTGTTGAATTGAACCCTTTACCATTTTGAAATACCCTTGTCTTTTTTGGTTTTTGTTCATTTTTGTCTAAAAATTGGATTGCAATCCTGCTTTTTTCTTATTTCCATTTGCTTGGTAGATTTTTTGCTATCCTTTTATTTATGTTCATAAATATTTTTGGCCAATTTCTCCCATTTGGAATGGGAACATTCACCCAGTGCCTATCCCCATTGTATCTTGGAAGTAACTAATTTGTTTTTGATTTTACAGGCTCATCAGTGAAAGTAACTTGCCTTGTCTTAGATGAAACTTTGGACCTGGACTTTTGAGTTAATGCTGGAATGCGTTAAGACTTTGGGGAACTTTTGGGAGGCATGATTGGTTTTGAAATGTGAAAAGAACATGAGATTTGGGAAGGGCTAAGGGTAGAATAATATGGTTTGGATTTGTGTCTCCACCCAAATCTCATCTTGAATTTTAATCCCCACATGTTGAGGGAGGGACCTGGTGGAAGATGAGTAGATCATGGGGGTGGTTTCTCCCATGTTTTTCTCAGGATAGTGGGTTAGTTCTCAGGAGACCACATGCTTTAAAAGTGTTTGGCTGTTCCCCCACTTGCTTTGTCTCTCTCCTGATGCCTTCTAAGAAGGTGCTTGCTTCTTCTTCTCCTTCTGCCATGATTGTAAGTTTCCTGTGGCCTCCATAGCCATGCAGAACTGTTAGTCAATTAAACCCTTTTTCTTTATAGATGACCCAGTGTTGGATAGTTATTTATAGCAGTGTGAAAACAGACTAATACAGAATGCTCATTGGAGAACTAGTGAGGTAATTTGGAGGACATGAGATAATCTGCCCATTTGAGTTGTTGGAGTTCCTGCATTGGCTCTTTTTCATCTCTGTGTGTGTCCCCTTTAACTGTGGTATAGGTTGAATACTATCCATTGATTTCTTTTCTAGATGTTTCCACAAGCTGAGTCTTTGTGCAGAGTCTTTATTTGTAGCTGACTTCTTATCTTTAGTTTTACATAGGGGTATGTTAGCAAGGTATTTTTGGTGTTGAAGCTTTGAGATAGGATCCAGTAGGTGGTGCTTAGGCAGTATACTGGGGGTCTACTATAGTCCCTAGTCACCTTGGATTTTCTAGTATAGCTTCACAGGGCCTACTTGAGGGTGGAGAGTGGGTAGAGGATGGGGATAGAAAAACTACCTATCAAGTACTATGCTCATTACCTGGGCGATGAAGCAATCTGTACACCAAACTCCTGCAACACACAATGTTATATAGGTATATAACAAATCTGCACATGTACCTCTGAACCTAAATAAAATTTTAAACATAAATAAAAATAAAGTGGTAATAAATTAAAAAAAAATTTCCGTAGACCAACTCCACTGATGAAGATAGTTCCAAGTAAAAATCACTCTGTCACATATTCTCGAATTAAGCAGAATGTCTGCGTTATGGGGATCTTGGATTCTCTATAATTTGTTGAATCTGATCTATTCTTTTTCTTCAGGAGCTTTGGGAAGACTGAGGGTTGACTACAATGTCTGATTCACTGTGTAAGAGCTCATCTTATTAAATGGTTTTTTTTAGAATTACTGAATTTTTAAATTGTCAAATATACACAATGTGAATTTTACCATTTTAACCATTTCTAAGTGTACAGTTCTTTGGTACAAAGTACATTCACATTGTTGTGCAATTATCCTCACCGTCCATCTCCAGGACCTTTTCATCTTCCCCAGCCAAAGCTCTGTATCCATTAAATGTGACTTCCCATCTCCCCTCTCCTCAGCCCCTGGTAATCACCATTCTACTTTATATCTCTATGAATTTGACTACTCTAGACGCCTCATGTAAGGGAATCATATGGCATTTGTCCTCCTGTGACTGGCTTATTTCACTTAGCAAATGTCATCCAGGTTTCAGCATGTATCAGAATTTCCTTCTTTTTTAAGGATGAATAATATTCTATTCTATGTATATACTAATGGATTTGTATATTCCTTCATCTGTCAATGGATTGAAATGCGTCTCTCTGCCTTTTAGGTGAAACCTTATCTTGGATACTAAACTCTGCATGCCCCCAAATTTTGCACTATTAAATATAGACACCTTAAAGTAAGGCATTTAGCTCTGTGGCATTAGTGAGATAAGCCATAAAATATGCAATTGTTATTTAAAAAGAAAATGTAATTTTGCAATAAATCAATCACCGCCACTTTTTATTAGCAGTAGAAGCCCTAAAATAGAATTATAAAATTATTGTTTTATGAAAAAAGTCAGTTTAAGAATTTTAGCATGGGGTATATTTCAAATTTTCTGAAAAAGTAGATTTTAAATATTTTCATTGCAAAAAATAAGTATGTGAGGTGAGACTTGTTAATTAGCTTGATTTAATCATTCCACAATATAATGATATATCAAAATATCACATTGTATATTATGAATCTATTCAATTACTATTTGTGAATTAAAAATAAAATAAAATAAAATAAAAAAGAAAAAATAACAAAAAAGAATTGTAGCAGATTTCATGCCATTAAGAATATTTTAAAATAATGAGAAATCTTTCCTTATGTGTCTATCATATAGTAGCTATCAGCTAATGTGAGTTTTAAAATTTAAATTCATTAAGATTAAATGAAATTTAAAATTTACATTCTTGGTTATACTAGCCATATTTCCAATGTTCTATTGCCGTTGCTAGTGGCTACTATATTGGACAACACAGATATAGAACATTTCTATCGTCACTGAAAATTCTATTCCACAGTGCTTATTGTGTTAGCTAGGATTTCATCCCCCAGAGTCAGTAGGGATCATTTAAACTTCATCAAATTCATTGCTGCCTAACAGAGTGTGATATTCTGAGTGCTTCTTGGGTTTGCCAGCCAGCACTCTGTAGGTAAAAAACAGGATATTGTAGAGCATATGAACACTGTCAATACAGTCTTGTTGCTTATTAGCAGCTCACCCACATAGGTGCACAGAGCTCAGTATGCATACGGGAAAAATGAAAGGTGAAACTTCAATAAGGTTGAAGGAGGTAGTAAATGAAAGATTAAGCTCATCATGAGTTAATAGAACTGTAAGTTTTTATGGTTTATGAAATTTAGTTTGCAGCCTCGCAAACCCTAGGTAGTAAAAATACACATAGATGAAAACCATCAAACAATAAAGAACATTTTGGACCTAATAACTTTTAATTCTTATGATGTGATACTTGAAAATCTAGTATAAAGAGACTTCTTTGGGATATAGCAAATGGGACTTGATTATGACACAGGCAGGTACTTTAGACTCTCCCTCTTCTTTATAGAAGTGATTTTCAACTTATCTTTGCAATTGAGATACTCTGGTGGTAAAAGTTTATTATAATTATTTTGTTATTCTATTTATATAATTTGCCCCACTCTTGAAGTATAGCAAACAAATTCCATCTCCAGAGTTTTGATATACCTTTGACTCACTGGGACAGGGGACTTTCTTAGCTGTATGCTCCATCCCCAGAATTTTGCACAGTCCTTGCACATAATTGGTGTTTAATAAATGTTGAATGAATGAATGACTGTGAGCACTCCAGAATTCTAGAAGGATGGAACTGCAAATCATTCTTTTAGGACAATTGATTTTTCCTCAACAGAGACTATTCCAAACTTGTCCATCAATAGGTCTGCAGTATCTTCTTCTGTTGACAAGAAAGCAGCATAGGATAGTGGCTAATCTGATGGACATAAGAGATGGCTTGGGTTGAAGTTTCAACTCAGCCGGGTGAACTTGATCATATTCAACTTTTGAATCTGTTTCCACATTTGAAACACAGTACTAACTATCTAGGATTTTTGGGAGGATCAAATAAGTTAAGATACCCAAATTATTTAGTAAAGTGCTCGACACATATCTAGCTCCCAGTATATGTTAACTTTAAAAAAGAGGACACTTTAAGCATTTGTGGAGAGAGTCTATTCTTAGGCTAAAAGAGAAGAAGAGAGTGAGAATGTTAGATTGCTGGTAGTATGAGAATATAGAAGAAGGAGAGAGCTTATGGTATAGTCCAGAGTTCAGACTGAAGGAGATGAAGTGGTGGTACAACTTTGTACAACTTTGTTGCAGAGTGGGCAGCTGGAAATATCACTGCTGCAAAAGAACTATCATGTGCTGGATACCTGCTGGGTACTTGAATGGTCAAATATGCTCCAGCCTCTGAGCCTTTGCCCTTCTTTCTCTTTGCTTAAATAGTCTTTCTCCAGATATCTATATTGCCTATCTCTCTGTTCATTCAGGACTCTCTTCAAATGGTACTCCTCCCTGGCAAGCCTATCACAAAAGGCACATTCTGCTCATAGAGTAAAACATCTCAGAGCAGCCTAAACTCATTATGCTAAAGGGAAAGTTAATCCTGGAGACTTAATTTTTCTTTACATGCTCTCTAATTCTCTATCTTTAATGGTAATGAAAATTACATACTTTATTTTTCTTCTTAGCACTTTCACTATTGATATTACATGTCTTTTATCACCTACTATATTAAAGCTACACGAGTGCAGAGTGTCTTCTATTCACTGTGACTAGAAGAGTGCTTGTTCATGGTATGCATTCAATGAATTGTTTTTTGTCCATTCACATACACTTTTATCATTTGAGCCTCACAAGCATTCTGCATAGTAAATGGGTATAGCCTCAGGTCATGGGGGAACACATGGTGTTTAGAGAGTTTAAATCACTTGCCAAAGATCACATAGCCAATGAGTCTTAGAACCAATATTTATGATTTGTTTTAATAATCTTTCTTCTATATCTCATAGTTTATGATATTTTATTTATTTTGAGACAAGGTCTTGTTCTGCCGCCCAGGCTGGAGTGCAGTGGTGTGATCATAGCTCACTGCTGCCTGAGACTCTTGGGTTCAAGTGATGCTCCCACCTCAATCTACAATTAGTTTATACTCTCTTTTTAAAATTTTTCAAAAGGAGTTGGGACTTCCAGATTTAATGGAAATACACATTATGTCAAATAGGCAAATAGGAATAAAAAAAGAACAGAGATCCTATATATAAAATTTAAAAAACAGATGCTCTGTGGCATCTGCGATAAATACAATGTTACCACAATTCTTTTTTTCTGGGCCCATGGTAGATGGTAGAAATGTGCAGGTGCCCATTGACCTGGGCCCTCAATTTCTTATTCCAGGTATTTGAGTCCCAGCCTCAGAAGGTGGAATCATCAAGTGAGTCTGTTTTCTTTACTAGATTATAAACTCTTTCAAACCAAGGACTATGTCTTAATCTCTGAACCCCTTAAAACCTTTAGCATGATGTCTTATCAGATGGTCAGTATCTGTAGAATGTCAAACGTTCATGCTTGCATACATTGAAAGGGAAATTGGGCTAAATGCCTTCTACTATTTTGTCTTCCTTTAAGAGGTAATGATTTTTTTTTTTTTTAAACAGAGTGTGGCTCTGTCACTCAGGCTGAGTGCAGTGGCATGATCTGGGCTCACTGCAGCCTTTGCCTCCCAGGTTCAAAGCAATTCTTGTGCCTCAGCCTCCCAAGTAGTTGGGATTATAGGTGCCCACCACCATGCCTGGCTAATTTTTTTGTGTTTTTAGTGAAGATGGGGTTTTGCCATGTTGACCTGGCTGGTCTTGAACTCCTGATCTCAAGTGATCCACCTTCCTCAGCCTCCCAAAGTGATGTAATTACAAGAGTAAGCCACTGCACCTGGCCTGAATCTTTTAAAAAGGACTTAAACTGTTAATACGTACTTATTAGAGTCATATACGTCCAACCCCAGCATGAGGGAAGTTGAAGCAGGTAAGAGTGCAAATTTAATGGGGCATATATTCTTGAACTCCTGACCTCAAATGATCCACCTGCCTTGGATGACTAAGTGTGGGATTACAGGTATGAGCCACCACACCCGGCCAAGGGGCATACTTTATTTTTCTTCTTAGCCCTTTCACTATTGATATTATGTGTCTTTTATCACCTACTCTATCATAGCTACATGAATGTGGAGTGTCTTCTATTCACTGTGACTAGAAGAGTACTTGTTCATGGTAGGTATGCAATGAGTTGTTTTTTGTCAAATCACATACACTTTTATCATTTGAACCTTACAAGCACTCTGCATGGTAAATGGGTATAGCCTCAGGTTGTGGGGGAACAGGTGCCTAACCCATTCAAGCATGAACATGAGTAGTACCATCAATGGAACTTGCTTTGTGCCCTGGAAAAGGACGTTGACTTAATACCTGGGTTTGAGCTCTAAAGTTCTGTACTATGTACCATGGAAGAGACAACTGTAAGCAGACGTGATTTTAGAGCAAATGTGCTATTTGATTCTTTATCAGTAGAAACTAAATTTGGCTGTTTGTAATAGAAAACCCAAACAGCAGTGTCTTGAGTCAGGCAGAGGATTATTTTTCTTAAATAAAATGCAAAGTCTGAAAGATTGATATTCAAGGAAGGTATAGAGGCTCAAGGAGAGCGTATTTCTTACATCTTTGCAGTTTCTCTTGGCCTTACCCCTGTGGTCAAATGCAAGTGGCTGCTGCAACACTTGCCATTATTTGTGCAGTTTAGGATGCGTGAAGGAGCAAGAACAAAGGACACCAAGGGCCACAAAGGCTGTCAGCTGAGTCTGCCCCCTCCCTCTTTGAGGAATGTTTCTTTTTCCTGCTTCCAAACACCTGCTAATGTCTCCTTGGGCAGAACAGTGAGACATGGATACTTCTATCTATAAAGGTGGCTGGGAAATTTAGTATTTATTAGCTGGGCAACTTTGGCCTCATGCCTCAATAAAATGAAAGTTGTATCACTGAGGAAGAATGAGAGAATAATTGGATGTTGAACAAACATCTAGCAGCCTTGCAATAATTATCCATTAAAGAACTTCAGCATGGTCCCATGGAATCCCTTAAAGAACGTTACATTTTGGTGGATCTTCTGATGAATTAGTTGCAGAATGCTCTGAAGTAGCTGTATGAGTTTATCTTTTGATGGGGATATTAAAGAGTATTATCCCCTGAAATGCTGAGTGCTACATAGAAGGAGTCTTAGAGGCTGAGCATGGTGGCTTATGCCTGTAATCCCAGCACTTTGGGAGGCCAAGGTGGCAGGATTGCTTGAAGCCAGGAGTTTGAGAACAGTTTGGGCAATAAAGTGAGACTCCATCTCTATAAAAAATAAAAATAATAAAAATAGCTGGGCACAGTGGTGTGTATCTGAAATCCCAGCTACTGGGGAGGCTGGGAGAATACTTGAGCTGAGGATGTTGAAGATACAGTGAACTATGATTGTACCACTGCACTTCAGCCTGTGTGACAAAGTGAAAATTTGTCTAAAAAACAATACAAAACAAAGGAAAAGAAAAGAAAAAAGGAGTCTTGGACTTGGGAGTTAGAAGGAGTGGGTTCAAACTTTGTCTTCATCATGGCTCATTATGAGCCACTTTGAGGTTCCATTCAATTATATGTATAAAGGAGATATGACGAACTGATTTTAAAATTTATATGCAAGTACAAATGATTAAGAGTAAACAAGACACTTCTAAAGAAGCAGTACAGAGTAGAATAACTTGCTTATCAAAATTAAGAATTTATTATATAGCTCTATTTCTTTAGACAATCTGGAATTAGGTACAAAGCTGTACAAGTTGATCAACAAAGGAGAAAAGAAAGCCCAGAAACAGACCAATACAAAAATGGAAATTTTATTTATGACTGAGATGACACTGCAAATTGTTTAGGAAAAGATGACATTTTCAATAAGTGGCCCTGGAACAACTGGTTGTGTGGTTGTGTAAATTTAAACACTGAAATTGGAACTTTATCTCACACTATATATAAAAAAACAAATACATGAGAATTAAGAAGATACAAAACTATAATGTTTAGCAGAAAGAGTAAGTTTCCAGCATGTTTCCATTTGAACAAAGCACAAAAACATGCAAAACCACATAATATATTGCTTAGCAAAACAAACGTGGTTAAATGTAAATAAAAATGAGGAAGAATAAAGAGAAAATCCAGGAAAGTATTTTTTTAGGGGAAATCAAAAGGGTCACAGAGGACTTAGATGTCCTTGTTCTTAAGTTGGGGACATCTACACAGGAGTATGTTATACTTTATACCTACATCTATTTCATAAGAATTCCTTTGTACCTGCCTATTACTTTAAAAAATTTTTAAAGTAGGCCAGGTATGGTGAGTCATGCTTGGAATCTCAGCACTTTGGGAGGCCCAGACAGGACTCAGCACTTTGGGAGGCCCAGACAGGGCTCAGCACTTTGGGAGGCACAGACAGGGCTCAGCACTTTGGGAGGCACAGACAGGGCTCAGCACTTTGGGAGGCACAGACAGGAGAATCACTTGGACCCAGGAATTCAAGATCAGCCTGGGCAATATGGAGAAACTCCGTCTCTACAAAAAATAAAAACATTAGCTGGGTGTGGTGATGCACCCCTGTGGTCCCAGCTACTTGGTAGAGTGAGGTGGGAGGATTGTTTGAGCCTCAGAGGTCGAGTCTGCAGTGAGCTGTGATCACATCACTGCACTCTAGCCTGGGCGACAGAGTGAAACCTTATGAATCAATCAATCAATCAACAAAAAAATATAGACAGGAAATACATCAGTCTCATTGAATTATTGTATCAAGTATGATAGTACATGAAGAAACATTAAATACATGTAAATTATTTTTATTCACTACACTATACTTCTTGAAGACAAAATTATTTCTAATTCATCTTTATATCCTTAGCACAGCATCTGAAATACAGTATGTACTTAATGGTTTTCTGAAAGAATAAATAAACGAGAAAGCAATTTTGATGTTAATATATATTAATACAGGGTTTTAAAATGTGATTTTAGTAGAACTAATAGAACTATCTTATTCTATTATGAGAACTAGATAAGAACTAAATATGATATTATTAGAAAATATATTAATACAGGGTTTTAAAATGTGATATTATTAGAACATCTTTAAAATGTGATTTATTAGAACCAGTTCCTTTTAGTATTTACTAACAAACATATTACTCTACTCATTTACTCGTTTGTTAATTTGTTTATTCTTTAAACATTTATTAAAGCTTGCGATGTTCCAGATACCATGCTGCTTACTGGGGGAGCTGAGTTGAACTATATACATGGTTCTTATTCTCAAGGGGCTCACAATCTTTGGAAGAGACAAACAGGAACCCAAGTAATAGATAATAATATTTTCTTGTTTAGACCATTTCTTAGTATAATAAGACTATGTCTATGTATCTTGTTGACTTTTTATTTTCTTTAGATAATGAGGACATTTTCAAAGTTTGCCTTAATGAGTGGATAGTAACTCACTCAGCTCTATTTCACAAGCATTCCAGGGAAATGAGATTTTAATGTCTCACATGAACTAGAGGCTGGAGAGTAGGCATGTTCTTGCCTTTGAATTGAGTTTAGTTCAGACTGGAATCAGGTGTGAATAGGAACGGGATCTACTTAATCAACACCTGTGATGAAACTGGCCCTACTCAGGGAGACATGCTTTAAGTGCAGAGAGTTTGCATTTGATAGATGTCAGCACCTGGCTAGCAACATAATAGCAAGTGCCAACATGGGACTTGATAGTCCTGGGGAATATGAATGCAGCAAAGTTGAAGTCCATAATGAAGAGTAAAGAAGATTGGAACTTCAGATGGGTTGACGCTAAGGTGATTATATTAAACAAGATGGAAAAGCATTGAGGACAAGATTTTCCAAATCATATTCCTTGGAATGTCTTTCCTTCAAAGATGGTTTATAAGAAAAGGGACTTAAGTATGTTTGAGAAATGTTGATTCCATTTTTTTGTAGATTCATAATGCAGAGTATTGTATAAAAGAGGCACCCGTGAAACCCATTTAACTTTGTTTAGAAAGTTGACAAAGTAATTGAAGAGCTGCTCAATTTTTGATGCTTTAGCCATTTCTATTTTTATTTTATTTTTGAGACAGGGTCTTGCTGTGTCACCCAGGCTGGAGTGCAGTGGTGCAGTCATGGTTAACTGCAGCCTTGACCTCCTGGCCACAAGTCATCTTCCCACCTCAGCCTCCCGAGTAGCTGGGTCTATAGGCGTGTACCGCCACACTCGGCTGATTTTTAAAATTGTTTTGTAGAAACAGGATTTCACCACATTGCCCAGGCTGGTCTTGAACTCCTGAGCTCAAGCGATCCACCTGCTTTGGTATCTCAAATTGCTGAGATTACAGGCGTGAGCCACTGCACCTGGCTTCTATTTTTAATTATTCCTTATTTGCCCAACAAACATTTCTTGAGTGCCTATAGTAAGGTAATGGAGCAATTGGCTATTAAGTTGTTAGTGATGTGGGGGAAGGTGAAGGAATTTTTACAGGAAAAACTATTGAACTAAGTTATTGTTTCTAGCGTCACAGCAGTAAGTACATACAGCTGACTTAAACGAAAAGGTCTTGAACATCTGCTAGAGAAACAGTGTACCACCTAGTGACAATTCCTGAAAATGCAGTCATATGCACAGACAGTGTTTCAATCTTTGGTAAAATGGAGATAGTGACCTTAGCACAATCTGAGATCCCTGAGAAGTAAATAAAATTTGGGTGGGCATTAATTTAAAAAATTGTGTTGCAAAAGTAATACATATTAATTGTAGAAAATTAGAAGAGACAAATTGGAAAAAAGAAAATAAAAATAAACCAGGAAGAAAATGTACACACACATACATATAATATTTTCCCATATTTTCTATGTATTGAGAGGTACTATATTTTATGCTATAATTTGTACTATATAGTTATTTACCATAAATTTTCTTTCATAACTATATTATACATAATAATCATATATATCTATTTATGTCAATGAATATAAATCTATATACTATTTTGTATTAATTATTGTATAATATTTCATTATGTGGGCACATCATAATTAACCTTTTCCTACTGGTAAATATTTAGGCTGTTTAAGAATTTTCATTATTATAAATACCATTGCAATGAATGTTCTTTCTATTCTTATTTATGTTTTCAAAATGAATTCTTAGAAGGAGAAATGCTAGTCCCAAGGATATATACATTTAAATTTAAAAAATTTTTCCCAAACAAGTTTATATCAATTTACACTCCCACCTGAGTGGTTTTGTGTGCCTTTCTCCTTATAAACTACACCCACTGAATAGTATTCATAAAACAAAATGAAGAAATGCAAATTCTTCGTTGAAGGAATGCAAATGCAAGTATCTCGTTGTTTATATTTGCATTTCTTTGGTTAATTACTGAGTTGGAACCTTCTTTCTATGTGCTTGCTACTGGCCATTTGTTTTTTCTTTTATGACTTGCTTATTCCTGTTGGAAATAAGCTTTTTTTCCTATTGGGATTTTGGTGTTATTACTGGTTTAAAACTGATTGCTTTTTGTTTGTTTGTTAGTTGTTTTACCTTTTTATTTTGAACTAATTTTAGACTTACTGAAAATTTATAAAAAATAGCTTATAGAGTTCTTGTATGTCCCTTAGCCAGCTTCCTCCAATGTGTTAATCTTGTGTAACCATAAAACAATTAACAAAACCAGGAAATTAACATTGGTACAATACTACTAAATAATAAACCTTATTCAAATGTCATGAGGTTTTCCACTAATTTCTTTTTTTCTGTCTCAAGACCCAATCCAGGATCCCCCAAAGCATTATTTAGTGGCTATTTCTTCTTTATCTTCATTTTGTCATTGTTGCTCAATTTTTGTTTTTTGTGATCTTGACACTGTAAAAAGGATTGATCAGTTATCTTACAGAACGTCCCTCAATTTTGGCTTGTGTAATGTTTTCTCATAATTGAAATGAGGCTACACACTTTGGGCAAGAAAACTGCAGAAGTGATATTCTGCCATTCATAGTGTATTCTATCAAGGCGTTTATGGTATTGATATATCTTATTACTGGTGATGTTATTACTTGGTATCTGTTAGGTTTCTTTACTGTAAAATTTATGTTTATCTTTTTTGTTAATATGTTTTCTAAGGGGAGATACTTTGAGACTAGGCAGTTTCTCCTCCGTTAATTAAGTTTTAGCTTCAAATTGAGTAGATTGAAACTGGAAAATGTATATGATTAATTATAGGGGAGTTGTTGTAAGACAGACATTTAGGGTAAGTTACTGGGCTGATTCTCAAACACAAGTATTTGGCTCTACATTAAAAAAAACTTAGTGAGTAGGTCTGGTGCAGTGGCTTACTCCTGTAATCCTAGCACTTTGGGGGGCTGAGGTGGAAGGATTGCTTGAGGTCAGGAGTTAGAGACCAGCTTGGCCAACATAGTGAAACCCCATCTCTGCTAAAAATACAAAAATTAGCTGGGTGTGGTGGTGCATGCTTGTAATCCCAGCTATTCAGGAGGCTGAGGCAGGAGAATCACTTAAACCCAGAGGTGGGGAGGCGGAGGCTGCAGTGAGCAGAGATTGTGCCACTGCATTCCAGCCTGGGTGACAGGGTGAGACTCTGTCTTAAAAAGAAAAATAATTAGTGAACAAATGTACATTAATGTTTTCAAGTAAAATAAAATACAGTAATTATTATATTTTAAAGGTTTTGTACTTTGACCTCTTCCATTAACAGCCTAATATTGGCCCTAATGGCATTTTATTAAAAGGCTCCTACTATATTTGAAATTCTATTTAATATTGCTTGTTTAAAACATTAAATCTATGGAAGATCGTTTGAAAAAATATTAAATGCTGAAATAATAGTGGCTTTCTGTTTATTCTCTTTTCACATCTCCTGTCCCTGAAGAGAAGCAATAACTTCAGAGAAATAGTTCAGTTGTCCAGGAAAAACCTACACTGTGCCTGAGTTCTAAGTTTGCCTCTTAGTCATATGACCTTGGGCAAATCAGGTCACTTCTGTAAGTCTCCGATGCTCTTGTCTCAGAGGGCAAGTTCAACGGACAGAACCCTGGCAAGGGAGGTTTGTGAACTACAAAACAATGAACACATGCAGGGATTATTAATACTATATTATCTTTTATTAGCTCTTAAGACCATTCTCAGATGTGTAAGTGTTGGTTACTGTGATATCAATTTTATTTCTAGGGGATAAAGGATTATTACAAAGTATATGTCATGTACTATAATATATTTTGTCTTTGTAATATACAGTATTGCATTTGATTCATTTCTGTATTGTTTTACTGGTACAACATCCTACTACATTTTGACAAACAAGGAATGAGCTGCTTATCTAGTAAAGATTTATAGCATAGAGATCCTATAGTCTTGGGAAGATGTCATTGGCAGTGCAAATAGCAAGGTTAACATGGTTGTTTACGAAATAAATACAAACTTCAGTTAGTATTTAATCTTGAAAACCAGTTTAAGTGCTCTTTAGATAACCTCTTATAATTGAAGTTCTTTTATAAGGTTGACCTTTATATTGAGTTTTGTCAAATTCAAGGTCAGGGAGAAATTCTAACTTTAATCGGTTCAAAATTGTGGCTATTTTCTTCTCATAAAATGTACTAGCTGTTGCTTGCCTTTCTATCATCTTCCCTTTTCTTCTTATATCTTATATATGAAGTTTTTTTTAAAAAAAATAATTCATTAAGTTGAATTAGTCACACTGGAAAAGAAGTTCTTGCCTTTTGGTTTAGTGAATGCCTTCTGACTTATTATATCCACAGTCAAAAGCAGTTCATTCTGATTCGATAAATGCATTGAAAGCATCTGAAATTGTTTCATCCTTTTTCTTTCTTCCCTTTTCATCTTTTGGAGCAATCAAATGAAATATCCTCTAGCTTTCCTAATCGAGGCTGTCTGCTCTGCCCTGGTGTTAAAAATGCATGTTTCAATAAGAGTTCTTGTGTTGCAATAAGTTCTTCAGTCTTTTAAAAGTATTTTATACCAAAGTTTTAAAAGAGAACATCCTAAATCAATTTCCAGTGTATTTTCAAGTTGTGCATTTATTATTAAATTGATATGTATATTTTATATACATATATGTACTATATTGTATAGTATACATAATAGAGTAAGAGAAATAAATGTTATTTATTAGCAGTTCTGTTAAGTAGGGCATAGACCATGATAACTTCTGTTCTTGCTTTTTTCTCTCCATGATTTTAAAGCTATTACATATTCATGGAATTATGATCTAAAATATCATTTAACTTTTAAGAAGCCTCATGCCTGGACATTAACAGCATAAAAGCAATAACTTGATATTACTTAATAGATCATTTGTTAACAATTAATTTGAAGGACATGTATATTTAGTGTTAACTTTTTTGTTTTAAGATAGGGTCACACTCTTGTCACCTAGACTGGAGTGCAGTGGCGCAATCACAGCTACCCCAGCCCCCCGAATAGCTGGAACCACAGGCAAGTGCCACCACACACACTAATTTTTTGTATTTTTAGTAGAGACAGTATTTCCCCATATTGCCCAGGCTGTAGGATTAACATTTGATGTATAATTTTTATTTTAAAATTTATTTTATTTAAATTTTTTATTTTTTTAAGATGAAGTTTCACTCTGTCACCCAGGCTGGAGTGTAATGGCATGATCTTGGCTCACTGCAACCTCCTCCTCCCCTTTTGAACCGATTCTTCTGCCTCAGCCTCCTGAGTAGCTGGGACTACAGGTGCCTGCCACCAGGCCTAGCTGATTTTTTATTTTTATCTTTTTATTTTTAGTAGAGATGGGGTTTTGCCTTGTTGGCCAGGCTGGTCTTGAACTCCTGACCTCAGGTGATCCACCTGCCTCGGCCTTCCAAAGTGCTGGGATTACAGGCATGAGCCACCGCACCCGGCCTGATGTAGGATTTTTTAATTTGTGAAAATACTTCCAGTATAACTTCTATATAAAATGCCCTTATTGTCATAATTTTTGTTTTGTTCTGAACAAAATTTAAATTCACTTTGCAGTGATTTTTCTCTTTTGACTCGAAAAACTTTTCTATCCTAATATCATAGTGATCTCTTCTGTGATACCTTTTTAAAATATTATGCAGTCACTAAAAGAGGAAAATCACTTTGCTGAAATATATATGATAATACAAAATACCACTTGGGCCCCTGGGTAACTTGCTGAGAATATGATTCCAATATAATAAATGTAGTAGTTTTGCAATTGTTTGCATGCTTAACAAAAATGAGAAAGGGCTGTTATAACGGTGTGGCAATACATTCTTGGTGAGAAGACATGCACCGGTCATCTGATTGTGGCGTGATGGACAGCTAGTAGGAGCTGAAATATCATCCAGGCTACCTAGACCACCACTAACATAACTAAATGCTGAGATTATAGGGGTTCCTGAATCTTAGTCAGAGCTTTTTATTGAAATTTCTGTTAAGGAATCAGCAGGAAGGAATATCCTAGCTTGGATTCATTTCATGAGATTAATTTCAAGAGGACATGTTGAGGATTTTCTATATCTATTCCTACTTGTACACAAAAAGAATACTTATCTATAAATAATTACTTTGTTTTTTAAAATTTAAAATTCAAGTTAGCTGGATACGAAATGTTTTAAAGATTCTTTAAATTTTGGAGTTGATAAAATATTCTGCCATGCTCAACCACTTATTACTTGGATTTATGATTCAATACAAATTTATATTATTAAAGCTTTTTAACTGACTCATTAAATGTACCATCTGCTATGTGTCAGGTGCTATGCTAGGTGCTGCTGATACAGAGATGGATAAGACCTCTGTATTGGTTAGGGTTCTCTAAAGGGACAGAACTATCTATCTGTCTGTCTGTCTGTCTGTCTGTCTGCCTGCCTGCCTGTCTGTCTGTCTGTCTATCTGATAGTCTATCTATCGATCTATCATCTATCTTTCTGAAGAGAGTTCTGTCCCTTTAGAGAACCCTGACCAATACAGAGATACATATATAGGAGTTTATTAAGTAGTATTAACTGGCACCATCACAATTCCCACAATCCCACAATATGCCATCTGCAAGCTGAGGAGCAATGAAGCCAGTCCGAGTCCCAAAGCTGAAAAACTTGGAGTCTGATGTTTAAGGGCAGGATGCATTTAGTATAGGAGAAAGATGTAGGCTGGGAGGCTAAGCCAGTCTAAGCTTTTCATGTTTTTCTGCCTGCTTTATATTTGCTGGCAGCTGATTAGATGGTGCCCACCCAGATTAAGGGTGGGTCTGACCTTCCTCAGCTCGCTGACTCAAATGTTAATCTCCTTTGGCAACACCCTCACAGACATACCAACGATCAATACTTTGCATCTTTCAATCCAATCAAGTTGACAAAATTAACCATCACTACCTCGTTTGTGTGTTGGTTCTTGTCCTTAAGAAATATGTTGCTTATAGAGGTGGGGTAGGAAGAAATTCTCTTCTTATTCAGAAAAGCAAATGTGATGGAACATCTCCACGTCTGTATAATATAAATCCTTTGTTATATGGCTTTGAAACAACCAGAACATAGATAAGAGACTCTTCTATTAAGCAAGAAAGCCTGTGGTTGCAAAAATGTAATATGGTCAAAGTAATCTGTTACAATGATACCCTAAAATCCCACAAGATGGGGATATTTCCTGCATTTCAAAAGGAAGTAGTGACTCATACTATTGTATGAGGAACTGAAGAACAAAGAACCTTCTTTCCCTGGTTTTATAAGGCCCCTTCACCCCTAGTTTAGTATGTGAAATATTTTGTGAAGGGCCAAGAAAAGAGCACCAAGAAAGATATCCATCTTTTCCATTGATCTTGATATTCTATTATCTGTGTTTCTCTTGTTTGTGTTGTACATTGCAGCTCATTGCAACCTCTGTCTCCCAGGTTCAAGCAATTTTCCTGCCTCAGCTTCCCAAAGCTGGGACTACAGGTGCGCAGCCACACCTAGCTAATTTTTTTGTATTTTAGTAGATACAGGATTTCACCATGTTGCCCAGGCTGGTCTCACACTCCTGAGCTCAGGCAATCCACCTGCCTCGGCCTCTCAGAGTGCTAGGATTACAGGAGTAAGCCACTGCGCCCCACTGGCAAGCACATATAATCTTGGTGTATTTGTATATATTCCCACGTTTCATTCTTGGTTTAGGCAGGGTGGCTGGCCTTGTTAGGGAGTGGGTTTTGGAGCCTAGTTAGGGCATGGGTTCAAATGATGGTTTTGCCTCTTATAGTGTGATCCTGGCCTTGGACTTCAGCTTAATCATAAGCAAATTGAGGTATTAATACCTACTTTACTGTGTTTGAGAATTAAGTGAGATAAAGTATGTGAAACATCTGTCACATGAAAAATACTCAAACACCATTTTTTCCCCTTAGAAGAATTTAAACATTTGAGCTTTAAAAACTTCCTGCTAGATTCTACAATAGTAGTTGTATACAAGTAAACAAGAGAGAGTTAAGTGGTTATAAATGACTTATCTATATGTATTCTGAATAATTGGGTCAATGGAACTTGAAAGAAAGTGAGATTTTTCCGCATATAATACTAATTTGATTGGTGACAAATAATAATCTATGTATATTTAGATTAAGTTTTGTGTATTTAGGGATGGTAGCTGGAAATGATGTTTCTTACAATAAATGGTGACAACCAAGTTAAGTATGAGTGTGTAGGTGAAATATTTAGTGAAGGGCTAAGAAAAGAGTCCACGGGCCCTGGAGTCTGGCGGATTTGAATTACAGTATAATAATTTCTTTTTTTTTTTTTTAAATCAGTTTTTTGACCCTGACAGCTTACTTAACTCCTTTTTTTGTGACTCCATTATTTATAAAATTGGGCTGATAATTAAATACCTTCCTGATAGGATGGCTGTGAAGAATCAAAGAGGTAATACTAGTAAAGCATTTAACAATGTCTGGCTTATGGTATGTGCTCAGCAAAGAGTTGACATTATTATTACTATTATTATTTAAAAGTTGTTCCCTGCTCCTCTTTTCATTGATAGACCATAGGCTGCCTCACTTTTAGTGTTCCCTTTCTTGTTTGTATTACTTTTGTAAGTGCCAAAAGTATCTTAGAGTTTTCTGTTTCTTAATTATGAAAAAAATAGAATCCTTCTGAAAATGGTCATTTGTGTGAAGAAGATGAACTGATTTTACACAGGTATACTTTTCAGCTTTTGTCCTCAAATTATGATACAATGGAGTGGCGTGACACTGTATGTATAGCATACATAATACAAGGATGTGGTTAAAATACTTAGATATATTGTGTTTTCATCAGCTTGAAGGAGCAGCTAGTTTTAAAATGAGAGAACTTGCAATTGCAGTTGGTGTTCAGAGAATATATTTTAAGAGTGCCTTTTAATGAGCTTGTTTTATTTATTTATTTGGTCAAAATATGCATTATGCAATTATGGTTTTGCTTGGATGGTGAAATTAAAAATCTCATTAACTGCATGACACAGTTGACAATAATAAGGCCTTTTGTGGTAGAATACCTCATATTTTATAAAGTACATTTACATCTGTTATCTTTTCTAATTTTTATTTTTTTGTGGATATATAGTAGGTATATATATTTATGGGGTACATGAGTTCTTTTGATACAGACATGCAATGTGTTACAATCACATCAGAGTAAATGAGTTATCCATCACCTTAAGCATTTATTCTTTGTGTTAACAACAATCCAACTAGAATCTTTTAGTTATGTTAAAATGTACAATTAAATTATTATTGACGATAGTTACCGTGTTGTGCTATCAAATACTAGTTCTTATTCATTCTTTCTATTTTTGTACTCATTAACCATCTCCACTTACGTACTTATTTCACTTAACATAATGATCTTCAGTTCCATCCATGTTGTTGCAAATGACAGGATCTCATTCTTTTTCATGGCTGAATAGTATTCCACCGTGTATATATGCCACATTTTCTTTATTCACTCATTTGTTGATGGACAATTAGGTTGCTTCCAAATTTTGGCTGTTGTGAATAGTGCTTCAATAAATGTGGGAGTGCAGATATCCCTTTGATATACTGATTTTCTTTCTTTTGGGTATATACCTACCAGTAGGATTGCTGGATTATATAGTAGCCTATTTTCAGCTTTGTGAGGAACCTCCAAACTGTTCGTTATAATGGTTGTATTCATTTACAATCCCAACAATAGTGTATAAGGGGTCCCTTTTATCCATAACCTTGCCAGCATTCATTATTGCTACACTTTTGGATACACACAATTTTAACTGAGGTGAAATGATATCTCATTGTAGTTTTGATCTGCATTTCTCTGATGATCAGTGACACTGATCACCTTTTCACAAACCTATTTGCCATTTTTGTCGTCTTTTGAGAAATGCCTATTCAGATCCTGTGCCATTTTTTAAATTGAATCATTCAATTTTTTCCTATAGAGTTCTATGAACTCCTTATATACTCTGGTTATTAATCCCTTGTCGAATAAGCAGTTTGCAAATATTTTTTCCCATTCTGTGGGTTGTCTTTTCACTTTGCCGATTGTTTCCTTTGTTGTGCAGAAGCTTTCTAACTTGGTGTGATCCCATTTGTTTATTTTTGCTTTGGTGGCCTGTGCTTGTGGGATATTACTCAAGAAATCTTTGCTCACTGTACTGTCCTAGAGAGTTTCCCAATGTTTTCTTTTCTTTTCTTTTTTTTTTTTTTTTNTCACTCTGTCACCCAGGCTGTTGTGCAATGGCTCAATCTTGGCTCACTGCAGTCTCCACCTCTTGGGTTCAAGTGATTCTCCTGCCTCAGCCTCCTGAGTAGCTGGGATTATAGGCACCCACCACCAGACCTGGATAATTTTTGTATTTTTAATAGAAATGGAGTTTCACCATGTTGGCCAGGTGGGTCTCGAACTTCTGACTGACTTAGGTGATCTACCCACCTTTGCCTTTCAAAGTACTGGGATTACAGGTGTGAGCCACTGCACCTGTCCTCCCCAATGTTTTCTTATAGTAGTTTCATAGTTTGAGGTCTCAGATTTATGTCTTTAATCCATTTAGATTTAATTTTTTATATAATGAGAGGGGTCTAGTGTCATTCTTCTGCATATGGATATTCAGTTTTCCCAGCACTATTTATTGAAAAGAATGTCCTTTCCCCAGTTTATGTTCCCGGAACCTTTTTAAAAAATGAGTTCACTGTACACATGTGGATTTACTTTTGAGTTTTCTATTTTGTTCTGTTGGTCTATGTGTCAGTTTTTATGCTAGTACCATGCTGTTTTGGTTACCATAGCTCTGTAGTATATTCTGAAGTCAGATAACATGATTTTTCCAGTTTGCTCTTTTTGCTTAGAATAGCTTTGACTATTCTGGGTCTTCTGTTGTTCCATATAAATTTTAGGATTGCTTTTTCTATTTCTTTAAAGAATGTCATTGGTATTTTGATAGGGGTTGCTTTGAATCTGTAGATTGCTTTAGGTAGCATGGATATTTTAACAACATGGGTATAGAAGCAACATACCTCAACATATTAAAAACCATATTTGACACACCAAATATGGTGCCATACCAAATGAGGAAAATAAAAGCCTTTTCTCTAAGATCTGGAACATGACAAGGATGACCACTGTCACCACTGTTTTTCAACATAGTACTGAAGTCCTAGATAGAGCAATGAGATGAGAGAAAGAAATTAAGGGCATCAAAATTGGAAAGAAATAAGTCAAATTATCTGTGTTTGCAGATCATATGATCTTATATTTGGAAAAACCTAAAGACTCCACAGAAAAACTATTAGAACTGACAAACAAATTAAGTAAAGTTGAGGATACAAAATCAGTGGGACATCTATCTGTCAACAGTGAACAATCTGAAAAAGAAATCACAAAGGTAATCTCATTTATAATAGCAACAAATACAATGAAATACCCAGGAATTAATGAAAGAAGTAAAAGATCTCTATAATGAAACTATAAAATATTGATAAAAGAAATTAAAGAGGACGTAAAAATGGGACAATATTACATGTTCATGGATTAGAAAAATCAATATTGTTAAAATATCCAAATTGCTTTTTCAGCATCAATTGAGATGGTCACATGGTTTTTGTCCTTGATTCTGTTGATATGATTGATGAATCACATTGATTGATTTGCATATGTTGGACCATCCTTGCATCCCTGGGATAAATCTCACTTGGTCATAATGGATGATCTTTTTAATGTGCTATTGGATTACTTTGCTAGTATTTTGTTGAGGATTTTTGTATCAATATTATTAGGGAAATTGTCCTGTAGTTTTCTTTTTTTTTGATGTGTTTTTGTCTGGTTTTAATATCAGGGTAGTACTGGCTTTGTAGAATGAGTTTGGAAGTATCCTCTCCTCTATTTTTTTGGAATAATTTGAGTGGGGTTGCTATTAGTTTTTTAAAGGCTCAGTAGAATTCAACAGTGAAGCCACTGGGTCCTGGACTTTTCTTTGCTGGGAGACTTTTTGTTATGACTTTCATCTTGTTTCTTGTTATTGATTTGTTCAGGTGTTGGATTTCTTCATTGTTCAATCTTTTAAAAAAATTTTGTTTTTGTTTTTTTTAATACAGGATCTCACTCTGTTTTCTAGGCTAGAGCACAATTGTGTAATTATAGCTCCCTGTAGCCTTGTCCTCCTGAACACAAGTCATCCTCCCACCTCAGCCTCCTGAGTAGCTGGGACTACAAACACATGCCACCATACCTGGCTAATTTTTGTATTTTTTATAGTGATGGGGTTTGCCATGTTGCTCTGGCTGGTCTCAAACTTCTGGGCTCAAGTAATCTGCCTGCTTTGGTCTCCCAAAGTGCTGCAATGAGAGGCATGAGCCACCATACCCAGCCTATGGTTGAGTCTTGATAGATTATATATGCAAAGGAATTTGTTTATTCTGGATTTTTCAATTTCTTGGAATATAGATGCTCATAGTAGCTACTAAAAATCCTTTAATTTTCTGTGATATTGGTTGCAATGCCTCCTTTTCTGTCTCTGATTTTATGTATATGGGTCTTCTCTGTTTTTTCTTTTTCTGACGAAAGGTTTGTCAATTTTTTTATCTTTCCAAAAAATCAAATTTATATTTTGTTGATTTTTTTGTATTGTTTTCTTTGTTCCAATTTCATTTATTTCTGCTTTGATATTTATTATATCTTCTACTAATTTTGAGTTTGGTTTACTGTTGCTTTTCTAGTTCTTTAAAATGCATCATTAGGTTATTTATTGAAGTTTTTCTTCATTTTTATTTTTTATTTTTCTTGAGACAGGTTCTCACTCTGTTGCCCAGGTTTGAGTGCAGTGGCATGATCTTGGCTTACTGCAGCCTTGACCTCCCTGGTTCAAGCAATCCTCCCACCTCAGTCTTCTGAGTAGCTGGGACTACAGGTGTGCACCTCTGTGCTTTATTAATTGTTTTGTATTTGTAGAGATGGGTTTCACTATATTGCTCAGGTGGTCTCGAATCCCTGAGCTTAAGCAATATGCCTGCCTTGGCCTCCCAAAGTGCTGGGATTACAGGCATGTGCCACTGCCCCACCCTTTTCTTTTTTGATGTAGACACTGTAAATTTCCTTCTTAGTACTGCTTTTGCTGTATCCCAGAAATTTTGGTATGTTGTATTCCATTATCATCTGTTTCAAGAAATTTGTCAATTTTCTTAATTTCTTTATTGACCCACTGGTCATTCAGAAGCATATTATTTAATTTCCATGTGTTTTTATAGTTTCCAAAATTCCTCTTGGTATTGATTCCTGGTTTTATCCCATTATGGTTAGAGAAGAGAAGATACTTGATATTATTTCAATTTTTTGAATGTTTTAAGACTTGTACTGTGACCTAGTATATGTTTATCCTTTAGAATGATCTATCTATTTAGAAGAATATGCATTCTGTAGCCATGAGATGAAATGTTCTGTAAATATCTACTAGGTCCACTTGGTCTGTAATGCAGATTAAGTTCCATATTTCTTTGTTTATTTTCTGTCTGGAGGATATGAAATTGAGGTGTTGACATCTCCAGCTATTATTATATTGGGGTCTATTTCTCTCTCTAGCTCTAATAACACTTGCTTTATACATCTGGGTGTTCCTATGGTTGGTGGATATAAATTTAAAATTGTTATATCCTCTTGCTGAATTGAACCCTTTATAATCATATAATGACCTTCTTTGTCTCTTGTTATGGTTTTTGTCCTGAAATCTATTTTGTCTGATATAGGTATAGCAACTCTTATTCTCTTTTGGTTTCCATTGACATGGAATATCTTTTTACATCTCTTTACTTTCAGTCTATGTGTGTCTTTATAGGTGAAGCGTGTTTCTTACAGGCAACAGATCATGGGGTCTTGTTTTTTTTTTTTAATTTTACTTTAAGTTCTGGTATACAAGTGCAGAATGTGTAGGTTCGTTATATAGGTATACATGAGCCATGGTGGCTTGCTGCACGTGTCAACTTGTTATCTAGGTTTTAAGCTCTGCATGTTTTAGCTATTTGTCCTAAAGCTCTCCCTCCCCTCACCCTCCATCCCCTGACTGGCCTTGGTGTGTTTTGTTCCCCTCCCTGTGTCCACATGTTCTCATTGTTCAACTCACACTTATGAGTGAGAACATGCTGTGTTTGGTTTTCTGTTCCTGTGTTAGTTTGCTGAGGATGATGGCTTCCAGCTTTATCCATGTCCCAGGCAAAGGACATGATCTCATGCGTTTTTATAGCTGCATAGTATTCCATGGTGTATATATACCACGTTTTCTTTACCTAGTCTATCACTGTTGGGTATTTGGATTGGTTCCATGTCTTTGTTATTGTAAATAGTGCTGCAATAAACATACATGTACATGTGTCTTTATAGTAGAATTATTTATAATCCTTTGGGTATATATACAGTAATAGGATTGCTGGGTCAAATGGTATTTCTGGTTCTAGATCCTTGAGGAATTGTCACATTGTCATCTACAATGGTTGAACGAATTTACATTCCCACTAACAGTGTAAAAGTGTTCCTTTTTCTCCACAGACTTGCCAGCATCTATTCTATTACTTTTTAATAATCACCATTCTGACTGGCATGAGATGGTATCTCATTGTAGTTTTGATTTGCATTTCTCTAATGATCAGTGATGTTGAGCTTTTTGTCATATGTTTCTTGGCCACACAAATGTCTTCTCTTGAGAAGTGTCTGTTCATATCGTTTGCCCACTTTTTGATGAGGTTGTTTGTTTTTTTTTCTTGTAAATTTGTTTAAGTTCTTTGTGTATTCTAGATATTAGACTTTTGTCAGATGGGTAGATTGCAAAAATTTTCCCCCTTACTGTAGGTTGCTTATTCACTCTGATGATAGTTTCTTTTGCTGCACAGAAGCTCTTTAGTTTAATTAGATCCCATTTGTCAATTTTGGCTTTAGTTACCACTGCTTTTGGTGTTTTAGTCATGAAGTCTTTGCTTATGCTTATGTCCTGATTGGTATTGCTTAGGTTTTCTTTTAGGGCTCTTATGGTTTTGGGTTCTACATTTAAGTCTTTAATCTATCTTGAGTTAATTTTTGTAGAAGGTCTAAGGAAGAGATCCAGTTTCTGTTTTCTACATATGGCTAGCCAGTTTTTCCAGCACCATTTATTAAATAGGGAATCATTTACCCATTGTTTGTTTTTGTCAGGTTTGTCAAAGATCAGATGGTTGTAGACGTGTGGAGTTATTTCTAAGGCATCAGTTCTGTTCCATTGGTCTATACATCTGTTTTGGTAACAGAATCATGCTGTTTTGGCCTTGTAGTATATAGTTTGAAGTCAGGTAGCATGATGCTTCCAGCTTTGTTCTTTTTGCTTAGGACTGTCTTGGCTATCCAGGCTCTTTTTTGGTTCCATATGATTTTTTTTTAGTTCTGTGAAGAATGTCAATGGTAGTTTGATGGGAATAGCATTTAATCTATAAATTACTTTGGGCAGTATGGCCATTTTCATGATATTTATTTTTTCTATCAGTATTTTTCCATTTGTTTGTATTCTTATTTCCTTGAGCAGTGGTTTGTCAGTTCTACTTGAAGAGGTCCTTCACATCCCTTGTTACCTGTATTCCTAGGTATTTTATTCTCTTTGTAGCAAGCAGTTGTGAATGAGAATTCATCCATGATTTGGCTCTCTGCTTGTCTATTGTTGGTGTAAAGAAATGCTTGTGATTTTTGCACATTAATTTTGTATCCTGAAACTTTGCTAAAGTTGCTTATCAGCTTAAGAAGTTTTTGGGCTGAGACAACAAGGTTTTCTAAATATAGAATCATGCCATCTGCAAACAGACAATTTCACTTCCTTTCTTCCTATTTGAATACCCTTTGTTTCTTTCTCTTGCCTGATTGCCCTGGTCAGAACTTCCAATACTATGTTGAATATTTGCGGTGACCGAGGCAGCCTTGTCTTGTTCCAGTTTTCAAAGGGAATGTTTCCCGCTTTTGCCCATTCAGTATGATGTTGGCTGTGGCTTTGTCATAAATAGTTCTTATTATTGAGATATGTTCCATCAACACCTAGTTTATTGAGAGTTTTTAACATGAAAGGATGTTAAATTTTATCAAAGGCTTTTTCTGCATCTATTGAGGTAATCATGTGGTTTTTGTCGGTGGTTCTGTTTATGTGATGGATCATGTTTATTGATTTGTGTATGTTGAACTGGCCTTGCATCCCAGGAATGAAGTCAACTTGATCATGGTGGATAAGCTTTTTGATGTGCTACTGGATTCAGTTTGCTTATTTTATTGAGGATTTCTGCATTGATGTTCATTAGGGATATTGGTCTGAAGCTTTTTTTTTGTTGTTGTGTCTTTGCCAGGTTTGGTATCAGGATGATGCTGGCTTCATAAAATGAGTTAGGGATAAGTCCCTCCTTTTCAATTGTTTGGGATAGTTTTAGAAGAAACGGTACCAGCTCCTCTTTGTACCTTTGGCATAATTTGGCTGTGAATGCATCTGGTCCTCGGTTTTGTTTGGTTGGTAGGGTATTAATTACTGCCTCAATTTCAGAGCTTATTATTGGTCTATACAGGGATTCAACTTCTTCCTGGTTTCGTCTTGGGAGGGTGTATGTGCCCAGGAATTTATCCATTTCTTCTAGATTTTCTAGTTTATTTTCATAGAGGTGTTTATAGTATACTCTGATGGTAGCTTGTATTTTTGTGGGGTCAGTAGTGATGTCTCCTTTATCATTTTTTATTGTGTCTGTTTGATTCTTCTCTCTTTTCTTCTTTATTAGTTTAGCTAGCAGCCTATCTATTTTGTTATTTATTTATTTTTTCAAAAAGCCAGCTCCCGGATTCATCGATTTTTTTGAAGGGCTTTTAGTATCCCTATCTCTTTCAGTTCTGCTCTTATCTTAGTTATTTCTTGTCTTCTGCTAGCTTTCGGATTTGTTTGCCCTTATTTCTCTTGGTCTTATAATTGCAATGTTAGGGTGTTGATTTGAGATCTTTCTAGCTTTCTGATGTGGGCAGTTAGTGCTATAAGTTTCCTTCTTAACACTGCTTTAGCTGGATCCTAGAGATTGTGGTACATTGTTTCTTTTTTCTCAGTAGTTTCAAATGACTTTTTAATTTATGCTTTAATTTCATTGTTTACCCGGGAGTTATTCAGGAGCAGATTATTCAATTTCCATGTAGTTGTGGGGTTTTGAGTGAGTTTCTTAATTATTATTAGTAGAGATGGTGGGTCTTGAACTCCTGTTCTCACGTGATCTGCCTGCCTCAGCCTGGGATTACAGGTGTGAGCCACCATGCCCAGCCCTGTTATTGTTTCTTTGAATAGACGTTCCACCCCATCTCTCTCTTTACTTCCTCTTTAAGGTCAATAGCTCTTAGATTTATCCCTTTGAGGCTATTCTCTAGGTCTTCAAGACATGGTTTATTCTTTTTTATTCTTTTTTTCTTTTGTCTCTTTGAACTGTATATTTTCAAATAGGATGTGTTCAAGCTCACTAATTTTTTCTTCTCCTTGACCAGTTCTGCTATAAAGAGAATCTGATTTGTTCTTCAGTATGACAATTATATTTTTCAACTCCAAAATTTCTGTTTGATTCTTTGAAATTATTTCAATCTCTTTGTTAAATTTATCTGATAGAATCTGAATTCCTTCTGTGTTATCTTGAATTTCTTTGAATTTCCTCAAAACAGATTTTGAATTATTTGTCTAAACAGTCACATATCTGTTTCTCCATGGTTGATTTTTGGTTCTTTATTTAGTTTGGTTGGTGAGGCCATGTTTTCCTGGATAGTCTTGATGCTTGTGAATGTTAACTGGTGTCTGGGCATTGAAGAATTATGTGTTTATTGTAGTCTTTACTGTCTGGGCTTGTGTGTACCAGTCCTTCTTGGGAATGTTTTCCAGGTATTCAAAGAGACTTAGGTGTTGTAATATAATGTCAGCATTAGGGTCACCCCAAGGCCAATAATACTGTAGTTCTTGCAGATTCATGGTTTTGGGTAAGGTCTGGAAGAATTCTCTCAATTACCAGGAAGAGACTCTTGTTATCTTCCCTTACTTTTTCCCAGAGTGTCTCTCTCTGTGCTGAGCCACCTGGAGCTGGGGTGAGTAGTCACAAACAGCCATGTGGCCACTACCATTGGGACCATGCTGGGTCAGATCTTAAGCCAGCATAGGACTGGGCCTTGCCCAAGGCCCACTGTAACCATTACATGGCTATCACCTATGCTTACTCAAGGTTTTAGGGCTCTACAATCAGCAGGTGATAAAGCCAAACAGGATTGTACTGTTCCCGTCAGAGCCATGAGTTCCCCCAGGCCTTGTGTGGGCCTAGAAATGCCTTCAGGGCATTAGGCTTCTCTGTAGCCCAGGACATAAAATGCCATTCAAGAGCCAACACCTGGTATTCTGGACCCTAAGAGTCTTCTTGGTGCTCTACCCCACTGTTCCTGAGTTGGTACCTAAGGTGCAAGACAAGGTTCCCTTTACTTTTCTGTCTACTTTTATGAAACAGAAGAAGTCTTTCATTGTAGCCACCATAGCTGGGAATGTCCTGGGTTTCACCTGAAGCCAGTACAGTTCAGAGTCTCTCCCAAGGTCTATGACCTGGGTATTGCTAATCATTCTTCAGAGCCCAAGGGCTCTGTAGTCAGCAGGTGACAAATTCTGTCAGGACTGTGTCCTTACTTTCAAGGCAGTGGGTTCCCTCTGGCCCAAAGTGTGTCTAGATATGTCGTCTGAAAGCTAGGGTCTGAAATAGGGACCTTACAAATATGTTTACAAAATAATAAAACAGCTGTTTAAATAAATAGCTACAAAGATACAGAGTATAGGTATTTATATAGTCTAGATGACTTTTTAGTTTTCAGCCCTATCCTACTGTGGCTGAGCTGATATCTGGAATGTAAAAGTCCTCTTCACTGTTCCCTCTCCTCCATCAGTAGAAGTAAGAAGCTACTTTTATTACTGCAAGCTGCACTGCCTTGGGTTATGGGAGGGGTGGTGCAGGCCCTCCCTTAGCTGTCCTGGTTGGTGTCTCACTAGTTTGCGTGACCCCAACATTCACTGGTTCTGAGCCCAGCACAACACTAGGAGTTGCCTAGGAACTGCAGTCCTTGTGGCCAAGACTGCCTTTCAAGTTTATTTGGAACCCCAGAGCAGGTTAGCCTGTGGTGGCGAGGCTTGCCAAAACTCAATTTCCAACAGCAAGGATGGGCAATTCTTCTTTTGCTAGGGTTAGTTTACGTGGTTCCTCCATTGCTGGGCATCAGCTGAGTTTAACCTGGTTTTGCTTTCTGCCGTGACATGGCAGCACTAAGTTCAATGCAGGGTCCCACAGTTACTGGGTTTTCCTTCTCCCAGATGTGTGGATTCTCTGTGCCACATGGCTGCTGCCAGGGGATGGGGAGGGGTGGCATCAGTGGTTCAAGACTGTCTTTCCTACTGTCTTCAGTGCTTCTTTCAGCAATACGAAGTTAAAACCAGGTGCTGCGGTTGCTCATTTGACGTTTTGTTCTTACAAAGGTGCTTTTTTGTGTGTAGATAGTTGTTAAATTTGCTGATCCTGAGTGGGGGACGACTGGTGAAGGCTTCTATTCAGCCTCCTGCTCTGTCCTCTTGTGATTTTTGTTTTTCATGTCCAATATTTTATTGATCTTTTTAGCAATTGATAAGGTAAGCAGGCAGATGGTATTATCACCATTATGCAGACAAGGAAATATATGTCTTTTTCCTGCCTAAAAGTCTGAAATGGCTTCTTACTGCACCAAGGATAAAGTTCAAAGCTGTCCCTCTGATGTGCAAGACGCTGTGTGATATGGCTTGCTTCCTAGTCTCCTGTCTCTCTACTCTTCTCTTGCTATGTAGCCTTCCTTTAGTTCTATGAACGTACTAAGGTTTTTCCCTTTTGGAGTTTTCTTTGTTTTCTTTGAGATGGAGTTTCACTCTTGTTCCCCAGGCTGGAGTGCAATAGTGCCATCTTGGCTCACTGCAACCTCCGCCTCCCAGGTTCAAGCAATTCTCCTGCCTCAGCCTCTCCGGTAGCTTGGATTACAGATATACGCCACCACGCCTGGCTAATTTTGTATTTTTAGTAGAGACAGGGTTTCTCCATATTGGTCAGGCTGGTATTGAACTCCTGACCTCAGGTGATCTGCCCCCCTCGGCCTCACAAAGTGCTGGGATTACAGGTGTGAGCCACCGGGCCTGGACCCCTGGAATTTTCAAGTATGAAGTTCCTTCTGTCTATAGATTTCTTCCCCACTTTTTCATCTTGCTAAGTTTCATCTGTTCTTTATAGCTCAACTTAGATGCCATTTCCTCAAGAAATTTCAGGCATTCCAGACTAGGTTAGGGCCTTCTGTTCTACATACTCATTTCAGAACAGGTATCAAAATTGTTATACAAATAATTATTTATATAATGACTTGTTTAATGTCTGCTTTCACTATTAGGTTCTAATCTTCATGAGGATTGGGGGATGCCTGTCTTCCTTATTCTTTCTGCTCAGGGTCGAGTGCAATTCCTGAAACACCCCAAGCACTGCACCATATTGTTAAATGAATAAATAAAGTGAGTGATACAAAGTCACATAAAAAAGCTAAACTAAGAAGTCTAGATTCTTAGTTCAGTAGTTCTTCTACTACACCAAGTATATAATGCAGCAGACTGATAATATTGATGATGTGAAGTTTTAAGTATTTGTAATTATTTCTCAGTAGAAAAATATAAAGGCTGAATGAAATAGTAGGCAATGAACTTTTATCATTTTATGAAAGAAGAAAGATATAAAATGTAACAATAATGTTGATTTTATAGAATGGGAAATATGTTTACAAAATAATAAAACAGCTGTTTAAATAAATAGCTACAAAGATACAGAGTATAGGTATTTATATAGTCTAGATGACTTTTTAGTTTTAACATGAGTTTTTGAAAGACAATTGGGAGTTGAAATTGTGGATTAAATATCAGGGCAGCCATGTGAGTTTTGTTTTTCAAACTTCTAAAATCTTAGTTTATAAAAAGCCTTTGCATCCAGGTGTGGTGACATGTATCTGTAGTCCCAGCTACTTGGGAGGCTGAGGCAGGAGAATCAGTTGAGCCCAGGAGTTTGAGGCTGTAGAGAGCTATGACTGCACCTGTGACTAGCCATTACACTTCAGCCTGGCCAATATAGTGAGACCCCAAATTTAAAAAGAGCCTTTGTTGTATCAAGGAAAGACATTCCACTCTAGGTATAGCTGCTACAGGTCAGATTCTCTGGGAAGAAAATTCAGAGATTAGCATGCAGAAAGTTTACTAGGGGATGTTCTTGGATCAACACCTGTAAGGGAATGAAGAATACAGGATGATTGAGAGAGAAAATTTGAACTGTATTGTAGTCACAACAGATATCTCAGCTGACTCTCAGGAACTATGGAACTAAAATGGCCCTGGGCCAAGGGCAGTGAGCCTTTGTAGCCCTGTATTGATCAGTCATTTGATGCCAGTTGCCCTGGGAAGGGAGCATGACATTGGAAGAGGTGGCTCTCATTAGCTGAGGGCAGCATCTCGAGGAATGATCAGCTGTGAACTGTCCATCATTAATACTCATGGCAGCAGGGGGAATGAGTGTTTCTGACCTGAAGCGAAGGGATGATCTGGATAGCACATTAAAATGTCTATTAAAGTTTACTGCTTGCGCTGCTCAGATCTATTTGCCTGGTAAAAGTTCTGGGAACGGCTCCTTCAGGGTTTTGGTGGGTTTCTTTTCTGGGTGAAAACTTCTAAGAAGATTACTGGGAGGTATCTCACTGCTACAGCTGGTTTTGAGACTGGACAGAATCCAGTTCATGGTGGACAGTCCTGGCAGCACGGTTATTTGCTGTTCTGTGGCCCGTGCCTCCATTTCCACCAGGATGCAGTAGCATGTCAAGAGCTGTGTTTTTTTGGAAGGTACCCAATTTTCCATTGCTGGTGGTATGCCTTTGCTCTAGAATGCTAGGATTCTTATTGTGATTCCCATATTGTGGCTTGCTATGAACTCCACAAAATATTTTTCCATCACAAATACCTGTAAGCCCACATCTGTTGTGTTCTATTGCCCAAGTGGCAGGACTGTTTATATCGTGACCTGGACTTGCTGCAGAACCCTTTCCAGATCTGGGATGCCTTCAAAATTGTCGGCCTTTCATGCTTCCTGGTATACAGGTTAGAGTAATATTCTCAAGGGTAGAATATGCTTCCTCCAGAACTCAGGCCTGCCAGACATTTTACTTCTTTCTTTGTGGTGGGAGGCAGGGGATGCAATTTATTCTTTATTTTGAGGGGAGGTCCCAGAATGATCGCAGATCATTGGACTCTCAATATTTTACTGATGTTGCAGACCTTTTAATCTTTGTAGGGCTTACCTCTGCCCATCAGAGTGACACATTTGTTTTTTAACATAATATCAAGATTGTGTTTTCTTCATAATAAAACAAAAGATGATTCTTAGAACTGGATATCACTTGGCCCTTTGTCTTCTTATTTCCTCCCAGTTCAAAATGCTTGCATCTCTTCACAGTCAGCATTCTCTTAGATCTGCAGTTGGTCTCAACACACAAGCCTCAGCACAATCTTCTTTGTACTTTTAGCCTTTTTCTAGAAAACCAGCTTAGTCTGCCCACCACAGCCACTCTACTTCCGGTCATAATGCCACCTTTCCTGGGCATACGGAGAATCCTTGCCCTTCTTGCACTGTATCACCTTGTGGGGTTGGCGCTTGGCATACTTCTTACAGAATGTCAGGTGGGTTTTAAGAATGTTTGCTATGTTTTCTGGAGCACTATTGTCACAGAAATCCAGTGTTACATGTTTTACTAAAGCTTCCAATATACTTGCTGCTTCTTGATATTCTGGCCCAATTTACCTATCATTGATATGGCAGGCCAATGTGATGCTCTGCAACACAGCAACATGATCCAGGTCTCTTTATATCACATTATTATATAGAGTGAGAGGGTTAGCTTAGCTCTGGGCAAGGTTGTGAATGTACACTGTTGTGAGAACTATGTCTGCCAGAGATGGAAAAGAAAGAGTAAGCCAGATCAATGGCTGCACACCATGTACTAGAGGCTGTTAACCCCCTCTAGCACATGGCAAAGTAGCTGCAATAAGGGCTAGGGCTTGGTTGAGTTTGTGACAATTTACAGTTATCCTTCAGGATCTACCTGATTTCACAGGAGCCAGGCTGGCAAATGGAATGTAAATTAGGTGGCAATACCACCCCACACCACCCCTAAGTTCTTTAAGTCTTTAAGGTGGTGCAAACATCTTCGTTTCTTGAAGATGCAATATTGTTTTTTATTTACTTTCTTGGCTGGCCAGGAAACTAATGTTAAAGTTGTACGAACTACCAAAAACATCTTTTCCAATTGGAGGACCCACTGGGAGAGTCTATGGACTCAGTGTAATGTCTGGGGGCTGGACTCTTTTCTTTCCTTTTTTTTTTTTTTAAACCTGGTCTCCAGTCTAACAGAGGGTGGTGATTGATGCTTTGAGTTCTTAGGTATAAATGTCAGCATGGACCCTGGATCCAACAGTCTTCAAAATATTTGAAATTACCCTATCCCCAGTATATGGTTGCCTGAATAAATGGCTGTAGGTAACTTTTGGAAAGGACTGTGGAATCATTACCATGTGTACTTGCCATGGTGCTGCAGGGCCCTTCTCCTGGGGACCCTGCATCTCCTTCAGTCAGTCAGTTCTGGCCGTCAGAACTGGCTCAGGTACAGAAATGGGCAAGGGATTGTGCCTTCTTATATGCCCACAGCCTCCTGATCCTCCATCTCTGATTTCTTGTGATTATGTGAATTGAGCAGTACCCTTGTAGCTGTCCCATCTCTCTTTCCTTTAGGAATGCTATGTTCTATTAATCATCTCCATAGCTCTCTGTGAGTCAGACCCTCCAGGCTGCCATTCCAATCTTGGGTGTTCACCTTACTTCTGATGGCTATGTTCCACCACCTGGTCTCCATTATTTTAGGATTTTATCATCTAGTCTGCTATCAAGGGGCCCAATTTTATAAGGAATTTATTACTGTCAGCCCTGGCCAACAGAAGACAGCCACTACTGAGCTTCTCAGTGATGCTGGTGTCCCCATAGTCAATGCATTTCATATTGTTTTGGTAAATAGTGTCCTCTGGGCCTTGCAGCAGGCCAAGGCCAGCTGGTGGTTTTTCTGGTCTGTCTTAGTATATGTATGCTAGTATACCCATTTTTTCTAAGCTGTTTGATCCCTCTGCTACCATCTGCTATGGCAATTGGAGCATTCTTTACTAAACTTTGTTTTCTCTAAACGTCAAAGGATCATCCTAGTAGTGTGCTAATATGAATTTCCAGAGTCCTTGCTTGGATGTATAATCCCCATGAGGGCTTTGAAATAAGTAACGTTTTATTTATCCAACTTCGTGTTCCACCTCCCTTGATCCAGCACTTTCACCATCCAAGCCCATATGTACTTTCTTGCCTCGTATTGGTACAAATTGTCTAGATTCTGCAGCTCCTTGCAGATATTGTCTCTTTCTACTCAGCAGGCCCAGCTCAACATCAACTATGTTTTATTGTGACTTAATACTAGATAATGATTGTATAACCAGAAAGACAGGTGGGAGAAGTGTTCTGACAGGATCCATGTTGTCTTGCAAGGCAGGGGCCTCTATATCATCTTCAAGCACAGGGGAAATGCTAGAGTTTTATAGGGAGGAATGGGTTACTTTTGGAAGTCCAGAGAATTCAGGAGAATTTGGTGATTCATGATTTTTGAAGATATGCTATTCCATATCTCAGGGTCTCATTTCTTCCAAATCAGAATCTTGGCCTTGGCATAGCAGACTTGGAGCAGCTGAGAATTCAACTATTTCTGAGCTCTGCTACTTGTAAAGTTCAGGTTCTGATCCTCAGCCTTTTGTCCCTTGACTGAAGATGAGACTATATGCTTCATTGAGGTGATCTGACTTTGATAATTAGCTTTCAGTTGCTGATTAATCACCTTCAGACTTTCATTATCTTTCTCCAGAAGCACTAATTGCCACAAGAAACAGCCTCCACTAGCCTTACACTTGCCATCCCTCTAATATTTCTCAAGTGCAGGAGACATTACACCTACCAGTTATTTTCTTCCAGTGGATTACCATTTCAGTTCTCCATTGGTGGAAATGTTAACAGTAGTACCACTGACACATGTCAGGGGCTATTTATGGTCCATTTACCATAAGTGAAGAGATCATCATACCAACTGGTCAGTTGGCGATTTGGTTCCATAATCTCATTTAATAACCTTTTTTCTTGTCCAGTGAGATTAATGTCTATGACAGCACTGTGAGGAAGCAAAGTTGGGCGGTCAGTTTGGGATCAGGGGCTGGGATGGTGTATGCATGATGGGAGCACAGGCTCCACAATGAGGTTTGGACTTTGTACCCATGCATAGATTGGATGTAGGATGCTTTTGTGGAGGGAGCATAACCTTAGGTGAGGTGGTATTTGGGTAATGTACTACAGCATTTAGTATGATGGCCTTTTGTTTTCTAAGCAGTGTCTTTTTCTTCCCTCTTCTTAACAATTAGGATGGGTACAAGAATGAAGCAGATGACTAATAAGTTGTTGTGTTGACTCCCCTTTGAAAACTATCCTGAAAGGTTAAAAATATGCCAGCCTAAGTTGTTTCCTTGTAATGTAAATACCCTAAGTGCTTACAGGCAATTGGATCTGCCCATCGATTTTATAGGGTTTGCAAATGTGAGGTGCTAAAAAACTATTTGTTGCATAATTAAATGAACAAATGACCAAGTGCCTACTGTATATCTGCGGTAAATCATTCCTTTGACCACAATGATTGGTAAAGAGCTGAAATTAGATTCAGAAAGAATCCAAATCGAGTTATATGATCTTTAACTCTTCCTTGGGTAGAATGGAAACAGAAAGATAACTTAATTCAGACTCATTAGGCCTGGATACATGTTTTGACTGTGTTATTTATTATTCACAGGCTGTGGGAACTTAGGCAAATTACTTAACTTCTATGACCTTTAGTTCCTTTATCTATATGTTTAATATAATACCTGTCTTGTTTTCCTTACAGTATTCTTATGAGAATTAATGTGAAATATTAGTAGCTAAAACATTAAAAGCTACAGAACATTATACATCTATGGGTGTTTATGATTATTATTACTACTACTAATATTGGTAATTCCCTTGCCTGTTGTAAGAAGCAGGAATGAGTCAGGGAACACAGAAATGGCCAAAATTTAAAGAAGGAGAATAGGAAGCTTGCACAAATAACTTCAAACTATGAATTATAAAATATTAGCATACAAATGGATGTTCCTAGCAGATGGTTTTGGGGCCATTTGTTATGTCTTAGGTTTTGTAGTGGGAATAACATAAAAGAATGACTAAATATTTGATTATTCAGTTAAATGTATATTTGTAATATTCATCTTTATATTAAATTGAATCTCTTGCAGCATTTTCTTTTATATCTTCTTTATCATTTACAACTTCTGTTTCTCACATGCATCATATAATGAGGCTCATTGTCAAAAGGGTGTTTAACTGGTGTTGATTTTTATCAATTTCTGTTAATTGTTCAGAGATGAGTGCTCCATGGATGTGTTATGTTACATTATTTCCTTAAACCATACCATTAAGATTATGGATTTGGGTATCAAGGAACATAAAATACTTTCATTGAAGAAACTATTTTATATCTTCACACAAAGACCTTATGTTATGCAATAGCAAGTAATAATAAAAATCATTGTTTCAAAAATACTTTTTTTGACCCTGAAGCATGGATGGTTTTTAATCGGTATTTCACATGTTTTCTTGTGAATGTTCAAATCCAACTCATTTACACTGTTTCTTGTGTGATGGAACTATAAATAAAATTATATATATAATGTATTTTGTGTATATATATATATATATTGTATACATTATATACTTCATGCCAAACTATTGTTATGCAGTATATGTATATATAGTCATATATACATAAAGACATATATATATATATATATATATATAAATATAAATTATTCATTGCTGTGTGTCTGGATTACCAAAGATGGAATTCTATAGTCACCTTTTTCATCCTTGCCCTTGTTTTTCCATCTTGTTTTGAGACATAGAAATCAGTTAGGAGAACAGACCAGTTCAGTTTAGGTTACAAGTTGACAAACTCGCTTCAGCCACCAGAACACATTAGCAACATGTCTATTTTCTTGATTTGATTTCCATCAAACTAAAAGATTCCCTGAAAAAGAAATGTGTTCAGCACAACTCAGGTTCATCACCTACCATGGATACAATCACCACAGGCTACTTAAAAACAGGAAATAAATGATCCTATCCCCAGGATCTCAAAGCCTTGTAAATGACTAATAAATAACTACAAAGGAAGGCAGGCAATGAGAGCTTCAGGAGGGGTTTCAACTAGTTGATGGAATCAAGGTAGAAGAAGAAATTTATTTTTTTATTTTATTTTTCCAAGTCAATATTTTATTAAAAAACACACAAACACATGCACAATGGTAACAGAGGCAGAGATGGAGAGGACGGGCGAGGTCTCCTTGGGCACAGGCTGACCACATAGTGTTTCTACAGGCACACCTCGCTTCAGGAAAGTGGACCGACTGACAAGCCAGATAAGTTAGGAGGGGGCTTTGTTTCTTAAGGCTTCACTCCCCTGAGAAGTGAGAAGTAGAAGGGATTTAGGCGGGAGTACTCACAAACCCCTCCAGCTGTGCTAAGTGGGGGCGTTAGTACCTGAGGTAGTTCCAGAAGCAGGAAGGCAGAAAACAGAATTCCCTGAAAGCTGCTTTCCTTTCCCAGAAGGGAGGAATGTTCTCCCCCCTACCCTGTCAAGGCAGGAGAAAGTTTCCCCCCCGGAAGGCGGGAGAAAGAGTTGTTTCCGGCCGGCTCAGGAGCTCAGGGAGCTGACTTCCTGGGAAGGCAGGAAGAGGGTGCAGGCCTTTCCTGGTGCTCACCGGCCTGGCAGGACTTTGGCACAGGAACAAAGGTCCAGAGACCTCGCCTGGGGCACACGTCCTCCTCTCTGCAAAGCTCCTGAGGGGCCGAGGGGCTGTGGCCTCGTCAGACGGCTGCATTTACACACGAGACCTTGTAGGACAGCCGTACGCTTGCCATGTAGAGGAAGGTGGCCACGAAACCGAAGATTGACAGGGGCTAGCTGATACAGGTGAGCACGTGGTAGAAGCGGAAGAGGTGGACCAGGTAAAAGGCGAGGATTATTATCAAGTCGCAAATGGTGACCACTTCAAAGTAGCTGTAGGCGCTGTAAGCACTGTAGTCGTCCACAGGGAGCTCCGCACGCAGATGAAGGCAATTAGCAGGGTGACCATCTGCGCCACTTTCAGCAGGGTCCTGTGGGTGCGGGGGTAGCCGGGGTCCAGCAGCGCCTCCAGGGGCCTCGGGCGGGGCTGGGCCGCGCAGGCCCCAGGTCTGAGTGCGACGCAGCTGCTGCATGGTGCGGAAGAGCCCGGCTCCGTGCGACATTGCTCGGTCCCTGCTCGCTGGCCACCTCCCGGGGGAAGATATTAATTTATACTGTGTGGGGTAGGGGTGAAGTGTGGGAAAACTTCTTTTGGTAGAGTTTAGGATAAGCCTAGACAGGCATCCTTAATCATTATTGTGTCTAATGACCTGTTCCCAAAATAATGTTTGGAATGTATAAAATAAAAGAGAAAGGATTATAATTGAAAACAATTGTATCAAAATAGCTTTTGAAATATAAAAAATTGTGATATAATAAGTACACTTCTTTACTAAGGCATTAAATAAAAAAAATTTCATTTGCAGGTGTAATAACTATTGTAATTGCAAAGTAGTAATGAGCATAAATCAAGTTATCTGTGATGACGATAATGTGATATAGATATATCTGTGATTTCTATTTGTGACAAAGTCTTATGTACGTCTAATATTTTGATTGTTTGTTGCCTAGATTCACAATGAAAGGAAATACTACATTTCAGTTAGAAGTCAGCAAAAACAGAAATGTAATTTTTCTCCCATCCAAATGACAAATCTCTTAATTTTACCTTTGGACCCTTTGGGGTCTATGAAGTACAGGTTAAGAACCACTGGCCTAGAGGATGAACAGGACATTGATAGGGAAATTGAGAAGGAGAAGTGTGAGATAGGAGGACCTTCCGATCTGTAGAACAACCTGACTTGTTGGGGATGAGGCAGCAGAGGGCATATTTGAGGAGTAGACAGATATGGCTAGAGAGTGTGTGAATGGAGTGTGCATTGTGTGGGGCAGTATGAAAAAATGATGGATGTATATGGGGCTCTCTCAGAGGCCTTGGCATGCCAGAAGGAGGAATTGCACCAGTGAAGAGCCAGCAGTGATGTCTTTGAGCAGGAAACCGACATAAATATATTGTTGTTTTAGGAAAGTAATTTGCAGCATAATGGGAGTTGTGTTAAAAAGGCTTGAAGCAGGAAGCCTCTTAGTAGTTTATTACATTGGTCAGGAGAAATATATTGAGAATTTGAACTAATTCAGTAGAAGTGGAAAAGAGAAGAGATAAGCAAAAGACAGTGGGTAGTCGGACTGAAAGGACTTGGCAGTGGGAGAATAGAGTGAGGGATGCAAAAGTGGGGAGAAAAGCTGATTCTAAGGGCTCAACTTGTCATACAGGGATGATGCTGAAGCAATGAACCAATACAGAGAACACCGCAAGAAGGGTAAATTTGTGACAGAGGAGTAATAAATTCTTTTTGGGTACATTGAAAGTTGAAGTATTCATGAGCTATTCATGTGGAAATGTTTAGCAGGCGGTGAAAGTGAATCTAGAATCTGGACAAAAGTTCAAGAATGGAAATGCAGATTTGGTAATCATAATGAAAACAGCTGAAATCAAGGGACTGAAAGAAATTGCCAAAGAAGGGCAAAGGTGTTGAAGACTAAACATTGACTTCTTGGCTGTGCAAAATATGTTCAAGAAGAACTGCTTAGCAATTTTGCACATTTACTCCTTGTTTCTTTAGTTGCATAAAGTGAATAATGTGCCTATTATGTTTCTGATACTCTGCTTTTTCAGAGATCAATAAGATATTGGCCTGCTTTCAAGGAATTAATATTTTGAGTAGAGAAGATGATATATGAACAAATAAATATAATTAAGCACAATAATAGAACTATGTACACAGTAGAGAATGATACAGAGAAGGGCAGGATTAACTTCAGCTGGGGTTGGGGTAAGGAAGGCCGCCTAGAGAAGGTGACAACTGATTTGGGTTTTGAGAGTTTACTAGTAGTTTGTCAAGTCAGAAAGTGTTTTAAGTAGTGCTGATGAACTGTGCAAAAGACTGGTGTATCCAATGAACTGCTTTCCTTCTGTTGTTTCTTGTGACAAATCCCAAACTTGTGTTATACACGATTTAAATGTTTGCAAGACCTGAAATCCTTTCTCCCCGTTAGTAGACCCTCTCCTCATCTTAATCTTAAGCAAGACCCCTGAAATTTGGCCAAGAAACTATTTCATGCTTGATCTAATCTTTTAAGTTGAAGTTTAACTTCATTTTTTCTGGTTTTGTTCTTTCAAAAATGAAGATAATTCTGTAATCATCGTATTTTTTTTTTAAAAAAAAGGTCTACAAAGTGTCCAGTAAGTACAACATTAAAAGTAATGCTGTGTTTAATGGAACATAATTTATCCAAAGTTCCCTGTGTGCCAGCCCTTTTTTGCCTCTGGATTTTTTTCATAATAATTTTTATCCTTTCATGGAAATTAGGGCCGTGTTGGGGCTCATGTTTTCAACTCCTGCATGTCAACATTGTTCATGTTATGTCCCAGCTGGTTGAAGTTAGTTTCAGAGTAGAGCTGTTAAGAAGTATTTGTTAGATACATATGTAATTTTTAAATATGAAAAATCCCAACATTATGAAAATCAATTTTTGCTACTTTATGTCTTTATGGTATTGTCTCAAGACAGGATTTTCTCCTCCACTTATTTTTTCTGGGCCAGGGTTCTAACCATACTCTCCGGAGTTCTGGCACATACTTATCAAGGATGATAGAAGAGATGCTTAGGAAAAATAATCAGAACAACGCTGTAAGCATATCAATAGAGTCTTCTTGAATATGCAATCAGACAAAAGAAATATTTATCTTTTACATATTTAACTTTGAGTTGGACAAGGAATGATCATTTTCCTTTATCTTCTCAATTACCCTGGAGCTGTACAAGTCATACACAGCTCCATTGGAGAGAAAACTGGATGGAACCATTTGACTGAAATTCATGTCCAAGGCCAACAGGAAAGAGCTGAGACACTGCAGAGAGAGAAGGAATAAATGAAAGTTAAAGAGAAACAGAGACCTGTCAGGGAGGACTCAATTACACACTGATAGGAGATACAAGGAAGAAAATGAAGGTTTGTAACTTCTAGACTTCTTGTGTAGGCTTGTCTATCTAAAAACATATATAAATAATCTATATTAGCATATATAAGACATTAAACTGTTTAGAGGGGACCAATTCACAAAAATGCCAGTACTCCATGCTTAAAGGTTCTGAATAAATATCTATTTATGGACAAAAATTCTATTGCATTTTATGCTGTCTTATACATATTATAGAGCTTGGGGGAAGTGGAAACAGCCTTCTCTTAGAAATCTTTTTTTTTTTTTTTTTTTTTTTACAAATGCAAGGATGGGCTGGAAATGGACCTAAGGCCCTTATGGAGCCACATTGTCTAAAATGCTAAAGAAGCGGTTCTCACATTGATCCACATAACTAGAACCAGCTGAAGTCTGGTTTAGCCTATTATGGCCTTCTGCCTTGAATTAATTGATTAAATAATTAAACATTTATTAAATTATGCAGCATCCTCTATGTCCCATGTCCTGTGTAGGGGCTTGGGAAACAAGGATGAGGATAAACAACCTTTCCTTGAGGAACTGAGGAGCATTAAATATAAAAAAAAAACCCACAAAAACAAAAAACTTATCCTTCCACTCACTGCAAAAAAGAAAAGAAAGGCTATCAAGTGGTTGTTTTGTAGTTGATGGAGGTGGTGATTGAATTTTTACGAGTGTGCTGTGTGGCTACAAAAGGCCCAGATATGTAAAAACAAAATTCCAGTATGAATCTTCCTGAGGCCTAGACTTGGCTTATATCTCCTCTCTGGTTCCTGAATTTTATTAAACAACTTTTTCTTAGCCTTTTGAATTTCCTACATGAAGACCCTTTCAATCACAGTTAGGCTGTCAGGAGTCTAATCTTCCTGGAAGACAGTGACAGCCACAAATTCAGGTTGTATCTTTTATTTCCTCCTCCACAGACCAGTGCCACTGGAAAGAACTGTGTCTACCTTAACTCATCGGCAGGGATAGTAGTGAATATATGTACCATTTGGACCTTTATTTTCAGGCCCAGAATTGGACTCTCTATATCCAGTTACTCCTCTTTCTAATCTGCTCCATCCACTCCCATGGTCTTCTTAAAACATAGGTCTGATTGGGCAATTCATAGGGGAATGGTCTAGTTCTTAACATGGTCTCTGTGCTCTCTACCATTTATCTCCATCCTATCTTTACAGCTTCATCTTCTAGTTCAGTGGCTACTATGGGATGCTTTTGTTTTCTAGAAATACTGAACTGAACGCTTTCATGATCTTTACATTTGCTGTTTCCTCCTAGGCCATTAACTATCTCAGGTTGTTAAAATCCTACTCATCTTTCAAAACCTGATTTAAATATCACAAATACTATAGAAGAGCCTTCAGGGTTTCCTTTCTTGATATTAATAATTTCTTTCTCTGGGCTTTCACAGAACTTTACTAATACTTCCTGTAGCCCTAAGGTTATAGGCATTAAACTAAATGGACAAATCACAGTATTTGGCATAATGAAAGAGTTCAATAACTATTAGCTATTAGTTTTACTTATCACATTGTACCTAAGATAAAATTTCTATATATGTGTAAATAATGTATAAGTAAGTCCTCCACTACTATATAAGATCTTTAAGAATAAGACAAGATAATAACTTACCCCTTTTAGTGCCTAAAATCCTAGATTTGTGCATTTTACCTTGGAGAAGCACAAAAAGCACTTGTTAAAACACTGGTTGAATGAATCTGTTACTAGAGTTTAAAGAAAGAAATATAGGACAGAACAGCTTTTCACCCTGATATGTGCCAAGGCATTCTGTTGGGCTGTATGTACTTTACCTTATTCAGTACCCACAACCACTCTGCGAAACATATATTGATCTTGCTCTATGAGGAAATTGAGACTCAAGGAATTTAAATAATATACCGCAAGTCAACAGCTAGAAAGAATCAAAGCCAGAATTCCAAGCTATTGCATTTCTGACTCCAACTCCTAGGCTCTTGCTCCCTTGCTATTTTGACACTAAGTAACATCATAGTGTCCCCGGGGGGCTACTATGGGGACACCAAAATGGCTTTTAGCAAAGATTACTAATATAGTTCCCAGAGAGATTTCAAACAATTTTAAAAAGTCATCTTTCTTTCTTTTTTTTTTTTTGACATGGAGTCTCACTCTGTTGCCCAAGCTGGAATGCAGTGGTGCCATCTTCACTCACTGCAACCTCTGCCTCCTGGTTCAAGCGATTCTCCTGCCTTAGCCTCCCTAGTAGCTGGGATTACAGGCATGTGCCACCACCACCAGCTAATTGTGTGTGTGTGTGTGTGTGTGTGTGTGTGTGTGTATTTTTAGTAGAGACGGTTTCACCATGTTGGGTAAGCTGGTCTCGAACTGCTGATCTCGGGTGATCTGCCCACTTCGGCCTCCCAAAGTGCTGGGATTATAGGTATGAGCCACTATGCCCAGCAAAAAAGTCATCATTTCAATCCAAAGTTAGAGTTTTTAGTTTTTAGTTTTTTTTTCCCCTAAAGTTGTTTCCACCCTCTTCAAGTTATGCCTTTGGAATGGACCATAAAACTGCATTTCAATTGTAAGTTGGCATGTGAGTAAATAAAACTTTTACATAGTAATATGAATGAGTGTGTTGTCAAGAGGATCCTAGGTGTGTATAAATCCTTTAATTACAATTTCTAGTGCTAATGTTTATCCTTTAATTAGAGGTGTATAGTAGGCTTCTTTGTGGGGGCAGAGGAGTAAACTGGAACCATGTGGATGCTGCCTCATTTTCTTCTGAGCCCTTCCAGGGATTGTAAACCTTAAAGTGGCATTGGAACCCACTACTTTAGAATCTGCTAAGAAAGGTGAGAACAGTAAGTCTTTGTGCAAAGGCTGAATATACATAGGGAAGTGTAGCCCTAAATCTGTTTGCTCCCACATGTCTTTGCCCCATTTTGCTTTGACTAATTATATAATCTGCAATGTAAGAGAGCCAAGTGATTTTACCTGTCTTGCTGATTACACAGTTTGGAGTAGCCTTTTGGCATGAGGCGGCTTTTAATTTGCTTTAAATTTGGAGCTATAAACAATAGGACTTCCCTGAGAGAGAAAACTATTGAGAAGACCAGAAAGAGAGAGAGACAGAAAGGAGAGGATTTGATTTTGGTAAGGTAAAAACAACTCAGCCTCTGGGTAGGAATTTTCGTTTGCTACTTATCGGCTTTGTGCTTGACAACGTTCGAACCTCTCTGGAATTCAGTTTCCTCATCTACAAAATAGGGATAATAACCTTCCTTGCTAGGCAAAAATGAGATTTAGAGATAGTGTGTATGAAGTGCCTGGCACCTTGGAAGCCCATGAAAAATGTCTGATATAGTTATTACAGGTTTTATTTTTTTTTATTGAAAGGGCTCATCTTTCAGCACTGTAAGCAGTCCTCAAAAAAACCAGGGTTCAGGGCAAACGTGATTACTGCTGATGATAACTTTTTTGGTGCCTTTTTCTTATTTCCTTGCCCTTTTCATGTCCCTTGTTTTCCTCTGATTAATGTTCCAAACTCGCCCTTATCAGCCTGTCTCCTTTTTTTTCATACTTTCAGAAAATTCAAAATAAACTACAGGGGCTGATCAGACCAAATAATTACAGACAGGCTTTGTTTAGAAGTCAAAAATTGCCTCTTTCCTTTGCCCTGACAACTTTCCTCCTTCTGGTCTTTTCTCTCCCTACATGTCAGTATTAAAATGTATTGTTAGACAGACCAACAGATGCATCACCTTGACACTTTGGTGAGTGAAGACATAGCTGAAACATTTTCCTGTGGGTGTCCAGCTCTCTTATTTACACAACCATTGCTATCCCAGAAAACAACTGGTAGATACCTCCTCCAAACTAGTAAAGTTCTTATAGATGTGGACTAAGGAGCTGTTTTCCTGAGGGATTCATTAGGTTTTGATTAGCCTCCAATACATTTGTTCTAAAAAACATGGAGGATTTCCCCCGGGCCAGGCTGGGATTGCCAGCTGTGACAGAGATGGACATTTAATTTGTTTGTGATTGGGTTGTCAAGGCTGGACATTTGTCATTTGAGATTTCTACTTTACTCCTTTCCCCCAAATCTACTTCTAACAAAAGAAATCTTTAAAATTAGGTAAATTAAAAATTGATGATGTGGAGTGTGTACTGGATTGGTTTCTATTTTATTTTACTTAAGGAAATCATAATTTTGGGGCCAGTAATTAAAATTCCTGACTACGTACAGGCAAAGCTCACACTGCTCACAAAACACCCCAGCAATCTTACCCCATTTCTTAGGGAAGATTTAATAGCAGGCCTGTTCAGTGAGGCACATACAGGTTCATTACCTTTATAAAACACTCTACGGGAATTTTACCAGTGTCCAAGGCAGTGCTGTTAATGGTTTCCATCCACACATTTCTATAAAAGAACAAAAGACAGCTTGTGTTAACCTTAATTTCTTGGTCTTGTTTGCTTTCTTGATAATTTTCTAAACTTAAACATTTACACAAAATCTTCTAATCATTTGTATTAGTTAGCAATCTGCTACTATTGCAATATTTCACTGTCCTTGTGGCAAGAGTTGTTATAGGACTGTATTGTCTAAACCAGAGTCAGCTGCCTTATACTTAGCTTTATGCCACCTTTCAGCTGAGACACAGGCACAGTTTCTGACTTATGCTGCTGCATAAAAGGGTAAACTGAAGTTAATATTACTCAAATTTAATTTCTCAAAGCCAAACTGGGCAGCAGCAATGCTGGTGCTTGTTTTAGTGTTTTCTGTGGCCTTCAGTTTAGGTCTTTGGTAATCGTATGTCAGATATCAGGTGAAGTATTGCAGTTGAAATTTTCATATTTTTTTTAGAAATTAGACTATGTCTTAATGATCTTTTAAATTTGTGATTTTGAAACCCTTTTGGTGGACCCAATGTGCTCTGGAATTGGAAACCTGAAATTGTTATTCCTTTCCATTTCCTCCTGTCCTGGCATCTGTCTGCTTTGGTTCTGAGCTCTATGTTGAGACATTTTAAATTGTAATACTTCTTTTTCATTTCAATTTTCAGGTTAGGTTGATCTAGTCAGGATGAAGGTATTATATTAAATAAATACAATTTTGATCTTCTCATTTGGATAAGTAGACCCTGTGTTAATACCCATGTAGAATATAAATGACCAATATTTGACTCACCAACCAATTAAGTGCCCACAGGGTCTATGTAATTTGTAGTATGTGCTGTAGGGTCTAAAGAATCCAGTTTGGTTCCAGCTCCAGTCTTCAAGAAGAGGGGAGATTGACTGAGTTAGCAGAACTATGAGAAATTATGAGCATGCATCACAAAAAAATCCATTGACACACTGAAATGAGCACATGAGGTTATTACAGTGAGATCTTGTTCATTTCTTCTTCATAAGCCATTGCTGCTAATGATGTGGTAGAAGGAGCACTGCACTTGGAGAAGGAAGATTCTAGCTGTGGCTTTTTCACTAACTTGCTGTGTGAGCTTATATAAGTCATTTAATTTTTTAAAAACTCAGCTTAGATACCTGTCAATGTGCAAGTTTTACTGGGTGATTTCAAAGGTTCTTTCTAGTTCTAAAAAATCATGTGATTCTCATAAAGAAATGTTTTATTTGATTGTGACATTTCATTTGGCACCTAATTCTGTACAGATGTCTTAACTCAGAGTATTTTGGTTCTTGTAGATTTAATACATGGAAATTATCATTCTATTAATGTACCTTGGAGTTAAATGCATATCTGTGTATACACCTGCTCTCATATTTATAATATATATTACATCTTTTTAATGTACATCATGAGAAATGCCAGTGGACCTAAATGAAATATTACTATTGTTGCATTCATTTTTATGAACTCTGTCAGGCTAAATGAACTAAACAAGGAACAACATGTGCTACAAAAACTACATTTACCATATACTCAGGTGTCTGTGTATTGCATAAACAGAGGTATGGAATATGCTTTGGGTTTTCCTTCCCAAGAGCCAGAAAAGTTTCCAACTTAAATTGAAAATCAAATGGACGTTTTGATTTTTAAACATGAGGCTGAGCTATTGTTACAGTCCCTATTGTCTTTGGCAGACAGCATAGCTGGGGACTTTGTAGTTCCTTTTGTCCTATACCTGGTGATTGAGCAGGTGAGAGAGAGGTGAGTTGGATGTGAGAGGCATAGGTTATAAGAATATGAATAATGGTGGGAATGATGAACTGAGGATCAAGAAGCCTGTGGGGACTCCTGAGGATAGACATACTAGGGATCTTTGATCTCCAGCTCTGTATATATTTCAGAACACTTTACATCTTCCTTCTCTCTGTCCTTTTTTCCTGCCAGCTGTCTGGACAACTTCTCATCTTGCTTCTTCTCTATAAAGGCATTACAGTCTTTCTTGGAAATCTCACTTTAGCATGAATGTTTCCAGATTTGAATAGTAAATTCGCACCAGGAAGAGTTCTGCGTTGACATTTTTGCACATGAAGAATATAAAAGGATTTGGGAGGCAAGGGCTGGAGAATAGGAAATGGGCTTCCAATTTGGGAGGTGATTCTTAAAGTTCGCATTAACTGTTCTTGTTCTAAGCTGTCATTTGAAAAATGACTTAGGGATGTCAGGATGTTTTTGTTTTGTTTTTTAACTTAAAAAAATTGCAAAATGATCTACATAGATTAAAGTTTACAAATCTTAAGTGTACAGCTCTGTGATTATACACACACACCTATATACATGTATACATACACATTGATATGGTTAGGCTTTGTGTTCCCACCCAAATCTCACCTTGAATTATAATTCCCATAATCCCCATGTGTCAAGTAAGAGACCAGGTAGAGGTAATTGAATCATGGGGGCTATTTCCCCATGCTGTTCTCATGATAGTGAGTGAGTTCTCACATGTTCTGATGGTTTTTTATAAGGGGATCTTCCCTCTTCACTCAGCACTGCTCCTTCTTGCTACCTTGTGAAGACGGTGCCTTGCTTCTCCTTCACCTCTGCCTTGATTGTAGGTTTCCTGAGGCATCCCCAGGTATTGAACTGTTAGTTAGACCTCTTTCCTTTGTAAATTACCTAGTCTCAGGTAGTTCTTTATAGCAGTATGAAAATGGGCTAATACACATATACTCCTTGGAATGACTGTTAGATTAAGATTTAGAATATCCTTAGCACCCCAGAAGATTACTTTGTGACCTTTCCCAGTATATAAATTCACCAATTTGTATTTCCTAATGTCTTACAACACGTTTAGAAGGTTTATAGTTGTTTAATTCATGGACATCATTATGAAAAAAATATACCCTAATGGTGTTATTTTAAGAAACAAAGCCCAAGGATCAGAAAACTTATTTGGATAGCATTGTAAGCATGGGGCACTAGTTCCAAGGGAAACTTACCATGATCTACAGGTATGTTTTTCTTGAGGGTCATTGCGAGACACAGTAGAATTCCAGCAGTCTCATTTACAATCACACTCATCCTCAATAGCCGTATTTATGGCTTCCTGTGTAATGAGGTGATTTATCATGGTATGTCAGCCATAGAGAGTTCAGTATAAATGAATTTGGTTTCTTTAAAAAAGGCATTTATATCTAAACACTTTTATGGTAATCTGACATTGCTCTTTAAAGGTAAGCACATATTATGTGATTTGCATATGAAGAAACCTTGCATTACTCTTACTTGACTGACTGTCAGCTTCAGCAACTGCACCTGGTAGTGCCCAGGTCTGTCATTGTTTCCATGATAGAGCTCATTTTTCAAGGGTTAATAACATAGACCTTAACATTCACTTTGGGTTGAAACTTGGCAACCACTATGAGTTTATAGCCTTAGGAGCTGATTTTAAACAAAAATGGTTTAAATTGATTTACCCTTTTCAAATTACAGTTTGTCAAAATAATAGTACTTTGCATCAGTTCTAATGCTTTACATTTATTTAATGTTAAAATTTGTAAGCTATTACTCCCGGGTGATGATTTGGGGGATGCGAGCTATGGGGCAAGTTAAATGAACATTGGTTTCCATTGACAATTCCAAAATAAATTTGCTAACTTTGATATTTTTCTTTGGTAATATCATTGCTATTTTAAAAGAAGAAATGTTATCGCTCTCACCTTTATTAGAAGAGAGCAGTTGTGGCTGTGAATGCAATTTGAAAAGAATGATAGAAATAAAATGTTGGAAGTCATGTTTAGTTGTGTAACATCCTGATCTCACAGAGGATTTCTCTCAGCTCAGCACCTCTGAGTGGTATTTGAACTAAGTTAAGCTGGGATATGTGTAGTTGCTTGCGGTCCTAAGCTTTTCAGTTTGGAAAACTCCACTTAGAAAGAAGAGGATATTTGTATTTCCACTGCAGCACCAACTTTTGTTATTTCATTGAAATGTACATTTTTATTTTATATACATTTATTTAAAATATGAACACTTCAAGCCTCTTTACTGAGTCGACAAAAGTTAAAACGCCATATTCATTTCTCTCCCTTTAAAATTACTTAGGTGTCAGCATATTTGTATATTTAATGTACAGCTACATTCTAAAGAAAAAAATGCTGCTGGGCTATATCTATACTGAAGCCATCTTCTCAGAGAAGAGCTGGACTAATGAGGACATCATACTGTCAATTTTTAAACTTTGATCAATTTTTGACTGAGAATGGTACAGACAGAAATTTGGAGGAAAAGCTCTCACATATATTAGACACAAGGAGACCAGGACATCATGTGTCAAAAGCTACAACTTTGTTCTTATATTGAACAAAGACATGGCTGAAGAATAAGAAAAGCTATAAAGTAGTTAGTATTATAGAGTGTTCTGTAATAAATTACAGACAGGATGATGATGAAATATAGTCTAGATGTAGCAAAGGTATACAGAAGGAATAGCATTAGCCTTGGAACCAGGCAATTTTGGATTAGAATTCTTTGTATCACTTATTAGGTCACTTGGGCAACCTTGAATCCACTAATTTTCCTTGCTGATTTTCAGTAAGGTATGAATAGTGACTGACTTCCAGTGTTTTTATAACAATTAAAATAATGTATGTAAAGTATTTGTCATCTAGCTGTTGCTCAGTAAAAGGTGAGTGTTACGATGGTGTAATTGTAAGAATTTAAATAGTGAACTTACATCTAAGACCATACCACCTTGAATGTGCCAGATCTTGTCTAAAAAGTGCTTACAAGTCATAAAAAGTTTCTGCCAGTTATATTACCTTCTCTTGAGGGATCTCAGAGTGCACTTATATCCAAAGTCTTTTTGGTAGCAGGCTTTTCAGAAATCTTCATAATTTCTCCATATGAAACTCACACTCAGGCCAAGGACACTTCACCAAAAGTGGCCTATGAAGTGGTTAAGGAGGATAATGCTTCTCAAAGAGGTACCTAAAATATCTATACAAATGGTGTCTGACCAACTAATCTTATTCTCTCTTAGGGAAAGTTTAAATTCTGGTCATACATAAAATGATAAGGCAGGTAGGAGGTAAAACAGAAAGACATACAGAGAGAAGACAATAAACACCCATGAGTTAGAAAAGAGAATAGAGAGAAGCCATAGTATGGTGATAGTAAATAAATCAGTTGTGTCCAAACCAGTAAAGCAGAACCACTGTGGACAGCTGGACCACTATAATGGTATAACGATTGAGCCATGAATAGCTACTTCTGGAGGGGAAACTGTGAGTGGCTGTGGAGTGCTTCCCACTGCTCCTGCCCTACTAGAGTTACTGTTGTATTAAAATGATATTCCAGGGCTCCCTTAGGTCTGGCCCTATGTAGCTTTTGTGTGATTTCCTGTCTCTTATTTCCCCAGTTATGTTACAATAAAGCCCCTTTAACTGAGGCAATTTGAGTATGTAATCCAAAAAAGGCCAACGCATTCCCACAGATTGATTTGTAGGTCAAGGTCAACTTAGAGAAAGGACCTTCCATATCTTCCCTTGAGTCCATGTGAAGTTATGGATGTGTGAAGCATAGTGGTATTTGTGAGAAATTTTGAAGTGTTTCTAGATCATACAACACGAGTCAGGAATAAGTGAGAGATGAAGCTGGAGAGATCAGTAGGGAAAGAGAGCTCTTTAAGGCAAAGTATGAAATGTGAAGGAGCTTGGAACATTGTGGAGAGAAGCAATTAAAGGGTTTCTGAGAAGGGGAATGATACGATTAGACTTTTGGGTATATCAGTCTGATGGTTTTGCAGAAGATTGAGGGCAGCAAGGCCAAATAAAGGGAGACAGATACAGAGGCTGTTGAAGAGACTAGCTTCTGATTACCAGGGCTTTCACTAAGGGATAAGCAGTAGGGATGGAGAGGAGGGTATGATATTCAATAACATTTTAATTTACTAAGTCAAAAATGCGTGGTTAATGTAGAGAATTAAATAGGCAGTCAAGGGTGACTTCTAAGTTTCTGGTTTGGATGTCTCAGGGGATAGAGGTGACATTAATTTAGAAAGAATATAGGAAGAAGAAATGAGTTTGAGAGAAGATGATAAATGTCACTTTGGACCTGCTAAGTTTATGATGTCTACAGGACATTCGGGTAGAGTTGTTTAGAGAATAGGAAAATCAGGGGAGAAATCAGTGCTGGAGGTAAAGGACACATCCACTTTTATGTGGTATTTAGAGTCACAAGGGTGAAAGAAGCTATATGAGGGTAAAGGAGGAATAGCATTTAGAAGGTGAAGAAGCACCACTGAAGTGGTAGGTAGAGGAAGAAGAGCCCATGTCAAAAGGAGAGAAGAAATAGTGAGTAGATTGGAGAAAATCAGGAAAGGATGGTTGAATTGAAGACAAGGTAGAATAGAGTTTCATTAAGGAGGAGATAATTATTAACAGAATTCAGTGTAGCTAGTGAAATACAGAAAGATGATTACTGAAATAATGACAGTTTCAGTAGAAAGGAAGGTATGGAGGACATTGCAATGGAGCTGTGAATGAAAATGATGGATGCTGATGTTTTGAAAAGTTTTGCTGGAGATATGGTGGGGTGGGGAGAGCAGCTGGACCATAATTTGGGGCAGATGTGGGGCTAAGGGAGAATTTTTTTTTTCAAATGATGGAGCAGCTTGAAGATGTTTATATGCTGAAAAGGAGACAGTAGGAGAGAGAGAGGCTGGCTTGAGGTGTATGTGGGAGAGGTTCGCGTGATTAAATGATGTCCCAGAGGAAGAAGATGAGTCTTAAACAAAGGAAAACTCACCTTTTTTTCTGAGACTGAAAGAAAAGTGTCAATGTATGTGGCCATAGATACAGTTGTAGGTTGTAGTGAGTACAATGCGATAGAAAGCTGGATGACGAGATCGTACTAATGAATTCAATTTTCCCAGTGAAGAGGGGGGCAATATCAACTGCTGTGAATGAGAGGGGCAGGGTTGAGCCTCTGTGGAGACTGGAGAAAGCCTGGAACTACCAGTTACTTTCAGGAGTAGAAGAGGAAGCTGATTATAAGCAGCTAAAATGCTGCTTAGAGCCAGAGGGCAGAGAAATTCAGACATTATGAATGTATAGTGATGCCCTTCTACAAGGTTATATGATTTTTCTTTTTCTAGGCAGTACTCAGCTGCCTATAATTAGGCTTATATTTTAAAACTGCACTCAGGTTTTTCATGTGTGATCATTCAAATATGAATTTTCATCTTTGGTTTATTTTACATGCAATTTTGAAATGAAAGTCAGGGGACCTTCACACCAAGATGGTAGCATTTGGGCTGGGCACTGTGGAGTGATTCATAATCCTATTTCATATTTAGTTAGATTTTTCACCTCATGCCATATTCTCTTGTGCAGATATTTGGCTTTTAAATAAAGTGCATTCAAATTTGGGGAGGAGATTTTAATGACTTTCTTATTATTTCTTGGGGCATCTTGAGTATCCAAGAACCAAAATAATTGCTGCAGCTATTGCCACTTGCTTCCTGGCAGAAAACATATTCAAGCATTAGCTCAAGCAAAAACACCTAAAACAGTGGATTTATGGTCTTTAACACTTGGATGCAACTGATTTGCTGGTTGCATCATCCTCATTGTCCATGTTAACTCCCAAAGACAGAGAAGTAGTTTTATATATATTAAAGGCTTATATGAAGCTTTGCTCCCAGCTCCAACTGAATGCCAAATTTGAGTTTGAAAATGCTAGCAGAAATCTTTTCTTATAAGGATTTATTACTTTTATTTTCTCTTTTGCTCCTCCAGCTTCTAGCTGGACCTGTGGACCTGTGAAGAACTGTTGAAACAGCTGTAGAGGAACTGTGTTGGAGGCAGTAATGGCTCCTTTAGCAGCAGGGAATAGAAAACTCTCGAAAATGAAGCCTGTTGTCAGGAGACTTGCACCCATCCTGGACTACTTCCAAGTGTGAGTGAAATAACATTTAATTTCTGAAGTGGAGATTTGAACCAAATCGTTAACCTCTCAAAGTTTAACCACCAAAGGGTGACAGTGATGTTCTAAAAAATTAAAATGTCTGGGTTTTGGTAATAATTATAATATAACACTTACTCTTCTCAATTGTCTTTCACTCAATTTTGCTTTAAACTACCACTCAAATTTTTCATGTGTGACCCCTTGGAAGTAGAATTCTTTCTTTGGTGTTAGTATGTTATAAAATTTTAGTTGCACTGGTCGCTTTTAGATATTCAGTTTATTTCATTTGAAAACTTTACCAAATAATTTTCCTCTAGATTAAAATTAGCAGAAGATTTATCTACATTAGCTTTACAAATAGAGGGACCAAGTGTATTGATTATCAGACTGTAAGGAATTATCTATTGCACAAAGGCCAAACCAAAACAGATAAGTGGCTTGTCATATAAACATTTATGAGCCAATGGAATGACAGTCCTCATTTGAAAGCAACTAGTATAAATTTGGCCTATACCACAGTGGGTGTGAAAATTGCAAGGTAAAATAAAACAGATGAGACCATTTAAGTTTGAAATGGAAGAACAGATCACTGGCAACAGCTATTTACTTTCACAGTCACTAAAATAGGGTGTTTTGTTGTGAAAGCTATCAATACACGGTGATGGATACCCTGCTTAAAGTGCCAATATGATGCCATTCTGAACTGCAGAACGATTTCATTACAAGTGTATGGGGAACCTTTAAACATGACATTACGATGCGACTATAATGTAAGATAACAATGGAAAAACAATTTCAGAGTAAGTGTAAGGAGACTATAACCATGCAGTTAGAAGGCCACTGGAATGTGAGATTATAATAGCTCAACATTAAAATGGTGAAAAGGATATGGCCAATTGCTTTTTTTTTTTTTTAAACTGGAAATAACCTAGACAACATTTATACTCATGAATAGTAAAGTCATAGAATGTATTTTAGGGAGGAGGGAAGCTCAGCACTGGTATATCCGGCTCTTATCTTCATTCTGAAGTGTATTCCCATTTTTTTTTTCCATTTCTTGAGGTTAAGTTGGAGATAGTTTTTGTTCGACCTTATCAGTCTCCTTCAACCATACCACTTTGAAGATCTGTTGCAAGTTCAAAAACATTTTCTTTCTGACTCACATCTAGCCCTATGACTTGGCTGCTTTAGCCACCTATGGGATACAATTTGAGTTCAACTAGGACAATTTTCTACTGCTCATTTTATCTCCCTGGCTTCCAGTTATCACTGGACCTCAGCTGAAACCTTACCATTGGAATATATTTCTTTGAGTCTAAAATGATTTTTAAAAAATTTTTTTGAGGGTATATAATAAATTAAAATTTAATAAACATCAATTTATAAAATATTAATACCAGTTAGAGGGGGTAACATATTAAACTTAAATGACCTAAGAGCACAGACTTTGTCATCAGACAGACCTGAGTTCATATTTCAGCCCTTCTGCTTAGTTATGTATGAATATGCGCAGGTCTTTACTTTTCTAAGTCTTGAGTTCCTTATCTGCAAAATGGGTCTAATACCAGTACTTAATTCTTAGGGTAATTATAATGTGAAATAGATACCATGTGTAAATGACTTGTACAGTGCCCAGCCAATATGAGGGATTTGACAAATATTATCTCCTTACAGATATAGAAAGGGATGAGGGAATGGGTCAAGGCACTGGAGAGTAGTAAAGGAGAGAGAACGGAGCATAGTGACAATGGCAATATGATTAGGGAGAAGGTTTCTCTCTAATCTCGACCTACTTACAGTTTATTTTTGAGCTACTCCAATTCAATTCTAATTAAGCAGCCTCTTAGTCTAAATTATCTAAGGTATGCTTGTGTTTTGTTATCTCTTCCTGTTCTTCTGCATCTTTGGATTATTGTGTTTGTCCACAGATACTCACACTTGATACTGTTCTATGTATGATAATGGGACCTTCTGTCCTTAGGAGATGACTTGTGGCCACTGTCTGAGCTGTTCCTCACTGGGGCTCTTTACTCTAGGCTTCCATCTTGTATGGTGATGCCTTAAATAATCTCATCTTGGATTCCAATGTGGGGTGGTCATTTCCCAGCTCCTGAGATTACACAGAAGTGTGTAACAGCAATTTTATTATACCTCTGAACCAATTTTAAATCTATTCATCCATATCAAACTTATAGGACCAATCCACTAATAATATCAAACACAGTTTTATGAGCATAGAATAAAACATTTTCTCCCCAGATATTTTCTTCTTGTAAGATTTTTCATTTTAGCTATGGTATTAGTTTTTGTCTAAAGCCCTCATAGCATTACCAAGCATTCTCATGAAGGAGTTACTTGGCTTTGAAAATATATTCTTCTATTACTCCAGTTTAGTGACCCCATTCACCATATGATTGGTTAGTTTCCTTAAAAGTCTTTCTATAGGGGTAGGAATAACTCACTCAGAGTGCAAGTCCCCTGTTGAACATACTTTATGGCCCTAGGCACTAGCAGAACCAGTCATTGAAGGTGATTCATAAATGATTTTTGGAGTAAACTTCATGTAGACTACAAACCAATCCAAATTATTCAAGGCAGTGTAATCTCGGTGACTTGGAATGCAATGCTGCAACATAACTACTTTGCACTCAGCCCATAATGAGCACCAACTATGTGAAAGATGTGAAGATAATCATTTTCTCACATGGAGATAAGATTGAGGAAGAAACATATTTGCTGTGTGTCTCCTGTGTGCTAGACTTCATATGCCTTACTTCATGCACTTAATCTTAAAAACAACCCCGAGTTATTTTGTCATTTTATCATAAATATGCATTATCATTCATATTTTATAAACAATGAGACTAAGAGAGGGTGAGAGACTTGTCTGAGGTTACATACATGGAGTGTTGAAGCTAACTTTGAACATGACTGTCCGGTTACAAATCCTCTGCTGTTTACACTCTATCACATTGCTGCCCCTTGTGTGAATTCAATTACAATCCAGTATAGGAAAAATAAAAGAACATAAAGGACTAGATGGCAAAGTCATCTGTGATAAGTACCATGTGAGTAGAATGAAAAGTACCAAAGGGTTTGAAAGAGGAAAAGTTTATTTTTGCCTGGGTTCTGTCTTTACTGTGGCATTTATCTTTTTTTTCCCCCATCTTCTCTTTGGGGATGCTGTTTTCCCTCACCGGTTTGCTTCTCTGCTTCCAAGCAATGGTCAACACTGACTTCTTAAACTGCCTAAGCCAGTAATTATTGCCTAAAATAAAAACCTGAGTCCCTAGTCTCCTTGTTATGTTCCAGATCTCTTCTATTCTCATCTTTTTTTTTCTCCAGAAGTGTTTCCCCTAGATGACTCTTCTATCTCTACAATATGTTAAAAGTATACTTACTCTTTGAGGCCCAACCAAGTCAAATGACCTTCTGGGAACACTTCTCCCATCAGAATTAGTGACAATTTCTCTCTTGTCTCTCAGCACATTGGCTATATAACTATTTGATACTTCTTACCTATTGTTTAGCATGGTACAGTATCCTGGCATCAGGTTAAATTATGTTTTCTTTTAGGATTTGGACATTTACTGGCACATCTGTCATACTAGTGAGGTGGACCTGGGACCTGATAGGAGTCCATTTAGCTGAGTTATGGAGAAGTGTCTTTTGGGGGCAGGAATGATATGAGGTAACAAGAGAATCCGAAACACATCCTTTGTCCAAAAACCATCATCTTTATGGTAAGAAGATGGGATTTCTTTGAAGAGTCCAGCCTTTCTCCCACCAACATGTAGTTATGTCTGGGGGAAAAAGGTGGTGCAATGTGAAAGAGGATATAACTAAAACATCTGAAAACTATTTTCATATGACTTGTGAGATTTTGGGGACAAGAAGGTAGCATTGCTACAAACCAACATTCAGAGTAACATTGTATGAACATGGTATCATTGTTATGGCATAATATGGCAAGTGCATTGGGACTGTGGAGGTCACAGCCTGGTTTTAGGTCATCACTAGCTTCAGCACAGTATCTCTGTACCTGAAGTCTGTAGATTTCTGGGGGCAGGGGAGGTTAGGCTCCATGGCTAAAGGTTCACAATTCCATAAGCACATGATATATTGTCAATGGGCAAAACAGTGTTTCCTGAATGAGTGCACTACTTCCTTTCAAATATGTGTAGAGATTCTTATGAATAAATGTTTATTGAAATGATTATTAAACTTACAGTCACGTGTCATTAAGTCTTTTTTCAATTAATAGACAGTAAAACATACCTATTTTTGGATAAATGTGAATATGAAACCTTTTAAGGTTAAAAAGCTGTTCCCATACTCACAGAGGATTATTGGTGAGGAGTAGAGTTAGTGACATCTGGTGGTGGCAGTTCCTACTAGACTGATTAGCTCCAAGAGTACTAGCTCTTCTTTGCTATTTAACACACAAACATTGGTGACTGGCATTTAGTAAGTCAATGTGGAATTAATGAATAAGAGAATGAATTAATAGTTTTTGGGTTGAGAAATGTCTACCCCTTCTACCATTGCATTCTGACTCATTACATAGAAATCCATGTATAGGCCAGTCTCCATGAAAGCAAGAAAAAAGCAAAAAAGAAAAAGGAAAAGATTACCGCTTTTCATCTAATTAGTACACAAATACTGTGATAATTTATATTCTGATGGTACAGTCATGTGGACCAGGACCAGCCCATATACTGTGATGTGAACTCACTTCTACCCAGTGAGTCAGTTAAGATGGGAATAATAATTTAATTTAGTGTACTTCACTTGTGACTGTCACAATAAACTCTGATGTATATTAGTTGCAAGAAAAAGATAACCCATGTAATTTGAACTTTCTTTTGCCAACTTTAAAATGTGATTTGTATAAGTTTTGACTGAAAATGGAAAAACTGTGGTGAAGTTTTCAAAAGGAGTAAATCATGTTCTTGGGATAATTTCAATTAAACCATTTTCTATGCAGATGTGTCAGCTTTGGGTGTGTCATGAGCCAGATCTCTTAATATGCTTTCACACATAGGCCAAAAAATTGCTTCAGACTCTGTTAGATAAGCCTAGGCAGGTTTTTTCGTTTCCCTTCTTCCTTACTTGTGGGACTGTCAACTCTCAGAAAATCAAGTGAAGCTGTAATTTATAAACATTCAATTTATCCTCATACTATTGAAACATCATGGGAGGGGATATTAAGAGGAAGTAGAATTATGAAATTCAAAGAGAATTCCAAATGGTTCAAGATGAAAAGGAACTTAGAGATCATCATAGTCCAATCTGTGCATTTTACTGATGTAGCTGAAAATGTGAAGTGACTGGTACAACATTACGTTTCTAGTTAGTTGTAGAGTTAGGCCACCAAGACTTTTCCTGTTTCAAAACTTCTACTTGCTCTAGTCCCCATTAAAAAAAAATCTATGTGGGTTTTGGCTTCAATGTCACCTCTTCCAACATTGGATGACTTCATAATTCTCTGTACTGCTATTCTCCATTTGTCCCTCTTTAGAGCCCCCTTCAGCTGACCTTTAAGGAAAGCAGCAGAAGGCTCCATTGCCTTCTGGCTTCTGGTTGGGTTTGACCAATGGGAGACTTGGCAGGGTACTGGCAGACAGGAGGAGAGAGAGATCAATACATTTATTACCCTCCAGGCCCAGACTGCAAGTCACTGGTGGCTGTGTTTGATACTGAAACTCAGAGTTCCTGTTGGAAGATCCTTTCCTTTAGCTATAGTTTTTTTCTTTGTGTTCTGATAACTGCTCCTTTCCCTCTCTACTGAGGCCTAAGGGTAGTAATGACTTTCCACTTTTACTAGTTCTAAGGTGTTTTGCTTTCCCTTATTGGTTTACCTTAATACGGTCTACACCTTTTAAAAACTCTCTTTATTAAACTCTCATCAATTACCTCATTGAGTATAAAATCTGTTTCCTGTTCGAACACCAATTGATATACTCCATCCTCTGTCACCTTTTTTTTTTTCCTTCATAGCACAAAATACAAGCTATTCTCAGCTTAAAAAATTTTGTTTACTTATTTATTCCTTGGCTTTCCTGACCAGAATGTGTTTCCATGGCTTAGCACAGTGCCTGACATGTGATAGGTAATCAGTACATCTTTGTTAACTTAATGGTTCTAGACATACAAACTTGTAGTTCAAAATTCTTTCTTCACATCACAGTGAGAACAACTCTGTAGAACTTTTAAGGGATGAATCTGCCTGAAGGGAAATTTTAACTCATTTCAATGTCAAATGTAAATTGTATAGGCTTTTGTGGCTTAGTAGTTAGTTGCTATTTAATATTATTGTTTCCATGGTAAAATGTACTCCAGATCAATCCATTTTTTTCCCATTAGATTATAGTTTCATGAAGGCAGGAAACAGATGTATCTTCTCCATGGTTGTATTCTGAAAGCTTTGCACACTTCCTGGTACAGAGGTAAGTTCTTTGTGCTAAAGACCAAGCTAAATACTAGTGACCTGGAGATGTGTAAGGCAGGATCTCTCTCTTTGAGAGGCTTATAGTCTTACTGAAGGTATTGACACACAAACAAGAGTCACCATGTAAGGCAATTGGTGATATAATAGAGGTTATGGGAAAGTGTTTTGGCTTTGCAGAGAAAGGAGAGAAGCCAGGGAACTCTTGACAGGCATCTGGGTGAAGGGAGTGTGGGATGGTCTTCTAGGACTTTCCGTTTCTGAAACAGTTTATTCAGGGGTGTAAGTTCAAAACTAACAGATTCTAAAATAAAATTTTTATTCCCCAGTCCATTTAGAGCTGAGTATTTCATGTAAAACAGAACTTTTCTACTTCTTGATGTTGGCTTTATATTTTCCTTCTTTTATCCTTTTATTCAGGAAAAAAATAGCAAAAGAAGTAAAAATGACTTTTGAATTTGGATTTTCTGAGTGTTGATTATGACAAAAGATAGTAAAATCTGTTCAAAAGATGATAAACTGATTCTCCAAGTCTACTCTTTTAAAGCATCATGAAACTTAGCTGAAATTGACTGCAGGAAAAAAAGGAAAGAAAAACTTGTTATATTCCCCACCAGAGGGAGACAATTTTTTTCCTTTTGACTTTCAAAACCTAAATTCTGATTAATGCAGATTTGAAGAGTACAATACAAGGTTTACTAGGGCTGATTAATATCCAGGGGGAAAAAACAAACTTACAGTCTAATTTGTTTACTTTTGTCTTTTAATATCAAATTATTTTCCAGATCTAAATTCTGTTCTGCCAGCACAGTAAATGCTACTTAACATGCATGGAACTTTAAGAGCTACTTGTTATTTCAGTGTCGACTTTATCTCTAATTATATTAGTATGGATTCAGATAGGACACAGATAATATAAAAACATAGAATAATTTAGCATTAATTATTTTTATAGCAAGACATTTACAAATCAACCCTAAATTAAGAGAGTCAAGGGGCATGGTGGTGGTGGAGGAAAAAGTGATAACAATGTCTCTTTCTATTGGCAGGACTGTAGATATTGGAGTAAGCTGAAACCAAGTCAGCCAATTTTCAAGATGTTGAAAGTCTACAAAATTTAAGAAAGAAATTAGCTTACAGTAGTTGCTAATTTAGGAAAAATGGTACATGCGCAATAGTTCCTTTCTATGAGATATCTGTGCTTAGTATAATTAAACATTTTATCAAAAATATAGAAAATTGTTAGAGATTTATAGTGTAAGACCTACTGTACTTTTAAAAAAAGTCCAATTTCATGCCCAATTTAATAGATACAGTGTTAGATCTACATGTCCGGTGTAATTACTTGGACATTTCATTCTTCTCTATGGTTCTTTTTAGAAACAAGTTCAGATCTGACCTTGTGTAAATGCTTTTTAAATTACTCTGAATCATTTTACAAATCCAATTAGTGCACAGTCAAATCGCCTCAGCTCACCTCATTTGACACAGGGTGTTGCCGAAGTAGCCTTACTGCTTATTATGATTCCTATTTACTCACTCTTTGTCATTTTCAGAATATGTACAACAAAAATATGGAATAATTCTCAGAAGCTCACATTTAAACATGGGATAATGTGGAGGCACCGGGTAAAATATTTGTCTGGTTAGGAGCATGAGTTTCTCGTCATAATTCAGTGGAGGTAAATGGATGCTTTGGAAAAGCATAAAGTGTCACTTAAGTTTCATTTGCCTGAGGTATCATTTAATCAGCAAGCACAGTTAATAATTTTGCTTTTCTATTTGTCAAGATCTCAATATTTTTTCAATATGAAGTCTGCTCCAGTGTACTTTACATGACACTTTATAATTAGTGGTAGTTGAGAATTTGGCAGTTTTAAAAATTCATACAACATTCTTAGTTACAATTTATAAATGATTTTAAAGTATAATTAACATTCATCTTTACAAGTTATATGCAAACAAATATGCAAATTCAGAAATAAATATGCAAACATATAAAATGTTTTTGAATTAAGTAGTCCTTAACATTTTTAATGAAATCAATATTTTATTCATATTTTGCACACAATTTTGAGTACTTGCTGATTTGGGGGGTCTACAGCATATATGCGTTTGCGTATTGTAACCTCTAACTACCAGCAACAGGAAGGAAATGAGAATGAAGTTTTTTTTTTTTCTTTTTTTTCGAGATGAAAACTGAAGGCTGATTTAGTAGAAAAATCCAGTAGATGCTGTTGAGTGGATTATTGATGCAATTAAAATGGCTCCTTAAACTCTTAACCTTATAAGGAACTTCTACTTCCTTAGATGACAAAACTCTTGTGGATCTCAGGAAGACAAAGTGGAGGGCATCAACAAATTGCCCCCTACTTTCTTGTGTGTAGGGGGCAATTTTCCAACAGATTGAGTCAGTAGCTATGTATTTTTAACATATTAAAGCCTGAAAGCAGAAGAAGGCAGAATTCAGTATAAAATGAACAAAGAATTATTGGGAAAATGCACCTTATATGGAGAAGTTGCTATGCAAGAGTATAGATTCAAAATTTGGTTATTCTGATTTTAAAAATGATCTCTTCTAAAAAGTTAACTGATTCAAGATCTTAGTTCACTCATTCAACAAACACTCATCTTTTTAGGCTCAGTTTCCATTTGTCCTCTGCAAGGAAGATTTTTCACTACTGATATCCTCTGTCTCTGAAATTTTGTTGGATTATAAGTTAACCAGGCAATGGATTTTTTTTTTTATGTGAACACCATGGGCAAGGAATACATTCAATGCTAGTGGGGGTTCAAAGAAGTATCAGAAATAATGAACTAGCATCACACAGTTTAGCTTTAAAATGTTCTCCAATTTTTACAGGTATGCATGCTTTATTATCATTTTCAAATGAGAAAATTCTTGAGGGAAAAACTTCATTTATACAAGAGATAATGCGAAGAATTTGTTTTTTGAGTGGCATCTCTGATGAATTAGTAGTTGCTCACAGGTATGCTCTATAAAGAATGATTCTGAGGCTGTGGCATTAGTACCAGCATTGCCATGTTTTTGTTATTCTTACTCAATCTTTTTTCTAAGAAATAGCATTTCTTTTACTAGAGAATGAGAGCTTCATGACCCATGTAATTTCCCCTTTGTAACTGCTAGAAATTCGGCAGAGAGTTTTGATATAAATTTCTTCTTTTATTGCTTGACTTTTATTTTATTTTGTATGTCATGTTACTGTACTGTAGTTCGTTTTTGACAGCTGGTTGCTTTAAGTCTTTTTGAAAGAAACAAATCATTACATATACTTACTTCTTCCTATAAGTTTTATGGTGCCTAGCATAGGTCCAGGACCCTAAGGAGGCATAGAATAAATGCACTTTGAATGGAGAACACTGAAAGATCCCATATGGTAGATGTACAACGATGCATGATGCATGATTGAGGAAGTGAATGAATGAATGAGTTCAGAGGGAATTTGAACCATGAGAAAAATCATGATGGTTTGTGATTGATCAAGGAAAGCAGCTGACGAATCTTGGCTGATGCCTTAAAAAGCACAGAATGATGATTGGAAGAAGAGGAAATGGCTTAGAGGAGAATAGAGTTTTAGCAAGAAGAATTTAAAAGGACAGGAGCCATCATGTAATAATATTTGATTCCTCTCCATGGGCATATTTTCTTGTGTGGAATATAAAATTTCAGGGAACAGGAATTTTAAAACATTAATTTAGAACACATTAGTATGGCCTTCTACAGAGTATACCTGGGTGTTTTTAGGTTGTTTGAAGATGACCCTCTTACCTATGTTATTTCAAGTTCAAAAATAAAAAATTATAGGATATGATAATTTGAACTTGTAGATTTAGGGTAAAATCATTCATTTAGATGCCTCACAAATTAATCTTCCCTCATAGAATCAGAATAAGCAATTGAAATTCTGTTTTGCAGCAAGCTGCTCCATAATGTCTGTGGGGACTGGTTTTGTTTATTTGCTGCTATATAGTAGTCTTAGGTAAACAACATACAGCTATATCTATGTGCATCTGGGTAGACCTAAACATTTTTATTATGCAACTTAAAAATGAAAAAACCAAATATGCTGCACTTAGCGAAACAGCTAAATCCCATTCAGCGTAAAACAAACCCCTACTACCTTCTTGTCAAGCAACCTTGGACTTTAAAGACCATCCCCACACAATCAGTCACTTCCATATGCCTTTCATTCTTCCCATATTCTAGGATTTTTTTTTTCTCAACGTTTTGTTTCTCTGGGCTGAATTTCATCTCAGTTGATTGCCCAATTCACTTTTCATTCATTCATAATTGTTTTTTGAATTGTCTTAAATTCTCAAATGGATTATGACAATTTGGAAATTAACAATGGCGCCTTAATTGCATGGGGCTGTGTGATCCACAAAACGCTGTTGGCTGACGTTTTTACCCCCACCTGTAATTTTTTTTTAAAACCAAATGTGAAAAGGTAGAAACACATATAAATATGAAACACACATGGTTGTGATTTACAAAAATGTTTGACTTTCCAGTATTTGGAAATCAACCACAGACACTTGCAAAACCATTTTACTACAGAAATTATTTTAAAAATTCAATTGGATTTTCTTTCTCTCAAAGTTAGTTTCTTTTGTGGAAGCAACAACATATGCAAGCAGGTCAACATTTTCTGGATCTGTATGGAAATTCGGATTCAGGAAAAATAATCATTATTCTTTAATTCTCTAACTTTGGCTGGGCTCTCAATGCAGCTTGACAATTCTCTCACTTGTCCTGATGGACTTCCTCTAGAGTTCCCCTTGAGGCAGCTGTTTGAAACCTTTAGACTCATGCCATTATTCTCATGCCCCTCCTTCTCAGCCTTTACCTTTACTTTATAATTTACAGAGACTATAGCAGCTCCAAGCTATCTCCTTGGACTTCCTTCGCTCCTGCCTATAGACTCGTCTACAGAAGCACACATCTCTTTTCTTTTCTCCCTTTCCATTTCCCTCCCCTTCCATCACTTTGCATATTTTTACTGATTATCGACTACTCTGATTCTTGAGAAATAAAGGGAAGTGGAACATGGTCTATGCCCCCACAGATATTATAGTGTAGGGTAGAAGAAAGACAAGTAAATAGGCAAATACAATTCATGATATAAAGTCTACATATAGAAAATGCTCATTCCGATGTTTGTGGGGGTCAAAGGGGACTTATTTCTAGATGGAGCTTAGGGATGTTTAGGAACCATCTAGGTCGTGTGGGGCCAAGGGTGAGAGTTCCAGGAAGAAGGAGCAATTCTACCAAAATTCAAAGGAGAGAGGACAGTAATGTTCATATAACTTCAAGGAGTTCAGTGTGATTGGAACACAGGGTTTGGGTGTGTATTGTAAGAAATGGGTCTGGACAGGAGGCAGGGACCAGGTCATGGAAGACCACATGAGCCATTTTAAAGAGTTTGGAAATTGTATAAAGGCAATGAGAAACTACTGAAAAATGTTAATAATATACAGAAGAGTGACATCATCACAGTCATATTCTGGAAATATCACTCTGGTGGCTGTGATAATGAATTAGGTGATGGTAAGGGTGGTGGCAGGAAGTTTGGTTAAAACGCTGTGGCAGAAATCTAGGCAAAATGGCCTTGATCTGATCTCGTAGAGTGGTAATATATAGAGGTAAACATAAGCAGTGGGTTTTATTGATATCAATGAACAATGATGTAAAAGACTTGGTAATGGATTGAACTATCCCTTTCAATTATCTTCAGTTCCTTTCTATCCCATTGTGGCATACTTACCCATAAAAATATAGCATTTCTCACATTTTATGTTATTTTTCTGTTATATTATAGGGCCTGTAACTAGGACCCTGTTTGATTAATCTCTGTCTCCATTGCTCAGCTTGATGCTTTGTGGATAACAGATAAGCAATCAATGCTGGTTGACCGAGTGACTCAATTTCCCTGGGTAATGTTAGATATTAATTTTTAGCACATAGCTCTGTCAGATTATCTTCCCCACCCCTCTCATTCTTCCATTCATTATAGAACCATAGCGAATGCTTCCCAGTTTGAATATTAAAAAACATCCTGCAAGCAAAAATTTATTCTTATTTTTAAACTCTTTATAAATATTTATTTTTAATAATGTGAAGCCAGATACTCTATCATTCCTTTATTAGCTTTCTATTACTGCTGTAAAATTTACTACAAACTTAGAGGCTTAAAGCAACACAAATTTATTATTTCACAGTTTCTACAGATCAAAAGTCCAAGATGGCTTCACTGGGTTCTATGTTCAGCATATAGCAAAGCTGAAATCAAGATACTGGCTGAGCTAGGCTCTTATATGGAAGCTCTGAAAAGATTCCTTCCCAAGGTTATTTGGTTGTTGGCCAAATTCAGTTCCTTGCAGTTGTAGGATGGAAGTCCCTCTGTCCTTGCTGGTTGTCAGCTGGTGGCTGCAGTTAGCTGCTAAAGACCACCCAAATTTCTTTTCACCTGGTCTCCTTCCTCTTCAAGCCAGCAATGGCAAGTCTTGTTTTGATTTTCTCAGATTTCCCCTTTTGACTGTGCTCTCAGATTTTTAGGACTCATATGATTACATTGCGGCCACTGGTATAATCCAGGGTAATCTCTTAATTTTAGGGTCAACTGATCAGTAACCTTAATTACATCTACAAGGCTCCTTTTGCCATGTGTTGTAATATATTTATGGGCATGATATTTTGTCATATTCACAGTCTGGAGGTTAGAATGGGACATTTTAGAAATTCTACTTATTACATTCCTATTTTAAATTGGGAAAAGTTATATAATACATTAGACACCACTATAACGTCATATTGTAAATTAATCAGTAGTGTTGGGCATAATTTTTTTGAGACAAGTGCCCTGTAATTTTATCTTATATCTATCATTGTTATGTACTGAAGTTTTAGATTTTTTTTTTTTTTTAACCTTTCCACCCTTCTACCTGAGCCTACTGTGTTGAATGGGGAAAGGATCAGTCTTCCATAGCCAAGATGCCCAGATAAGAATGTCTGAATGGTGCAAAACATATATATATGATTTTGTGACCGGAAACAATGATAGAGAAAAGTTTTTAGCTCTGAGGAAGGAGAGAGGAGGCAGTGTGAACCTGTTGTAATCATACCAAGCACTTATGATATCTGATCCTGAGGAATAGAGAATCAAAACTTTTCATTTTGGATAATCAAAATTCCTTGATAGCCCCCATATTCAGATATGACTTTTTATTTAATACATATTTAATGAGCATCTGTCAGGTTCTCAGGCACTATTCTATGCACTAGGAATAGGATGTTGGATAAGGCATGCCAGGTTCCTGTCTTCTTGGAACTTCTTGTTGCTGTGTACTTTGGCAGACAAAGGAGTAAAATGGCAAAAAGAGGAGAGATGGGGGTGGTGATCTTTTCTCATATGAACCAAATGCTCTTCTCATATGCTCAGATATGAGAAGCTCAGATATCAGAGCTTCAGATACTGATTTTTCTCTTTTCCTGAAATGGAGCTGATACAGTTTGGATGTTTGCCCCTCCATATCTCAAGTTGAGATGTAATCCCTAAAGTTGGAGGTGGGGCAGACCATGGGGCAGAGGTTTGAATCATGGGGCAGATCCTTAATGAATGGCTCAAGGCCATGCCTTTAGTATGAGTGAGTTCATGCGAAAGCTATTTGTTTAAAAGAGCCTGGCCCCCTCCTTTCTCTCTCTCTTGCTCCCTCTCTTGCCATGTGATGTGTCTGCTCCCCTTTACCTTCTGCCATGATTGTAAGCTTCCCGAGGCCCTCACCAGAAGCTGAGCAGATGCTCATCCTACACTTGTACCCACTACAGAACCATGAGCCAATTAAATGTCTTTTCTTTATAACTTGCTCAGCCTCAGGTATTTCTTTATAGCAATGCAATAACGGTCTAACATAGCAGCCTTGGAGGGCTGAAGGAGAGATGGCCTTGACCAGTTTGACTCAGCAGGGATGTAGGTCATAGAGGCGGATAGAGTTGGAAAAATATTTTGATTAAACATTAGTGAGTTTTCTTTTTTCAAAATGTTTAGCATAAGGAAAAGAAATGCCTAAAGAAAAAGTTTCAAGGACGTCTTTAAAAATTCAACTGACAAAGTCCCAGTTTGTTGTATAGAATATTGGGAACATCTGGTGATACAAGAAATAGTTAATGGTTCTTTGCTTTTGTATTATCACCTTGTTTGGTGTACTGAGGCCCTCATGAGTTCCCAAAGAATATCAGGATATGAATACAAATTGCCAATCTTGTAAAATCAGTTTGCAGTCAAAAGAAAAAAATCCGGACTTGTCTTTCTTTCATTCAGTGCTCAGAACACCAATACCATTGAGCTTGTTTGAGAATAAAGATGAGGAAATTGACAGTTATTCAGTATTGCACTAGCAAATGAAAACAATATTTGAGAGGCCATTTATTACCAATTTCAATTCGGCTTCATTTGTGGATACAAATGTATCGTGAGTATTTATCCATTTCTTCTTATTTTTTAGGGAAACAAAAACAGAAACTAAGATATCCATGACACCTAGCGTTATAAGGAGATGAAAGCACTTGTAATCATGAGGGCACTGAGACAAGGTAACAGACAAATTTGTGTTCATAAAACCAGGAATCTTACTGATGACTTTTAGAAAAGGTGGACATACAGATAAAAACTAACCTTCTTCTTGATGAGGATTTGACCCTGGCTCCATATTAACCCCAGAGCTGATAAGCACAAAACTGGAGTCCAGTTTTTATGCAAGTGTAACAACTGTACCAATTCTACCTTGAATTACTTGTATGAACTGGGGAAATTTTTTTACTCTCTCTGAACCCATAACTTAAAAAAATCCATATGACTTAGATAATAAACCCACTTCCTAGAATTTATATGCCTATAAAATATTGTGTGAAATACATAGTACAATATTGAGCACATGGTTTGTGTTTTTTTTTTTTTTTTTT